>NC_069500.1:730213035-730525535 GCF_027579735.1 Bombina bombina | reverse complement strand
GGACGGAGAGCTTCATTCTGTGGGTGACGGTTCTGATCCAAACAGATTGGACTCAGATATTTCAAATTTTAAATTTAAATTGGAGAACCTCCGTGTATTACTAGGGGAGGTCTTAGCAGCTCTCAACGATTGTAACACCGTTGCAATACCAGAGAAACTGTGTAGGTTGGATAAATACTTTGCGGTACCGGCGAGTACTGACGTTTTTCCTATACCTAAGAGACTAACTGAAATTGTTACTAAGGAGTGGGATAGACCCGGTGTGCCGTTCTCACCCCCTCCAATATTTAGAAAGATGTTTCCAATAGACGCCACCACTCGGGACTTATGGCAAACGGTCCCCAAGGTGGAGGGAGCAGTTTCTACTTTAGCTAAGCGTACCACTATCCCGGTGGAGGATAGCTGTGCTTTCTCAGATCCAATGGATAAAAAATTAGAGGGTTACCTTAAGAAAATGTTTGTTCAACAAGGTTTTATATTACAACCCCTTGCATGTATCGCGCCGATTACGGCTGCGGCAGCATTTTGGATTGAGTCGCTTGAAGAGAACCTTAGTTCATCTACGCTAGACGACATTACGGACAGGCTTAGAGTCCTTAAACTAGCTAATTCCTTCATTTCGGAGGCCGTAGTACATTTAACCAAACTTACGGCTAAGAACTCAGGATTCGCCATACAGGCACGTAGGGCGCTGTGGCTAAAATCCTGGTCAGCTGATGTTACTTCTAAGTCCAAATTACTTAATATACCTTTCAAGGGGCAGTCTTTATTTGGGCCCGGTTTGAAAGAGATTATCGCTGACATTACAGGAGGTAAGGGCCACGCCCTACCTCAAGACAAAGCCAAAGCTAAGGCTAGACAGTCTAATTTTCGTCCCTTTCGGAACTTCAAAACAGGAGCAGCATCAACCTCCACTGCACCAAAACAGGAAGGAGCTGTTGCTCGTTACAGGCAAGGCTGGAAGCCTAACCAGTCCTGGAACAAGAGCAAGCAGGCCAGGAAACCTGCTGCTGCCCCAAAGACAGCATGAACCGAGAGCCCCCGATCCGGGACCGGATCTAGTGGGGGGCAGACTCTCTCTCTTCGCCCAGGCCTGGGCAAGAGATGTTCAGGATCCCTGGGCACTAGAGATCATATCTCAGGGATACCTTCTAGACTTCAAATTATCTCCCCCAAGAGGGAGATTTCATCTGTCAAGGTTGTCAACAAACCAGATAAAGAAAGAAGCGTTTCTACGCTGCGTACAAGATCTGTTAATAATGGGAGTGATCCATCCGGTTCCGCGGTCGGAACAAGGACAAGGGTTCTACTCAAACCTGTTTGTGGTACCCAAAAAAGAGGGAACTTTCAGGCCAATCTTAGATTTAAAGATTCTAAACAAATTCCTAAGAGTTCCATCGTTCAAAATGGAAACTATTCGGACAATCTTACCCATGATCCAAGAGGGTCAGTACATGACCACAGTGGATTTAAAGGATGCTTACCTTCACATACCGATACACAAAGATCATCACCGGTATCTAAGGTTTGCCTTCTTAGACAGGCACTACCAGTTTGTAGCTCTTCCATTCGGATTGGCTACGGCTCCAAGAATCTTCACAAAGGTTCTGGGTGCCCTTCTGGCGGTACTAAGACCGCGAGGGATTTCGGTAGCTCCATACCTAGACGACATTCTAATACAAGCTTCAAGCTTTCAAACTGCCAAGTCTCATACAGAGTTAGTTCTGGCATTTCTAAGGTCGCATGGATGGAAAGTGAACGAAAAGAAGAGTTCTCTTTTTCCTCTCACAAGAGTTCCATTCTTGGGGACTCTTATAGATTCTGTAGAAATGAAGATTTACCTGACAGAGGACAGGTTAACAAAGCTTCAAAATGCATGCCGTGTCCTTCATTCCATTCAACACCCGTCAGTAGCTCAATGCATGGAGGTGATCGGCTTAATGGTAGCGGCAATGGACATAGTACCTTTTGCACGCCTACACCTCAGACCTCTGCAATTATGCATGCTAAGTCAGTGGAATGGGGATTACTCAGATTTGTCCCCTACTCTGAATCTGAATCAAGAGACCAGAAATTCTCTTCTATGGTGGCTTCATCGGCCACACCTGTCCAGGGGGATGCCATTCAGCAGGCCAGACTGGACAATTGTAACAACAGACGCCAGCCTACTAGGTTGGGGCGCTGTCTGGAATTCTCTGAAGGCTCAGGGACTATGGAATCAGGGGGAGAGTCTCCTTCCAATAAACATTCTGGAATTGAGGGCAGTTCTCAATGCCCTTCTAGCTTGGCCCCAATTGACAACTCGGGGGTTCATCAGGTTTCAGTCGGACAACATCACGACTGTAGCTTACATCAACCATCAGGGAGGGACAAGAAGCTCCCTAGCAATGGTGGAAGTATCAAAGATAATTCGCTGGGCAGAGTCTCACTCTTGCCACCTGTCAGCAATCCACATCCCGGGAGTGGAGAACTGGGAGGCGGATTTCTTGAGTCGCCAGACTTTTCATCCGGGGGAGTGGGAACTTCATCCGGAGGTCTTTGCCCAAATACTTCGACGTTGGGGCAAACCAGAGATAGATCTCATGGCGTCTCGCCAGAACGCCAAACTTCCTCGCTACGGGTCCAGATCCAGGGATCCGGGAGCGGTTCTGATAGATGCTTTGACAGCACCTTGGAACTTCGGGATGGCTTATGTGTTTCCACCCTTTCCGCTGCTCCCTCGATTGATTGCCAAAATCAAGCAGGAGAGAGCATCAGTGATTCTAATAGCGCCTGCATGGCCACGCAGGACTTGGTATGCAGATCTAGTGGACATGTCATCCTGTCCGCCTTGGTCTCTACCTCTAAGACAGGACCTTCTGATACAGGGTCCATTCAAACATCAAAATCTAACTTCTCTGAAGCTGACTGCTTGGAAATTGAACGTTTGATTTTATCAAAACGTGGTTTTTCTGAGTCGGTTATTGATACCCTGATACAGGCTAGGAAGCCTGTTACCAGAAAGATTTACCATAAAATATGGCGTAAATACCTATACTGGTGCGAATCCAAACATTACTCCTGGAGTAAGGTTAGGATCTCTAGGATATTGTCTTTTCTACAAGAAGGGTTAGAAAAGGGTTTATCAGCTAGTTCATTAAAGGGACAGATTTCAGCTCTGTCCATCTTGTTACACAGGCGTCTGTCAGAAAATCCAGACGTCCAGGCTTTTTGTCAGGCTTTGGCTAGGATCAAGCCTGTGTTTAAAGCTGTTGCTCCGCCATGGAGTTTAAACTTAGTTCTTAACGTTTTACAGGGTGTTCCATTTGAACCCCTTCATTCCATTGATATAAAATTGTTATCTTGGAAAGTTCTGTTTTTAATGGCTATTTCCTCGGCTCGAAGAGTCTCTGAGTTATCAGCCTTACATTGTGATTCTCCTTATCTGATTTTTCACTCAGACAAGGTAGTTCTGCGTACTAAACCTGGGTTCTTACCTAAGGTGGTCACTAACAGGAATATCAATCAAGAGATTGTTGTTCCATCCTTGTGTCCAAATCCTTCTTCAAAGAAGGAACGTCTTCTACACAATCTGGATGTAGTTCGTGCCCTCAAGTTCTACTTGCAGGCAACTAAAGATTTTCGCCAAACTTCTTCCCTGTTTGTCGTTTATTCTGGACAGAGGAGAGGTCAAAAAGCTTCTGCTACCTCTCTCTCTTTTTGGCTTCGTAGCATAATACGTTTAGCCTATGAGACTGCTGGTCAGCAGCCTCCTGAAAGAATTACAGCTCACTCCACTAGAGCTGTGGCTTCCACTTGGGCCTTTAAGAATGAGGCCTCTGTTGAACAGATTTGCAAGGCTGCAACTTGGTCTTCGCTTCATACTTTTTCCAAATTTTACAAATTTGACACTTTTGCTTCTTCGGAGGCTATTTTTGGGAGAAAGGTTCTTCAGGCAGTGGTTCCTTCTATATAATGAGCCTGCCTATCCCTCCCGTCATCCGTGTACTTTTGCTTTGGTATTGGTATCCCAGAAGTAATGATGACCCGTGGACTGATCACACATAACAGAAGAAAACATAATTTATGCTTACCTGATAAATTCCTTTCTTCTGTTGTGTGATCAGTCCACGGCCCGCCCTGTTTTAAGGCAGGTAAATATCTTTTAAATTATACTCCAGTCACCACTTCACCCTTGGTTACTCCTTTCTCGTTGATTCTTGGTCGAATGACTGGGACTGACGTAGAGGGGAGGAGCTATATGCAGCTCTGCTGGGTGAATCCTCTTGCATTTCCTGTTGGGGAGGAGTTATATCCCAGAAGTAATGATGACCCGTGGACTGATCACACAACAGAAGAAAGGAATTTATCAGGTAAGCATAAATTATGTTTTTGTTTGCTGCAATTGTTTTTCATTAGGCAAAGTCCATTCACTATTTGTCTTATTTGGAGGAGCCAATTTTGAGTCTGCCGGCAACAAGGCTAGCATCAGTCATAATATTTGTATAAAGTGTATTGTTTTGCAGTTGTTAGTTAAAGTGAATTAGAAAATGTGTAGCAGGATTAGCCTTGGTACTTTTTTTCAAAGCTTAACCTCTTAAGGACATATGACAGAATTTCTCCGTCATAAAACAATTGAGCAAACTGAAAGCTGCATCCTTAAAGGGTTAATTACATGAAAAAAGTCAAAATAAATAATAAATGCAAATCCTTTGTTGAAAAGCATACATAGGAGCAGCAATGCACTACTGAGAGCTAGCTGAGAGCTAGCTGCTAATTGGTAGCTGTGCATGTATATGTCTCTTGTCACTGGATCACCCAGCGTGTTCATCTAGTTCCCAGTAGTGCACTGCTGCTCCTTCAACAAAGGATTGCAAGAGAATGAAGCACATTTTATAATTGAAGTAATTTGGTCCCATTCATGAAAAGAACAAAAAACTACTTACCCTGATAAAGTGTCGGTGTGAAAGGAAACAGCTGATTTGTGTGCAGAATGGTGTTAACCATTATGGTTATATAATGATGGTACAATAAAGATTTACATTTCAATCTACTATATAAAGCACTGCTTCATTACTTAACATATTATTCATATTCAGGGCAGGGTTCATCATTTCTGGCCCTCCAAAGGTTTTGGAACTACATTTCCCATGATGCTCTGCCAGCTGAAATGCTGGCATCGCATCATGGGCAATTTAAAGGAATATGAAACCCAAAAAGGTTCTTTTATGATACAGAGCATACCATTTTACAAACGTTACCAATTTACTTCTATTATCAAATGTGCTTCTTTACCATGATATTCTGTGTTGAAGCGATACCTAGGTAGGCATCTGGATCACTACATGGCAGAAAATAGTGCTGCTATCTAGTGACTTTGGATATGGATAATATTCTTGTAAAACTGCTGCCATATATACCAAGAGAACAAAGAAAATTGATAATAGAAGTAAATTATAAAGTTGCTTAAAATTGCCTGCTGTATCTGGATCATGAAAGAAACATTTGGGGTTTCATATCCCTTTAAACATTATTATTTAATTTTTTCAACACGAAAAAAGGTTGATTTTTTTCTAAATTTAACATGAAGCACATTTGTGTACAACTGGCTCTTAAAGGGACATGAAACCCAACATTTTCTATAATGATTCAGATAGAGAATACAATTTTGAACAAATTTCCACTTTTATTTCTGTTATCAAATTTGCATAATTCTCTTGATATCCTTTGTTAAGGGAACAATGATGCACTACTGAGCTTTAGCTGATTACATCTGGTGTGTCAATAAAAAAAAGGCATATGTGTGCGGCACCAATTTCCAGTTAGCTCCCAGTAGTGCATTTCTGTTCACAAGCCTACCTAGGTTTTTTATCAGAAGATATTACAAAGCAATCCTATAATATAAAAGACCAAGTGTGTTTGTCCGAAGCTGTCATGCACAGTAGAGACAGCGCAAGGACAAACACACCTGGCCTTAGAGTCTTCCTGATCTGCTGTCCGCTGCGTGACAACGGTGGGCGGGAGTGGGACCGTGCGTGATGTGGGCGGGGGCGGTCGCGTGCGTGTGAGAGAGACAGATCAAAAAAGAGGGGGGAGAGAGAGAGAGAGAAAGAGAGGGGGAGATAGCAAAAGAGATGGGAAAGAGCAAAAGAGAGGGTAGAGAGCAAAAGAGAGGGGAAAGCAAAAGAGAGGGGAGAGAGAGCAAAATAGAGGGAAAAGAGAGGGGGGAGAGAGAGAGCAGAAGAGAGGGGTAGAGAGAGCAAAAGAGAGGGGAGAGAGAAAAATAGTGGGGGGAAAGAAAGAGAGCAGAAGAGAGGGGGAGAGAGAGAGAGAAATAGAGAGGGGGAGAGAGAGCAAAATAGAGGGGGAGAAAGAAAAAGAGAGGGGAGAGAGAGAGAGAGCAAAAGAGAGGGGGGGAGAGAGAGCGCAAAAGAGAGGGGGGAAGAGAGAGCAAAAGAGAGGGGGGAGAGAGCGCAAAAGAAAGGGGGGAGAGTGAGCAAAAGATAGGGGGAGAGAGAGAGGGGGGTAGAGAGAGAGCAAAAGAGAGGGGGAGAGAGAAAGAGCAAAAGAAAGGGGGAGAGAGAGCAAAAGAGAGGGGGGGAGAGAGAAAGGGCCGGGAGAGGGGGGGTGGAGAGCAAAAGAGATGGGGGCAGAGAGAGGGGGAGAGAGAGAGCAAAAGACAGGAGAGAGCAAAAGCGAGTGGGGAGAGAGAGCACAAAAGAGAGGGGGGAGAGAGAGCGCAAAAGAGGGGGGAGAGAGAGCGCAAAAGAGAGGAGGGAGAGAGCGCAAAAGAGAGGGGGGGGAGAGAGAGCGCAAAAGAGAGGGTGGAGAGAGAGAGAGCAAAAGAGAGGGGGAGAGAGAGCAAAAGAGAGGGGGAGAGAGAGAGAGCAAAAGAGAGGGGAGGAGAGCGCAAAAGAGAGGGGGGAGAGAGAGCGCAAAAGAGAGGGGGGAGAGAGAGCACAAAAGAGAGGGAGAGAGAGAGCGCAAAAGAGGGGGGGGAGAGAGCGCAAAAGAGAGGAGGGAGAGAGAGCGCAAAAGAGGGGGAGAGAGAGCGCAAAAGAGAGGGGGGAGAGAGCAAAAGAGAAGGGGGAGAGAGAGAGCAAAAGAGAGGGGGGAGAGAGAGCAAAAGAGAGGGGGAGAGAGAGAGACCAAAAGAGAAGGGGAGAGAGAGAGCAAAAGAGAGGGGAGAGAGAGAGAGCAAAAGAGAGAGGGGAGAGAGAGCACAAAAGAGAAGGGGAGAGAGAAAGAGGGTGGAGAGGGGGACAGAGAGAGGGGAGAGAGAGAGCAAAAGAGAGGGGGGAGAGAGAGCAAAAGAGAGGGGGAGAGAGAGAGCAAAAGAGAGGGGAGAGAGCAAAAGAGAGGGGGGAGAGAGCGCAAAAGAGAGGGGGGAGAGAGAGCACAAAAGAGAGAGGGGAGAGAGAGCACAAAAGAGAGGGGGGAGAGAGAGCACAAAAGAGAAGGGGGAGAGGGAGCGCAAAAGAGAGGAGGGAGAGAGAGCTCAAAAGAGAAGGGGAGAGAAAGCAGAAAAGAGAGGGGGGAGAGAGCAATAGAGAGGGGGAGAGAGAGAGAGCAAAAGAGAGGGGGGAGAGAGAGAGAGCAAAAGAGAGGGGGAGAGAGAGAGCAAAAAAGAGGGGGGAAAGAGAGAGACCAAAAGAGAGGGGGAGAGAGAGAGCAAAAGAGAGGGGGGAGAGAAAGAGAGAGCAAAAGAGAGGGGGAGAGAGAGAGCAAAAAAGAGGGGGGAAAGAGAGAGAGCAAAAGAGAGGGGGAGAGAGAGAGCAAAAGAGAGGGGAGAGAGAGCAAAAGAGAGGGGGGAGAGAGAGCGCAAAAGAGAGGGGGAGAGAGAGAGCGCAAAAGAGAGGGGGAGAGAGAGCAAAAGAGTAGGACCGCTGTATTCCAAAAAATGGCCCGTGTGAACGGGCTTTAGGACTAGTTGTATATAATAGAGGTAAATTGGAAAGTTGTTGCATGTGTTATCTAAATCATGAAAGTTTAATTTTAACATTATTTTTACAGGCAGGACTGATATACCAGGGCACAGTGACATCATTCACAATCATAAAAAAACAATATTTTATTATTAATCAGTAAGAGTATAGCCTTGTTACTACATTTCATAATGTATATAAATAAGAAGCACATGGCTTCCCTTTAACATATCTACCAGATAAGGTGTATTTGATTATAAAGACAGTATATTATGGGGCCGATTTAACAAGCTGTCAATCAGTCCCAATGCAGCTGTTTCCGCGGGAGCCTTCAGACCGCTGCTCCTTAACTCGTCCACTGCCTCTGAGGCTGCGGACATCAATCCGCCCGATCGTATATGATCAGGTTGATTGATACCCCCTGCTAGTGACTAATCTGCAGGGGGCGGCATTGCACAAGCAGTTCACCAGAACTGCTTGTGCAATGTTAAATGCCGACAGTGTATGCTGTCGGCATTCAGCGATGTCTGGCAAACATGATACGCTACCTTGATAAATAGGCCCCTTTATGTTTACATCAGTCTTCAATTAGATTTTTTATCTCATGTCTTTTTCAGGTAGTATTTGCTCTAAATCAGACTCTGCTGCAGCAAGAGAGTCTCCGTGCAGGCAGCCTCCAGGTCCCATATACCACAGAAGACCTTATCAAACATTACAATTGTGGGGACCTCAACTCAATTATTTTCAACCATGATACATCACAGGTATTTCTCTTTGTTTTTCCTCTTGCTTTGTTCTTTACAATATAAATAAATAAAAAGATATTTCAGAGGAACTGGTTACCCATTCCCACGTCAGCCATGTTTTCCTGGACATCTATGAGTTACACATGTTGCAGGGTTATAGGGAGCAACATAATTAGTGTTGTCCAGCAGTACTATACACTTGCTGCCTAGAGCCGTGTTTCTCAACAGCCGGGTCGCCGCCCACTACTGGGCCAAGAAGACCCTGCTAGTGGGCCGTGAGTGTGACCCAACATACCCCTGCTGTTCGCTCTGAAAGGCCCGCCTCTCCACACATTTGTATTACTGGGCAGGTTTGTCAGAGTGCCATTGCACATGAGCGCGTATGCGCTTGTAGGCAGTTTAGTGGGAGGACACTATGATGAGGAGCAGACTGGACCAAGTAAGTAATCAAGTAAGCCCACTGTCACTGAAGATACCAGCCCACTGACACAAATGTAACCCACTGACAACAATGATTTTTGCTTTCTAATTAATATATATTATATATATAAAATAAACCCACTGTCAAGTAAGCCCACTGCATTTTAATATATATATATATATATATATATATATGCCTGATGATTACCGGGCCCTGAACAGGTCTGGATAAAATTTACTGGGCCTTGAGGTTACTAGGTTTGAAAACCACTGGTCTAGAGACACAATTCATGTTCCTTCCTCTACACCCTGCAGCATGTGTAATTCATAACTGCCCAGGAAAACAGTTAGCACTTTCTTCTATAAGGTACGAAGAGTCCACGGATTCATCCTTTACTTGTGGGATATTATCCTTCTGCTAACAGGAAGTGGCAAAGAACACCACAGCAGAGCTGTCTATATAGCTCCTCCCTTAGCTCCACTCCCCAGTCATTCTCTTTGCGTACTCTAAGTACTAGGAAGGGTAAAGTGAAAGAGGTGATAAAATATTCGTTTTTAATTTCTTCAAGCAAGAGTTTTTTGTTTTAAAAGGTACCGGTGTGTACTATTTACTCTCAGGCAGCAGATGGATGAAGACTTCTGCCTGGAGGATGATGATCTGAGCATTTGTAACTAAGATCCAGTTCTGTTCCCACAGAGGCTGAGGAACGTTTTCATGCTATATAGCAGTGTGAGGAACGTTTTCATGCTATATAGCAGTGAGGTATGTTCAGTCATTTTTTCTGGAGAGACTGTGTATTTCAGAAAGGCTGACAGTATCCCCATGAGGGTAAGGGTAAGCAGTAATCCTAAGAGCTTTAGAAAGGCATTACTAAGCTTGCATAAGGGGCTAATTACAAAAATGGTTGACACTGAGTTTTGAATGTTTGTGGGCAAACGTTTTATGAACTGGGAGTGCTGTTAACGTTTTGTGGGCAATAACGTTTTTTGGGTAACTTTATTGAGGGTACACTTGGCTTATTTTTTGGGTCTCAGAACCCACATGGCTAGTTTAAAACCGCTCTGGTGCGGTTCTTTGAGGTTGTAGACACATTGAGTGAGATGGGCGGGGCCTATTTTCGCGCCTCAGATGCGCAGTTTTTTTCACTCAGCAAGCAGCACGTTGTGGATGTTTTGGGCCAAATCGAAGCTTTAACCCCATATTTACTATCCCTGAGGACAGGTAGGCGCCACAGCAGGGCTGTGGCAAGGTGCTGGGGGTGTTTTTTCCGGATTTAGGCTTAATTTCAATCCGGTTTGCACATTAAAGTGTTAAATGTTACATTTCCTTGTGGGGCAAACTTAACTACACATATTGAGTCTGCTTGCAAAAATTTGAAAAATTTGGTGCATTTTAAAGCAGTTTTGCAGAACGTGTATGCTTTTTTTCTCTTAAAGGCGCAGTACTGTTTTTTAAGATTGTTATTTTTTTCACTAAATAAAGTGTTTTCATGCTTGTTTGTAGCCATTACTAGCCTGTTCAACATGTCTGACATTGAAGAAAGTCATTGTTCAATATGTTTAGAAGCCATTGTGGAACCCCCACTTAGAATGTGTCCCTCATGCACTGAAAGGTCAATAAATTGCAAAGAACATATTTTAGCTACTAAAAGTATGTCGCAGGATGATTCTCAGTCAGAAGGGAATCAGGTTATGCCATCTAATTCTCCCCAAGTGTCACAACCATTAACGTCCGCACAAGCAACGCCAAGTACTTCTAGCGCGTCTAATTCTTTCACCCTGCAAGATATGGCCGCAGTTATGAATACTACCCTCACAGAGGTTTTATCTAAGCTGCCTGGGTTGCAGGGGAAGCGCAGTAGGTCTGGTGTGAGAACAAATGCTGAGCCCTCTGACGCTTTATTAGCCATATGCGATGTACCCTCACACTGTTCTGAGTTGGGGGTGAGGGATTTGCTGTCTGAGGGAGAGATTTCTGATTCAGGAAAGATGTTCCCTCAGACAGACTCAGATATGACGGCTTTTACATTTAAACTAGAACACCTCCGCTTATTGCTCAGGGAGGTTTTAGCAACTCTGGATGATTGTGACCCTATTGTAGTTCCAGAGAAATTTAGTAAAATGGACAGATATCTAGAGGTTCCTGCCTACACTGATGTTTTTCTGGTCCCTAAGAGGATTTCTGACATTGTTACTAAGGAGTGGGATAGACCAGGTATTCCGTTCGCTCCCCCTCCTACTTTTAAGAAAATGTTTCCCATATCAGACACCATGCGGGACTCGTGGCAGATGGTCCCTAAGGTGGAGGGAGCTATTTCTACCCTGGCTAAGCGTACAACTATACCTATTGAGGACAGTTGTGCTTTCAAAGATCCTATGGATAAAAAATTAGAGGGTCTCCTAAAGAAAATATTTGTTCATCAGGGTTTTCTCCAACATTGGTGTGTCCGGTCCACGGCGTCATCCATAACTTGTGGGAATATTCTCTTCCCCAACAGGAAATGGCAAAGAGCACAGCAAAAGCTGTCCATATAGTCCCTCCTAGGCTCCGCCCACCCCAGTCATTCTCTTTGCCGCTGAACAAGCAGCATCTCCACGGAGATGGTGAAGAGTATGTGGTGTTTAGTTGTAGTTTTTTATTCTACTATCAAGAGTTTGTTATTTTAAAATAGTGCTGGTATGTACTATTTACTCTGAAACAGAAAAAGATGAAGAGTTCTGTTTGTGAGAGGAGTATGATTTTAGCAGCAGTAACTAAAATCGTTTGCTGTTTCCACATAGGACTGTTGAGATGAGATAACTTCAGTTGGGGGAAACAGTTGGCAGACTTTTCTGCTTAAGGTATGACTAGCCATATTTCTAACAAGACTGTGTAATGCTGGAAGGCTGTCATTTCCCCTCATGGGGACCGGTAAGCCATTTTCTTAGTCTCAAACAGAATAAAGGGCTTAATATGGGCTATAAAACTGGTAGACACTTTTATGGGCTAGATCGATTGCTTTATTTGGGCATTTTATACAGCTTGATGTTGAAATTCACACTTTATAAACTTTGGGGAACGTTTTTTTTACCTCAGGCACTGGTTTAGACACCTTCCCAGTCAGGAAGGGCCTTCTCTGTAGTAGACAGAGCCTCATTTTCGCGCCATTACTGCGCAGTTACTTTTGAGAGCAGGACATGCAGCTGCATGTGTGTGGGTCTGAAAGTAGTTGAAAAGGTTCCTAGAAAGCTTCATTTACCCCCCTGGGTTTGGTAAAGTCGCAGCAAAGGCTGTAGCTGGGACTGTAGAGGGGTTAAAACTGTAAACGGCTCTGGTAAGGGTTAAAGGTCTGAAATTTGGGGTGCAATGCTTTGAATGCTTTAAGACACTGTGGTGAAAATTTGGTTAAATTTGAACAATTCCTTCATAGTTTTTCACATATTCAGTAATAAAGTGTGCCCTGTTTAAAATTTAAAGAGACAGTAACAGTTTTGTTTTAAAACGGTTTTTGTACTTTATTGACAAGTTTAAGCCTGTTTAACATGTCTGTGCCTTCAGATAAACTATGTTCTGTATGTATGGAAGCCAATGTGTCTCCCCCTTCAAAATTGTGTGATAATTGTGTCATAGCGTCCAAACAAAGTAAGGACAGTACTGCCACAGATAGTAAAGTTGCCCAAGATGATTCATCAGATGAAGGGAGTAGACATAGTTCTACATCATCTCCTTCTGTGTCTACACCAGTTTTGCCCACGCAGGAGACCCCTAGTACTTCTAGCGCGCGAATGCTTGTTACTATGCAACAATTGACGGCAGTAATGGATAACTCCATAACAAATATTTTATCCAAAATGCCTGCATTTCAGAGAAAGCGCGATTGCTCTGTTTTAAACACTGTAGAGCAGGAGGGCGCTGATGATAATTGCTCTGTCATACCCTCACACCAATCTGAAGTAACCATGAGGGAGGTTTTGTCAGATGGGGAAATTTCTGATTCAGGTAGAATTTCTCAACAGGCAGAACCTGATGTTGTGACATTTAAATTTAAATTAGAGCATCTCCGCGCACTGCTTAAGGAGGTGCTATCTACTCTAGATGATTGTGACAACCTGGTCATTCCAGAAAAATTGTGCAAGATGGACAAGTTCCTAGAGGTTCCGGTGCACCCCGACGCTTTTCCTATATCCAAGCGGGTGGCGGACATAGTGAATAAGGAGTGGGAGAAGCCCGGCATACCTTTTGTCCCCCCTCCTATATTTAAGAAATTATTTCCTATGGTCGACCCCAGAAAGGACTTATGGCAGACAGTCCCTAAGGTCGAGGGGGCAGTTTCTACACTAGCCAAGCGCACTACTATTCCTATTGAGGATAATTGTGCTTTCAAAGATCCTATGGATAAAAAATTGGAGAGTTTGCTTAAAAAGATTTTTGTACAGCAAGGTTACCTCCTGCAACCTATTTCGTGCATTATTCCTGTCACTACAGCAGCGTGGTTCTGGTTCGAGGAACTAGAAAAGTCGCTTAGTAGAGAGACTCCGTATGAGGAGGTTATGGACAGAATTCATGCACTTAAGTTAGCTAATTCCTTTATTTTAGATGCCGCTTTGCAGTTAGCTAGATTAGCGGCGAAAAATTCTTGGTTTGCAATTGTGGGGCGCAGAGCGCTCTGGCTAAAGTCTTGGTCAGCGGATGTATCTTCCAAGACAAAATTGCTTAATATCCCTTTCAAGGGTAAAACCCTTTTTGGGCCAGAATTGAAAGAGATTATCTCAGACATCACTGGGGGTAAGGGCCACGCCCTCCCACAAGATAGGCCTTTCAAGGCCAAGAATAAGTCTAATTTTCGTTCCTTTCGCAATTTCAGGAACGGACCGGCCTCCAACTCTGCAGCCTCTAGACAAGAGGGTAATGCTTCACAAACCAAACCAGCTTGGAAACCAATGCAAGGCTGGAACAAGGGTAAGCAGGCCAAGAAGCCTGCTGCTGCTACCAAAACAGCATGAAGGAGTAGCCCCCGAAACGGGACCGGATCTAGTAGGGGGCAGACTCTCTCTCTTAGCTCAGGCTTGGGCAAGAGATGTTCAGGATCCCTGGGCACTAGAAATAGTTTCTCAGGGTTATCTTCTGGAATTCAAGGAACTACCCCCAAGGGGAAGGTTCCACATGTCTCACTTATCTTCAAACCAAATAAAGAGACAGGCATTCTGAGGGGCGTGTCTGACCACCGACTAAGATGGCTGCTTGTTAAGCTTTGTCTGACTGTGTGGGATGTTAAAACTGCTGTTTGTCTCTCCACAAGCTTCTATACCTTATCCTTTTTATTAGAACTAGGACAAGCATCACTCCAGGAACAGATACATGTGATTTATGTATATTATTAAGAATAAGCAGCCGGAACTAGAGAAGGTACGCAGCAGAGGTCTCACAGTGGCCTATACCTTTCTCTACCCCTCCATTTATCTGATTTATCAGTATATTCAGCCGGTTGTGCTGACGTAAGAATATCAGCTAGATTTCACAATGGCTGGTTGCTCAAGCTACAGTATTGTTGAACTATTAAATGCGCATTTGTCTTTGGTTGAAGAGGAATTGATGAAAGAGTTGCGCACATTTGGGGCTATGGTCGGTACAGATCGAGAGACTGGCCTAATGGATGTCCATCACACGGGACATAATAAGGCTCCACTAACACAGACCTCGCTTATACCGGAGCCAACTGCCACTAAGGAAGGTGAGAAACTATCCTATAGTCGGGAGTCTGATATTATAACCCGACACAGGCCGATGCTACAACAGGAGTTTGTCTGCCACGAGGTACTCTGGAGACCAACGCAGGGTAAAGTGCACTTGCTTCTGCAGGATACATACCCAGTCGCATGTGAGTGCCGAGAATCGGGCACCACATATACTGCTTGCCGCTTGGATGAGCGTCATCTTGATGCGAGGACTAGGACCCTGATCCCCCTGGCGAGAGAACAGATGTTGGAACCTGCTGCGAGACGGCCGCCTGTTGCAGGGACTGTAGATTACTTGAAACTGAGTCCTAGTCAGGACATAACACAGTGCTTACCGCATCCAGGGGAGCAGGAGAAACGGAGCTGGAAGTCAGGAGGTATTAACAAAGTTGCATTGACCAGGCTCCGGTACAGTGTTTCACAGAGTGAGATAGGTTTTGAAGGGACATGTCATGCTACACTTTGCCCATGTCTTAGCCTGGATATGTACTGTGGCCCCAGCGCTTATAACAAGGTTGGGGTCGGATGAACTATTTGTTAAGAGCTAGATAGTGTGGAGATACGACATTAAACCACATTAATCGGCTGCTATGTTTGTTTCAGACTTTCTAAATAACTTTGCTGCAAGTCAGTGAGAATGTCCCTCCAGATAACGTAGTAATATTTCTGAGCCCCCAGTTATCCAAGAAATGTCTAGACTGCTTTATTTTATTTAATAATGATTCAGATGGTTTTCCTGATGTATTATATATCTTGATCTGTCCCCTTTACCCATGTGTAATTTTACCTTTGTGTATGTTTGATTTTACGTTTATACTTAATATGCAACGTCATGTATAGGAGCTGTTCACTATATCACCCACGTGCTTCCTGTGCTGTATGACACTCTACAAGAGGGTAAATTTGTATATTATATATGAAATGGAGCCCAAAAGGTATTTAGTGCGAGTTTTTAGGTTATTTAAATAAGTAAAGTCCATACATTTTCATGTTTGATAGAACAGTTCCAGAGTCATATCCTTAGGGCTCAATCACTCAGTACCATTAGTACATATATTTATAATATTTTGAACATATGGGGCTGGTCAATTGTATATCAATGGGTGTATCCTCTATTAAAAGTATTAAGTCTTTTTAGTCCCAGTAATAATGCTAACGCAGGTGTCGTGGGCCATACACAAATGTGCATGAAGTTTATTTGAAATATATCTTCAGTTCAGGTATATGCATAGACCCTAGCATAGATATGCACGGAATACTTGTTTGGGTTTTTCTCCATGTTTCGTCTGATATGCTTTAACTCCCTAAATGTGACGACTAACATTGTTATTCTAGCCCACAAGTTACCTTAATTCTTTTCAGGGGATAAGAAATTATGGATTGAAATTTATCTAGGTTTTACATTGCCCCATAGGTATTATTTGGACGAATCCTTATACCTTACTTATCTGCGCTTAAGTACAGTAATCTCAGATAACTTCCTCCTCAACACTCATATGTATTTATAGTTATGAAGGTCCAATAATGGGCTTATATATTATCAGTGTGAATTTCTATTTGTGCATCTCTAGTTATTTCCCTAAAAAAAAAAAAAAAAGAAAAATAAGGTTCAGGATGGTATTGTGTATCATTTTGTTTTAATGCCATTATGCTAGTTTACCTATACTGGTCAATACCTATATTACATGAATATATTATTAATTCCTAGGTCTCATTTGTACTAGATCAAAAGTAGAAAATTTGTATGTAACTCTACCATTCCTGTATGTTTGTTTCTGTTTTTGTCTTTTACTTTGTATGATTATAAACCTTAATAAAAATATGTTTACAAAAAAAAAAAAAAAAAAAGAGACAGGCATTCTTACATTGTGTAGAAGACCTGTTAAAAATGGGAGTGATACACCCAGTTCCAACCGTGGAACAAGGAATGGGGTTTTACTCAAATCTGTTTGTAGTTCCCAAAAAAGCGGGAACTTTCAGACCAATTCTGGATTTAAAGATCCTAAACAAATTTCTCAGAGTGCCATCGTTCAAAATGGAAACTATTCAAACGATTTTACCTACAATCCAGGAGGGTCAATTTATGACTACCGTGGATCTAAAGGATGCGTATCTACATATTCCTATCCACAAAGATCATCATCAGTTCCTAAGGTTCGCCTTTCTGGACAAACATTACCAGTTTGTGGCTCTCCCATTCGGGCTAGTCACTGCTCCGAGGATTTTCACAAAGGTACTCGGGTCCCTTCTAGCGGTTCTAAGACCAAGGGGCATTGCAGTGGCACCTTACTTGGACGACATTCAGATACAAGCGTCGTCTCTTTCAAAGGCAAAGGCTCACACAGACATCGTTCTGGCCTTTCTCAGATCTCACAGATGGAAAGTGAACATAGAAAAAAGTTCCCTGTCTCCGTTGACAAGAGTTCCTTTCTTGGGGACAATAATAGATTCTTTAGAAATGAAGATTTTCCTGACAGATGTCAGAAAGTCGAAACTTCTAAACGCTTGTCAAGTTCTTCACTCTGTTCCATGACCTTCCATAGCTCAGTGCATGGAAGTAGTAGGGTTGATGGTTGCAGCAATGGACATAGTTCCTTTTGCGCGAATTCATCTAAGACCATTACAACTGTGCATGCTGAAACAGTGGAATGGGGACTATACAGACTTGTCTCCAGTGATTCAAGTAGATCAGAAGACCAGAGACTCACTCCGTTGGTGGCTAACCCAGGATCACCTGTCCCAGGGAATGAGCTTCCGCAGACCAGAGTGGGTCATCGTCACGACCGACGCCAGTCTAGTGGGCTGGGGCGCGGTCTGGGACTCCCTGAAAGCTCAGGGGCTATGGTCTCGGGAAGAGTCTCTTCTCCCGATAAACATTCTGGAACTGAGAGCGATATTCAATACTCTCAGGGCTTGGCCTCAACTAGCAAAGGCCAGATTCATAAGATTCCAATCAGACAACATGACGACTGTTGCTTACATCAACCATCAGGGGGGAACAAGGAGTTCCCTGGCGATGAGAGAAGTGACCAAAATCATAAAATGGGCGGAGGATCACTCCTGCCACCTATCTGCGATCCACATCCCAGGAGTGGAAAACTGGGAGGCAGATTATCTGAGTCGTCAGATATTCCATCCGGGGGAGTGGGAACTCCACCCAGAGATATTTGCCCAGTTGACTCAATTATGGGGCATTCCAGACATGGATCTGATGGCGTCTCGTCAGAACTTCAAGGTTCCTTGCTACGGGTCCAGATCCAGGGATCCCAAGGCGACTCTAGTGGATGCATTAGTAGCGCCTTGGACCTTCAACCTAGCTTATGTGTTCTCACCGTTTCCTCTCATTCCCAGGCTGGTAGCCAGGATCAAGCAGGAGAGGGCCTCTGTGATCTTGATAGCTCCTGGTGGACCTGGTGAATATGTCATCGGCTCCACCATGGAAGCTACCTTTGAGACAGGATCTTCTAGTACAAGGTCCATTCGAACATCCAAATCTAGTTTCCCTCCAGCTGACGGCTTGGAAATTGAACGCTTGATTTTATCTAAGCGTGGGTTTTCGGATTCTGTAATAGATACTCTGGTACAAGCCAGAAAACCTGTAACTAGAAAAATTTACCATAAAATATGGAAAAGATATATCTGTTGGTGTGAATCCAAGGGATTCTCATGGAGTAAGATCAAAATTCCAAGGATCCTTTCCTTTCTCCAAGAAGGTTTGGATAAGGGATTATCAGCGAGTTCTCTAAAAGGACAGATTTCTGCTTTATCCGTCTTGTTACACAAACGACTGGCAGCTGTGCCTGATGTTCAAGCTTTTGTTCAGGCTTTGGTCAGGATCAAGCCTGTTTACAGACCTTTGACTCCTCCCTGGAGTCTGAATTTAGTTCCTTCAGTTCTTCAAGGGGTTCCGTTTGAACCTCTACATTCCATAGATATCAAGATGTTATCTTGGAAAGTTCTGTTTTTGGTTGCTATTTCTTCTGCTAGAAGAGTTTCTGAGTTATCTGCTTTGCAGTGTAATCCGCCCTATCTGGTGCTCCATTCAGATAAGGTTGTTTTGCGTACTAAACCTGGTTTCCTTCCAAAGGTTGTTTCCAACAAGAATATTAACCAGGAAATAGTTGTGCCTTCTTTGTGTCCGAATCCAGTTTCAAAGAAGGAACGTTTGTTACACAATTTAGATGTAGTTCGTGCTTTAAAGTTCTATTTAGAAGCAACAAAGGATTTCAGACAAACGTCTTCTCTGTTTGTCGTTTATTCTGGCAAGAGGAGAGGTCAAAAAGCTACTGCTACCTCTCTTTCCTTTTGGCTGAAAAGCATCATCCGATTGGCTTACGAGACTGCCGGACGGCAGCCTCCTGAACACATCACAGCTCACTCTACTAGGGCTGTGGCTTCCACATGGGCCTTCAAGAACGAGGCTTCTGTTGATCAGATATGTAAGGCAGCGACTTGGTCTTCCCTGCACACTTTTGCCAAATTCTACAAATTTGATACTTTTGCTTCTTCGGAGGCTATTTTTGGGAGAAAGGTTTTGCAAGCCGTGGTGCCTTCTGTTTAGGTAACCTGATTGGCTCCCTCCCTTCATCCGTGTCCTAAAGCATTGGTATTGGTTCCCACAAGTTATGGATGACGCCGTGGACCGGACACACCAATGTTGGAGAAAACAGAATTTATGCTTACCTGATAAATTACTTTCTCCAACGGTTTCTCATCAGGTTTGATGAATTTCTTTCTTTAACTACAGTCACCACGGCACCTTATGGTTTCTCCTGTTTTTTCTCCTGTCCGTCGGTCAAATGACTGGGGTGGGCGGAGCCTAGGAGGGACTATATGGACAGCTTTTGCTGTGCTCTTTGCCATTTCCTGTTGGGAAAGAGAATATTCCCACAAGTTATGGATGACGCCGTGGACCGGACACACCGTTGGAGAAAGTAATTTATCAGGTAAGCATAAATTCTGTTTTCTTCTCCAACCTATAGCGTGCATTGTTCCTGTAACTACTGCAGCTTCTTTTTGGTTCAAGGCTCTGGAGGTGGCTCTTCAGGTTGAGACCCCATTAGATGATATTCTGGATAGAATTTGGGCTCTCAGGCTAGCTAATTCTTTCATTACAGATGCCGCTTTTCAACTGGCTAAATTAGCGGCAAAGAATTCAGGTTTTGCCATTTTAGCGCATAGAGCGTTATGGCTTAAGTCCTGATCTCCTGATGTGTCATCAAAATCTAAGCTTTTAGCCATCCCTTTCAAGGGTAAGACCCTAATCGGGCCTGAACTGAAAGAGATAATTTCAGACATCACTGGAGGGAAAGGCCATGCCCTTCCTCTGGATAAGACAAATAAGATGAGGACCAAACAAAATAATTTTCGTTCCTTTCGAAACTTCAAAGGTGGTCCCTCTACCTCTTCCCCTGCTGCAAAGCAAGAGGGGAATTTTTCTCAATCCAAGTCAGTCTGGAGACCTAACCAGACTTGGAACAAGGGTAAACAGGCAAAGAAGCCCACTGCTGCCACCAAGACAGAATGGAGGGGTAGCCCTCGATCCGGGACCGGATCTAGTAGGGGGCAGACTTTCTCTCTTTGCTCAGGCTTGGCCAAGAGACGTTCAGGACTCCTGGGCTTTAGAAATCGTAACCCAGGGGTATCTTCTAGATTTCAAAGATTCTCCTCCAAGGGGGAGATTCCATCTTTCTCAATTGTCTGTAAACCAGACAAAAAGAGAGGCATTCTTACGCTGTGTAGAAGACCTATATACCATGGGAGTGATCTGCCCAGTTCCAAAAACAGAACAGGGGCAGGGGTTCTACTCCAATCTGTTTGTGGTTCCCAAAAAAGAGGGAACCTTCAGACCAATTTTAGATCTCAAGATCCTAAACAAATTCCTCAGAGTCCCATCCTTCAAGATGGAGACCATTCGGACTATTTTACCAATGATCCAGGAGGGTCAATATATGACCACCGTGGGCTTAAAGGATGCGTATCTGCACATCCCTATCCACAAAGATCATCACCAGTTCCTCAGGTTCGCCTTTCTGGACAAGCATTACCAGTTTGTGGCTCTTCCCTTCGGATTGGCCACAGCTCCCAGAATTTTCACAAAGGTGCTAGTGTCCCTTTTGGCGGTTCTAAGGCCGCGGGGCTTAGCTGTGGCGCCTTATCTGGACAATATCTTAATTCAGCCGTCGACTTACCAACTAGCCAAGTCTCACACGGACATCGTGTTGGCTTTTCTAAGATCTCACGGGTGGAAGTTGAACATAAAAAAGAGTTCACTTATCCCTCACACAAGAGTTCCATTCCTGGGAACTCTGATAGATTCGGTGGACATGAAAATTTTTCTGACGGAGGTCAGATGTTAACCATCTGCCGAGCTCTTCATTCCATTCCTCGGCCGTCAGTGGCTCAGTGTATGGAGGTAATCGGCCTAATGGTAGCGGCAATGGACATAGTTCCGTTTGCTCGCTTGCATCTCAGACCACTGCAACTATGCATGCTCAAACAGTGGAATGGGGATTATGCAGATTTATCTCCTCAGATAAATCTGGATCAAGAGACCCGAGACTCTCTTCTTTGGTGGTTGTCACAGGATCATCTGTCCCAGGGAATATGTTTCTGCAGGCCAGCATGGGTCATAGTGATGATGGACGCCAGCCTATTGGGCTGGGGTGCAGTCTGGAATTCCCTGAAAGCACAGAATTTGTGGACTCAGGAGGAGGCTCTCCTCCCGATAAATATTCTAGAACTGAGAGCGATATTCAACGCGCCTCTGGCATGGCCTCAGCTGACTTCGGCCAGATTCATAAGATTCCAGTTGGACAATATCACGACTGTAGCATATATCAATCATCAGGGGGGAACAAAGAGTTCTCTAGCGATGATAGAGGTTTCCAAAATAATTCGATGGGCAGAGACTCACTCTTGCCATCTATCAGCAATCTATATCCCAGGAGTGGAGAACTGGGAAGCGGATTTTCTAAGTCGTCAGACTTTTCATCCGGGGGAGTGGGAACTCCATCCGGAGGTGTTTGCACAATTGATTCAGCAATGGGGCACACCAGAATTGGATCTGATGGCGTCTCGTCAGAATGCCAAACTTCCTTGTTATGGGTCCAGGTCAAGGGATCCTCATGCAGTACTGTTTCCACCATTTCGTCTCCTTCCTCGTTTGATTGCCAGAATCAAACAGGAGAGAGCTTTGGTGATTTTGATAGCACCTGCGTGGCCACGCAGGACTTGGTATGCAGACCTGGTGGACATGTCATCTCTTTCACCATGGACTCTGCCACTGAGACAGGACATTCTGATTCAAGGTCCGTTCCAGCATCCAAATCTAGTTTCACTGCAGCTGACTGCTTGGAGATTGAACGCTTGATTTTATCCAAGCGGGGTTTCTCTGAGTCGGTCATAGATCCCTTGATTCAGGCTCGAAAGCCTGTCACTAGGAAAAGTTATCATAAGATATGGCGTAAGACTTCCGGTGGGAGGCTTAGCAAGATGGTCGCAAGTAGGAAAGGCTCCGCTTGAGACCAAGTTATTCTAGGAGTAAATCTTTGCCATTCTGCCATCCTGCTAGCCCTTAGCAGTCTCAGCTGTTTGGGCATTTATAAGGATCAAGCATTACAACTCTTGGCCCCCGGAACGACAGGAAAGCATTGAAGAGGAGAAAGCTGTGCTACGCATTGTGTATAGCACAGCAGAAAGAGAAGGAACAAGCATGGGAATCTACCCTGCCGCAGCAGATTCTCAAAATAAAGACATCTTAGCTGCCATACAGGGCTTGCTTCTACCTGCATTAAATAAGCTGGAAACTACTCTGCAAATCTTACTGGCAGACACTCGGATTGTGGATCTCCTGCATGCGCGTCCAAAATGGCGCCGCCTCCCCACAGAATCCTTTGGTAACCATGCCTGCAGGTCTTCTGAGGCTCATCCGAGACACAAGGAGGGAGCGAAGGAACAACCACTACTGTCACCAGGTGCAGCTCACTCACCCAAGATTAGCAGGGAAGCGAGACCCTCGGTATTTAAAGTGGGAGAAATGTACACTGCAAGGCCTGATTCTGAGCCGCAGCGCGACTTCAGCAATTACTCTTCCTACCAGCCATTGGAGATCCGATTCTACCAAGCCCAGCTGCAGTTTGCATCTGAAATAAGAGGTACTGCATCTCGTGGGACTCCCTATACTCAAGACGAAGAATCACATTTACACGGAAAAGGCGGCGACATCGGGAACATTGCTGCACAGTGTCACAAGCAAGCCGCATCTACATTTGACCCACCGCAAGAATCTGCCTCCCTGCACACTTCAAGGATGATCTCGAGAAGGGGCAATTGGCTTTTAAATGAGCTGCTGGCCTCGACTGTCGATGTGAAGCAGCCCCTCTCTCCTCTGCAAAAAAGCTGCTCTCTTCTGGGACAGAGATATCAGGCTCCAGCTCGGGCTGGAGTTGGGTAATTTGCTCTTTTATCTACAGCCATCTGTCCTAACTGACTGTGTGCCAAAATAACTTTGGAAGCTTTCTCTCGCCTCTATGCCATAGTAATATACCCAGCAACTTTTAACGTTTACATATAGTCGCTCCACTTCACAAAACATGTTAAATTGTTGATTAATAGCTCCTATGACTTGTCTTTAAGCCTGACTATGTTTATTAGTGTTATATTTACTTTTAATATTCCTAATGTTATTGTTTTTTTTTAACCTCCTGGGGACACTGCAGGTACAATAGTAAGAGATTCATAACCTGACATCTTATACTTGGCATCTAGCTAGGTGGTATTTTAGGTAACCTAAGACGTTAAAGCCTGTCACATAAGCAGCTTGTTTCTGAAAATATAAACATGCTATTTATTCAGCAAAACCTGAGAATGCTTTCTAGAAAACACTGCAAATACCAGTACATTAGAACTGAAGCTACCTCTCATTATTAACACCAGGCTTTGCTTGCTTTCTGACATCTCCCCCACAATCCTGTGGGTGTTGTAGCTATCCCAAACTCTATTCTGATTGCATTGACTATGAGACTCAAGATTGGGTGGGGGCTATGATTCAATAATTTATTTACCTTGTCATCTTGCTGTGAAGGGGATTTTATGGTTAATTCTTATGAGACAGTGAATGTATACTGAGAGCCACTTGACTGTAAAGACACCTTTGAGTTGCATCGGGCTGCAAGACATTGATTAACAGCGGTATTCAGTATTTGTGTAATACACCAAATTGTATATAGCCCTCCCTAATGAGCATAACTTGTGTTAAGGTGTGGTCAAATGTTCGTTTATAACTTCTAGCTCAGCATGGCGATGTGACATGTCTCGCATCCTACTTAGAATCCTTATTCCTGTCTCGGCCTGGGTTATTTTTCAGCTCACAATATGCTCACATATCTCGACATGCAGCTCATGTCTCCCCTGGGAGATAAGCACCAGGCCTAACCTTCATTCTGCTACTGCCACAAATAGGAGCTTAGCCCCTGCCCTTGTATTAAATATAAGAGCCAAGCCTATACTCTGCCCAAAATATCGGCATACTTATTCAGTTTCTTTATTATGTACTGGCAATCTCCTCAGTAGTTTTTTTAGTACAGACCCCCTTACTCTCATAGACCCCACATAGTTTATCATAGTTTATCATAGTTTATCAATGAATCCTATGTCGTCGTCTGAGAACGACACAAATACATGTTATATTGCAGGAGATATATTTCCTTAAGTTGTGTGCTCATGTAATATTTGGGAATTTTATTTCATTCTGTCATCATCTACCCTCCTGTAGTACATACTCTTCTCTTTTTACATCTTTCATGTGCAAAAAGTTGATATATCATACAAACACCATCACTGACCTATTGTTACACTAGTGTTAATATGTCATAGCATGTAATACCCTGAGAGACAAGCAGAAAAGTAACTCATAAGATTGCATATACCCGCTGTGTTCCCCCCTACCCTTATCGCTCTGCCCTTCCCTTCCCCGGTTTCCCCCCCCCTCCCCCTCATGCTCCCCCTGTTTTCTGTTTGTCTGTTCATGTGTTTGGGAATGTTATCTCTCTCTGTCAGCGTCTACCCTCCTGTAGTTCATACTCTTCTCTTTTAACATTTTTCATATGCAAAAAATTGATATATCACAAGAAGATCATCACTGACCTATTATTGCACTAATGTTGATGTGTCATAGCATGGATTATCCTGAGAGACAAGCAGAAAAGTAACTTATAGGATTGCATACACTCGTTGTGCTCCCCCCTACCCTTATCGTTCTGCCCTTCCCTCTCCCCTGTTTTTCCCCCCCTTCCCCTCTTGCCCCCCTGTTTTATGTTTGTTGGTTCATTTGTTAATAATGTAAAAACCCCAATGGAGTGGTACAAACTCTTCTCTATCTGGACAATGGATGCTTTATTGTAAGGTCTCCAAGATATATGTCTGTTATAATATGCTGTTTGTACTGTTTTATCTGCCTTATTGGCTCACCCTGTGTGTTGGGCTGAAAATACATCTTGTAACCTTGTACCCTTTATTGGTTATAAATAAAATTAAAAAAAAAAAAAAAGATATGGCGTAAATATCTTTATTGGTGCGAATCCAAAGGCTACTCATGGAGTAAGATCAGGATTCCTAGGATTTTGTCCTTTCTCCAAGAAGGATTTGAGAAGGGGCTATCAGCTAGTTCCTTAAAGGGACAGATATCTGCCTTATCAATTCTACTGCACAAGCGTCTGGCAGATGTTCCAGACGTTCAGTCGTTCTGTCAGGCTTTAGTTAGAATCAAGCCTGTGTTTAAACCTGCTGCTCCGCCATGGAGTTTAAATTTAGTTCTTAAAGTTCTTCAAGGGGTTCCGTTTGAACCTATGCATTCCATAGATATTAAGCTTCTATCTTGGAAAGTTCTGTTTTTAGTTGCTATCTCTTCAGCTCAAAGAGTTTCTGAATTATCTGCATTGCAATGCGACTCGCCTTATCTTGTTTTCCATGCTGATAAGGTGGTTTTGCGTACCAAACCTGGATTCCTTCCTAAGGTTGTTACTAATAGGAATATCAATCAGGTAATTGTTGTTCCTTCTGTGTCCTAATCCTTCCTCTAAGAAGGAGCGTCTGTTGCACAACTTGGACGTGGTTCGTGCTTTGAAGTTTTACTTGCAAGCAACCAAAGATTTCCGTCAAACGTCTTCTTTGTTGTCTATTCTGGAAAACGTAGAGGTCAAAAAGCTACGGCTACCTCTCTTTCTTTTTGGCTGAAAAGCATCATCCGTTTGGCATACGAGACTGCTGGACAGCAGCCTCCTGAAAGGATTACAGCTCACTCTACTAGAGCGGTGGCTTCCACATGGGCTTTTAAAAATGATGCTTCTGTTGAACAGATTTGTAAGGCTGCGACTTGGTCTTCACTTCATACCTTTTCCAAATTTTCCAAATTTGATACTTTTGATTCTTCGGAGGCTATTTTTGGGAGAAAAGTTCTTCAAGCAGTGGTGCCTTCTGTTTAACCATCTGTCTTGTCCCTCCCGTGTCCTGTAGCTTTGGTATTGTATCCCGCAAGTAAAGGATGAATCCGTGGACTCGTCGTACCTTATAGAAGAAAAGTAAATTTATGCTTACCTGATAAATTGATTTCTTCTATGGTACGACGAGTCCACGGCTCGCCCTGTCATTTTAAGACAGATTATATTTTTTTATTTTAAACTTCAGTCACCTCTGCACCTTGTAGTTTCTCCTTTTTCTTCCTGTACCTTCGGTCGAATGACTGGGGGTGGAGCTAAGGGAGGCGCTATATAGACAGCTCTGCTGTGGTGCTCTTTGCCACTTCCTGTTAGCAGGAGAATAATATCCCATAAGTAAAGGATGAATCCGTGGACTCTTCGTACCATAGAAGAAATCAATTTATCAGGTAAGCATAAATTTACTTTTTTGTGAAACCATACCATAAATATTACTGTTGTGATCAATACATTGGTCTTTAGGGCTTTAAAGGAACAACACTTTATTTCCCCCTTAAAACTTGTATCCCGGCTGTAGAGTATTAAATGCACTGGAAACGGCTTCTTTAGTATTTTAGTCTTGTTGCTAAATTTCTTTCTGGATTTGCTACTTGAAACCATCACACAGAATGAAACTATCAGTCCTTTGTGTAGAGGGTGAAATAAGCAGATCTGCTCTTCCTGAAGGTTCAGCCTATTTGAAAAACAAAAATGAAACCTTATAAACCTAAAAGAGCAATGCCCATTACATTTACTATACAGCTGCTATTGCTTGTCATTGGAAACAGGCAGAGATTTCGTTTTTGACGTTAAAAAGTTTATACAGTATAATAATGTTGGGCGTGCAAAGCTGGTGAATGGGTAGTAAAAGTGTTATGTATCTTTTTAAACAATAAAAACAACAACACGTAGTACAGTGTCACTTTAAAGGGACAGTATACACCAATTTTCATATAACTGCATGTAATAGACACTACTATAAAGAATAAGATGCACAGATACTGATATAAAAATCCAGTATAAAACTGTTTTAAAACTTACTTAGAAGCTCTCAGTTTAGCTCTGTTGAAAAGGTAGCTGGAAAGCCCACTGCAAGTGGGAAATAAGACACTTCCCCCTTCTTTTGAATATGAAAAGACCATTTACACAAACAGGGGCAAGCTGGAGTAGGTAGCTGACGGTATTCTCCTAAAACTTTGGGGCTTGGTTAGGAGTCTGAAAATCAGAGCAATGTTATTTAAAAATAAGCAAAACTATACATTAAAAAAACCTGTATTGGCTATATAAATAGATCAGCTACAAAACATTTATGCAAAGAAAGATCAAGTGTATAATTTCCCTTTAACTGCCAGAGTGGACTGCAACACATTATTATCATGTATAACACATCATATTGAGGCCTTCTCTGTCACTTGAGTAAAAAAATAATGATTACAAATACCCCTAAGACTAAGTGATTGTATTATTACACCTTAATGTAGCTATAGAATGTCATTGTAATATTCCCTTTGCTGTTACAAATCATTTCATTCTTTTTCAATATATTGGGAATTGCAAACACCCAGAGATTATTTTATTCAAATTAATCAAATTCAAATGAAAAAAAAATTAAATGAATAAAAATAAATTGAAAAAATTCTTAATTTACTAATCAACACAGTCAGATTTTGTTTTCCTGAAATATAATGAAAAACTTACATATGAGATATATTATAAACATGAATAGAATAAATATATATATGTGATGTATACCATAATATAAGCATTTAAGAGTTAAAAAAAAGACCCAAAAAACGAACACCTCTGAACACCAACAATAAATTATGAAGTACATTTACAGATTTGTATCCTTTTTATATAACTCAAGCATACACTTTCCTTTTTTATTTATTTTTTATTATAATTGTTATTGAGGTTACAAGGAAAAAGACAGTTATGCAGTAGAATGTAAAACATGGCAAAATAATAGCACAAAAGAATTTGTCAATACAATATGCACAAACATATTATCATTTCTGCAAAAATGATGTCTAGATATAGAGGTCTGGTTCAATATAATAAAATAACAATAGTGATCATTGTAAAATTAAATTCTAGAGCTACCAGCACAATATTCTGTAGTATTTGCATGCTAGGAATTTCTATCCAATACTGAAATGTACTAGATTATCATCACAAATTAAAGGAATAGTCCAGTCAAAACTAAACTTCCATGATTCAGATAGAGCATGCAATTTTAAGCAACTTTCTAATTTACTCCTATTATTAATTTGACTTTGTTTTCTTATTATCTTTATTTGAATCTATGCTTAGTAGCTGGCCCATTTTTGGTTCAGCACCTGGGTAGCACTTGCTGATTGGTGGCTACATTAAGACACCAATCAGAAAGTGCTACCCAGATGCTGAACCAAAAATGGGCCTGATCCTAAGCTTACATTCTTGCTTTTTGAAATATAGATAGCAAGAGAACAAAGAAAAATTGATAATAGGAGTAAATTCTAAAGTTGCTTAAAATTGCATACTTTATACTCCTACTCAGTGAGAGACTGTGCACGTGTCCGACTGCGAGAGATAGGGCGCTAGGCCTTAAAGGATTGGTGCTAAATAGACAAGTTGGCTGGAGAAGGGCGGGAGCAGGTGGGACCGTTACGCTGCAGAAAAAAAAAAAATGTTAAGAGTGGCAGGGAGGGGGAAGGAGAGAGGGTTAAGGAGGGAGGGGGGATCCGAGGGTAGGGAAAGGTTCTTGGAGGGAGAATGGGTAAATGAGGGAGGGACTTGGACACATTTTGGCCGTGTATAAGACTTGTATATATATATATATATATATATATATATATATATATATATATATATATATATATATATACACACGCATTGTATACACACATTTATTTATGTATTTTTTTTATTTTTTTTCCAGGTTCCTAATTTTATAAATTCCACATTACCTCCCCAAGAAAGAACTATTGCTCAAGAGATTGATAACTATTTTCGCCAAGAACTGATTTACAAAAGAAATGAGCGTATGGGGAAGAGAGTTAAAGACCTGCTTGAACAGTTTCCGGAGAAAAGCTTTTTCTTTGCTTTTGGTGCTGGTAAGTAACTACTGTGCATATAATG
The DNA here is from genome assembly GCF_027579735.1 of Bombina bombina. Lineage (NCBI taxonomy): Eukaryota > Metazoa > Chordata > Amphibia > Anura > Bombinatoridae > Bombina > Bombina bombina. Next base: position 730,496,156 of record NC_069500.1, on the reverse strand, counting down.
TATTCCCATATGACTGACATTGTTCATACCTTTACTATTCCTACCATTACCACTTACTGCACCTTCCACTCTATAAGGTGATCCAGGCAGTTTACAAAATGGTTTTCAGCAGCTCCATAATATTTATAAGGTGAAAACACAATGAGATGGCAAATTAACATTTATGTACAACAATGAATAATTACACATTTGTTTGCAATTATTCACAACACTCCAAACCAAGATCTAATATTTTGTTGAAGGGCCATTATAGCAGAAAAATTACATATTATTTTTTAGAACATTTAATTTTATAACTAGTGACCCTGAAATTCTGTTTTTAACCTCTGCAAAGGGCTTTAACACATAGTTAAAGTACCACTTTGAGACCTGCTGGTCCCGAGTGGGAACAGTCGCTGATCCATCTGTGCAACTAGCTCCTCAGCTGTACTTTACCTATGTGTTTAACCACTTAATAGAGTTTAAACACATAGTATTACAGAGTTGCTAGTTTTAAACTTACCTGTTCTAACAAATTAGAGTATGTAATAATTTGATTGTAATGGTCCTTTTAACTCTTTCACTAAATATGTAAACAATTAAAAGGATTATCCTAGCTTTGTGAAGGAATAATCTAGATTTTATTAAAGACACAGAGACGAATATTTGCATTACTTTCCTTTACTACTCGTGTGCAGCCTTAAAAGTACATATAACACATAAACAGTTAAAATAATACAGAGAAAAAGAGTCTATATAACTAGCCAATGAGAATGCTAGGTTAGAGACCAGAGAAAAAATGGACCAATCAGAAGATCCATATTGACCATAAACAGACCAATATGCACCCGATCTTCCTCTTTCTTGCTTGATGGTCATAACAAAGAATCTTTTGAAGAAACAAAACAGTCCCAACAGTCCAATAAACAAACATAGGACAAAACAGAACCATAAAACTTGAAGAAACTTTAGAGAATTTTGTCTTGGAGAAATCTCAGGGAAGGTGGATGAACATCCGAAGATCCATCTATGTCTCCATGAAGTTGAGGATGTCTTGATTGAAGGAACAAATACAGATTTAATTAATGTTGTTTGAGTAGTTGGTAACTAAAATAAAATATATATCATTAGTATTATAACAAATAAAATAAAAGTATGGGTTGGGAGAAGACAGAAGAGACGTGGGAAATATTCGTCTCTGTGTCTTTAATAAAATCTAGATTATTCCTTCACAAAGCTAGGATAATCAGAGTTTTATTACAAGACCAGAGACTTCATATTTGCATGTTTAAAGCAATTATTGAAAAAGATTTAGAGAGGCGTGTTGAATGGGTTTAAAGTAGAAATGTTTACAAGTGAAATCGGAGGACCAGTCTGCTGCCTTCAAAATTTCCTGTAAAGGGGCAGATTTTAAAAGGGCTTTAGAAGCGGCTGATCCTCTAACTGAATGAGCTGTGAATGAAAGATCAATTCCAGCCTCAGACATAACCCATTTAATCCACCTTGCAATAGAGGTAGGAGAGACAGGAGCATGAGGAGGGACAAAGGACAGTAAGAGTTGATTGTTAGAAGAATCTCTAGAAAAAGTTTTAGTTTCATAGGCTTTGAGACAAGACACAACACAGAGAGAGGGTTAATTTGGAAAATAAGGATAAAAGATAGAAGAAGATAAGGTCTTAGTTCTACGGGAAATGAGAAAAGTGACACCTTCAGGAGAAAAGGATTTAGAGTTGAAATCAAGAGCCCAAACATCGGAAACCCTGCGAAAAGAGATAAGGCAAAGAAGGGTAGCTAGTTTAGCTGAAATTTGTTTTAATGAAAGTGAATCATTAGAAGGCCAAGATTTGAAGAGAGAGAAGATTAAATCTACATCCCAAAAGAAATTATGTTTTGGGGTAGGAGGTCTTTTTAATCTAATAGATTTGAGTAGACTACATATTAAAGGATTCTTTCAAATAGGAAGATTATTAATAAAGTAATGTCTAGCAGAAATAGCAGATCTAAAAAGATTAATAGTCCTATAGGCTAGACCCAGGTCGAAGAGATGAGAGAGAAAATTAAGAATTTGAGTTAGAGGGGCAGAAAAGGGATCCATACTCCTAAGCATGCACCAGCTAGACCATCTGGACCATGCGGAAAGATAGGATTTGTGGGTTCCTGAGAGCCCTAGCTGAGTCCGAAAGTTTGAGGAGATTTCTGAGTTCCCCTTAATCGACCAAGTTATCAACCTGAGAGATTGATTGAGAATGAGATTATGTGGATTGCCTTCTGGGTCTAGAAGAAGATCTGGAAGAACAGGGAGGAGAAGAGGAGGCTTGAAGGACATCTCGAGAAGAGAAGGATACCAAGCTTGAGTTGGCCACAGGGGAGTTATTAGAGTTAGAGATAGAAGGTTCCTGCGAACCACAGAAATTGTCTGAGCAATCAGGGGAAAAGGGTGGAAAGCATAAGCTCCTTGATTCGGCCAGGTTTAAAAGAAGGCATCTATTGCCAATGCATCGGGATCTGGACGCCAGCTGAAGTAGAGGGGAAGTTGGCGATTGAGACGAGAAGCAAAAATGTCCGAAGAAAAAGGACCAAGAAAGATTGAATAGAAAGGAAGATATTCCTGAGAATTCTCCAATCGCTGGAATCTCTGAGAAAATGAAAACCCCAGTCTGCTGCTGAATTGGAAAGACCTGGAATATACTCTGCCTTGACAGAGATATTCTTGTCTAGACAAAGATGAATAAAATCCTTGGTTATATTGGACAGATTTTTCGATTTTGTGCCACCTAACCGATTGAGATATCTCACTGCTGAAATGTTGTCCATCCGGAGAAGAATGAAAGCAGGAGCTAAGGATTTTACAAAGCTTTTTACCTCAAAAAAGATCTGGCCAAAAGTTCCAAACAGTTTATATGTAGGTCTTTCTCTTCTGCGGACCACTTCCCTCCGGTAATGGATGGACCGCAACGAGCGTCCCAGCCCGATAGACTGGCATCGGACTCTATGACTAAGTCTGGGGTTTTCCCAAAAATAGCTCTCCCATTCCAATCTTCCATGTGGCAAGGCCACCATGAAAGCTCCTCTCTGGTTTCCAAAGATAATGGAATGAGATGAGAATATAAAAAACCTTTCTGAAGATAAGAGATTTTTAACCGTTGGAGTTCGCGATAATGAAGAGGGGCCAGAAAGATAGCCTGAATGGAGGATGAAAGTAACCCAACTATCCTGGCTATCTGCCTGACCGAGACAAATTGTTTGTTGAGAGTCTTGGAAATTTCTTTCTTGATGTTCTTTATCTTTGATAGGGGCAAACTTAAAGTGGCTTTCGTTGTATCCATAAGAAAACCAAGAAAAACTAAAGATTTGGAAGGAATTAGTACTGATTTTTCTTTTTTTACAAGGAAACCTAAATTTTCCAAGCGATTTATTGTCATGGTTAATTGGGCTTGAAGAGAAATAAAATTCTGATTCATCAGAAGAATATCATCCAGGTAAATAATTAAACAAATTCTTCTGAGTCTCAAAAAAGAGACTACGGGTTTGAGAAGTTTTGTAAGAATCCATGGGGCGGAGAACAGGCCAAAAGGAAGACAAGTGAAGCTCCAAATTTTCTCTTCCCAAGTAAAGGTCAGATATTTCCAATGTTCCGGAGCTATAGCAACTGTGAGATAAGCATCCGAAAGATCTAACCTGACAAGCCAATTGTTGTCCAAAAGACAGTCTCTTAGAAGATGAATACCTTCTAGTTTGAAGTGGTTCTAAACAACATAAGCATTGAGAGTTCTTAGATTTATAACAGGTCTGAACTGGTCGTTTTTCTTTTTTACTAGAAATAGGTTGTTGAAATAAGCTAAGTGAGGATTTAGGTTTTGAAAAATTGCTTCTTTTTTATGAAGATTTTCTATCTCTTTTTGAACCAAAACTTTGTCTTTTTGAGAAAAATGAATGGATTTTGGGAATGATATTTGAACAGGAGGAGATATGAAGTCTATTTGGACTCACTTCTTTCTTCGTTCAATAATGATGGCAAAGTTGGTGTTACCAATAAAAGATAAAATACGTTGAACCTATTCCCTTACGAGAGATGGATCCATAGGGGATTCTTTTAACACTGCCTCTTCAGACAATTCAAAAAGTTTGATAATAGGGCCAATAGAATCAAGACGTTTGTCTTGGCAATTCCTCCAGGCTTTATCTAAGCCTTTCTTTATCTTATATCCGGGAGATCCAATAAACTTAAGAATCTTGGGATCTATATCTGGGGTAACTTTACAATTTTTGGGAAGTAAAGGTCTAGGGCATTCAGCTCTCATATTATTTCTAGACCTTTTCTTTAGAGTTTTTTAAAGTTGGAAATCCACAAAAGTTACAATTTCCATGGGGGGAAACCACTCAGAGGACCGAGGATGATGCAAAGTATCTGCATTAAAGCGAGGATTGCCTAAGGCATCTGTAAAATTAAAATCATCCTCATCCAAATGTTTTTATTTTTTAGAATGTTTTTTAAATGTTTTACATTTAGGTTCAGAATAAGAAGAGGAGTCTGATTCATAATTATTAGATGTAGAAATATCTGAATCCTCAGAAAAATTATCAGAATTACAAGAGGTTGAGGAATCTGAAACCTTGTCTTTAGAAATAAGTTTGGATTTTTTAATTAAAACTCCCTTTTTATGCCCCTTGGGAGTAAGGGGTCGTCTGGCGGATGTTTTACTTCCTTTGCCGCAAGGAAGATTGGATTCTTATAGTGTATGTTTAGATTTACACACAAGTTTCTTGCTTGCTTTTATAGCGCTAGAAGGAGCTTTCCTTTTAATTGCTTTCTTAGCAGAGATTTTTGCCATTAATGAAGTCATATGAGACATTAATTTTCCCAAGGAGTTATCAATCATTTTCTGAACAGATTGTTCTGTTAGGGGATTATGGGAAGAATTGTCTTGAGACATATTAAAATAATTAAATGAAAAAACACACTTGAAAAATAACTAAGAATTAATTTCAATAATAAAATAAATTAAGAGACTTGAACCCTTAAGCAACACAAAAATAATAATTTAATACTCTGAAAATAATTTTATATATAACAATAGGAACGTTTTGTATAAAGATTAACTTTTCTGACAGAAAACAAATTGTTTTAGAGAATAATGTGAGAAAGTGACCACCGGAGGGCAGTAGCAACCTGAAAATAAAATGGAGAAACAAAATTAATGATGAAGGAACAGTAAAGGAAAAAAGAAACTGAAACCAAGGCAAAGAGACAGAAAATTACTTTAGCCGGTGAAAGAGGAGGCGTCGACAGCTCTTCTGAGGTAAAAAGAAGGCGGGCTGTGACGTCACGAAACGAATGCCCACAAAATGGCGGCGGACGTCGTGACAAGAGTAGGAAGAGAGACTTAGAACAGAGGTGAGGGAAAAAACTTGAGACTTGGGCAAAAAACGTAATATGAAAAATTTGTGAAGCAGGGTAGATTGAGGATGGGGAGTTAGAGGAAACGAAAAACGAGCAGGTAAATAAAAGTAAAAACGGAATGAAAATAAAAAATGGAGTAAAATATGTAAATAAGGAAACAGGAAAAAGGAAAAAATTATACAGTAACGGGAAAAATAAATAATAACTTAATAGTTTAATATTTATCAGAGAATAATAATAGCACACTTATCTTGTTGCTGAGTAGCAAAAGAAAGAGGAAGATGGGGTGCACATTGGTCTGTTTATGGTCAATATGGGTCTTCTGATTGGTCCATTTTTTTCTCTGGTCTCTAACCTAGCATTCTCATTGGCTAGTTATATAGGCTCTTTTTTCTCTGTATTATTTGAACTGTTTATGTGTTATATGTACTTTTAAGGCTGCACACAAGTAGTAAAGGAAAGTAATGCAAATATGAAGTCTCTGGTCTTGTAATAAAATCAAATGGACTAAACATTATTGACTCCCATGCACTTTCACGATGATTGTAAAACTGGAGTTTTTTTACAGCTATTGACTGGCTTTTTAAAAGCTTATTTAAGAACAAGAAAATAACAACTTCTGTGAATTTAAAACACTAGTTTAGGTAATCTAAGGCTTTCTACTTGTTTGTCTTAGTTCCTGAAATTCTGGTAAACAGGTGCATTTGTATAAAGCATTTTATTCATTGTAACCTTGTTGTTTTCAGGCCACTTCATGGGCAACAACACGGTTATTGAGGTTCTACAAAAATATGGTTATGATGTGCAACACACTCCAGCTGGTCGATCAGTTGTCAACAGGTACGTGCTGTAGTTTTTTTAAAGAAATCAGTGGGAAAACCCTTGCTGGAAGATTTAAAGGAACAGTCTCCAGTTTTGCGTAACCAACATTGTTGAAATGAATATACTGTATAACCTCTAAGTTTGCCTGTTTCTAAACCCCTGCAGGGCGCCCCTTATCTCAGTGCTTTTTAAATCTTGCACAACAGCCAGCAGGGTGAGTGGGGCACCCGCCCAGGGCCTCACACTTTGGGGGACCTGCAAAATTTGGGGTTAGGTTATGAGAAAATGCAATGTACATCCTGTATTTAGTTTATGAAAAAGTGTTTATGGCATCAGGAGGTGTAATATTTAGTTATATTTTTTATATAGGTAACACTGAATGTTTGGACATAGGTGAACCATACAGGGGGAGGGAAATACGGGTGCTGGGTTGAGGGGCCCCACAAATTTGTCTTGCCCAGGACCCCGTAAATGCTAAGTGTGGCCTTGACAGAAGACAGTGCTAGTTCAGGTGTGTCATATAGATAAAATTGTGCTTACTCCTATGGAGACTGATATTAGTTATACAAGAACCAGCACTGATTAGCTAAAATGCAAGATTGTAAAAAGCCATTAGATAAGGGGGGAGTTTGCAGGGGATTAGAAACAAGGTAATCACAGAGGTAAAAAGTATATTAATATAACAGTGTTAGTTATGCAAAACTGGGAAATGGGTAATAAAGCGATTATCTATCTTTCAAACAATAACAATTTTCAATTAGACTGTCCCTTTAAGCATACTTTATTTATAGGAATATTATAAGGATTACAACTAATGTACAACTGCAATGGAGCTGAAGTATTGTAAATTAGGGGGAAATCTAAGAGCCCAGAAGCATATTAAAGGAACAGTAAACACTTTGAGATTTTAAAATAAAGGGTTTAGTTATATATAGCCAAACAACTTTGAAATATAATTTATTTATTTTGCCCCTATTTCTTTACTTTAGCTCTGAAAATTGTGGCTTTTCTGAATTCTCAAAACTGAAAATGCACCCTACTGACCTCAAAACTAAACCTGCTACATATTTGTCCCTAATTGGCTTCAACTGACAACTAAAAAACAATGCACTAACATAATTACCCCTGATATCCATGTTATCTGCAGATTCAAGCCCTGTAAAGGCTCCTCCAAATAACATAAGCAGTGGATGGAGTTTAGCTATTGAAAAACAAGTGAAGCAAATAAGATGCTAATTTTGTTTTAAAATGTTTAGACTTGGCTGATGTGTTAGTCTATGTTAAGACAAAAGAAAAGTGTTTTGTGTCATTTTGAATAAATTAATAATTACAAATTAGAAAAAAGAAAAACATGCACAAGTGATGCATTCATGTTGCAAAATGCTAAAAAAAAAACCCAGAGCTAAGCAACTACATATAGCAAAACCTTTATCCAAACTGCTTGGGACCAGAAAAGGTTTGAATTTCTGCATCTTTAAACCCTTAAGGACAAGGCCATTTTTCAATTTCTTTCCCTTAAGGACCAGGGCTATTTTTACATTTCTGCGGTGTTTGGGTTTAGCTGTAATTTTCCTCTTACTCATTTACTGTACCCACACATTAAATGGACTTTCTAAAGATACCATTATTTTTATCATATCTTATAATTTCTATAAAATTTTTTTATAAGATATGAGGAAAAATTGGAAAAAACACACTTTTTCTAACTTTGACCCCCAAAATCTGTTACACATCTACAACCACCAAAAAACACCCATGCTAAATAGTTTCTAAATTTTGTCCTGAGTTTAGAAATACCCAATGTTTACATGTTCTTTGCTTTTTTTGCAAGTTATAGAGCAATAAGTACAAGTAGCACTTTTCTATTTCCAAACCACTTTTTTTCAAAATTAGCGCTAGTTACATTAGGACACTGATATCTTTCAGGAATCCCTGAATATCCCTTGACATGTATATATATATTTTTTAGAAGACATCCCAAAGTATTGATTTATGCCCATTTTGGTATATTTCATGCCACCATTTCACCGCCAAATGAGATTAAATAAAAAAAAATTGTTCACTTTTTCACAAATTTTTTCACAAACTTTAGGTTTCTCACTGAAATTATTTGCAAACAACTTGTGCAATTATGGCATAAATGGTTGTAAACACTTCTCTGGATCCCCTTTGTTCAGAAATAGCAGACATATATATCTTTGGCATTGCTTTTTGGTAATTAGAAGGCCGCTAAATGCCACTGCGCACCACAAGTGAATTATGCCCAGCAGTGAAGGGGTTAATTAGGGAGCATGTAGGGAGCTTCTAGGGTTAATTTTAGCTTTAGTGTAGTAGACAACCCCAAGAATTAATCTAGGCCCATCTTGGTATATTTCATGCCACCATTTCACCGCCAAATGCGATCAAATGAAAAGAAACATTCACTTTTTCACAATTTTTTTCACAAACTTTAGGTTTCTCACTGAAATTATTTACAAACAGCTTGTGCAATTATGGCACAAATGGTTGTAAATGCTTCTCTGGGATCCCCTTTGTTCAGAAATAGCAGACATATATGGCTTTGGCGTTGCTTTTTGGTAATTAGAAGGCCGCTAAATACCGCTGCGCATCACACGTGAATTATGTCTAGCAGTGAAGGGATTAATTAGGTAGCTTGTAGGGAGCTTGCAGGGTTAATTTTAGCTTTAATGTAGAGATCAGCCTCCCACATTACACATCACACCCCCTGATCCCTCCCAAACAGCTCTCTTCCCTCCCCCACCCCACAATTGTCCCCGCCATCTTAAGTACTGGCAGAAAGTCTGCCAGTACTAAAATAAAAGGTATTTTATGCTTCTGTGTAGGATCCCCCCCTTAGCCCCCAACCTCCCTGATCCCCCCCAAACAGCTCTCTATCCCACCCCCTCTACCTTATTGGTAGCCATCTTGGGTACTGGCAGCTGTCTGCCAGTATCCAGTTTACAAAAAAAACCCTGCTTTTTTATATTTTATAATTTTTTTCTGTAGTGTAGCTTCCCCCCAGCCAAAGAGCAACCCCCCACGCCCACCCAGATCCCTTAGATGTACGTTTACAATTATTTTATACCCACTCTATCTAACTTTTTATTTTTACATTGCTGTAGTGTAGCCGTTCCCACCCGCTTCCACCCCATGCACGCGCCCGCCCTCCCGTGCACGTGCGCACGTCTCCGTGCGCACCCCCGACGGTCACGCCCCCGATCCCGCCCCCCTCCACGTCATACATAACATCGATGGCCTCCCACTGCAGCTCCCACCCACCAACGATACCGGCCACCGATGTCCGGTGCAGGGAGGGCCACAGAGTGGCTCTCTCTGCATCGGATGGCCAAGGGGTGTTATTGCAGGATGCCTTGATGTCGAGGCATCACTGCAATAACCGGAAAGTGGCTGGAAGCGAGCAGGATCACTTCCAGCCGCTTTAAACCCCTAATGTCGTACAGCGTACATCGCTGGTCTTTTAAGACCAGGTTGTGTGTGACGTACCCTGTACAACATGCGTCGTTAAGGGGTTAAAATGGTAGTTTGGAGAGGATGGAATGAAGTGTAGCCATCAATATCTCATGGCATTAGGTAATATGTACATGTTATATTACAGCATATACTGTACATGTAACCTAAAGGTAGTTTTATTTAATTGTAATACTTTTGTATACATAGTACTATCAGAAAGACAGTACAGTACTTTAATCAGAAAGGGAATAATTGTTGTTTTAAATAAATCTAGACTATTATTTGCATTTTAGAACATAAAAACCTAAGACACAGAAGATTGTTATTTACAGGCAGGGGGAAAATATTTTTTGATATATATATTTTTTTTTTAATATTTAAAACGTTTGGATTTCAAAATAAGTTTGAATTTTGTAATTCCAGATTTGGTAATTTGTATGCCCCTATTTTATTTTAATAAAGCAGGAGGTGCCCCTTTAACAACTTGTGTTCACTCTTTCTAGTTTTGTGGGAAAAACTCCAAGCTTTCAGCATACCATAATGCCACCCAATGGCAAAACAATGTAAAAAGGGAAACTTATGCTCATCCATAAGTTTTGATTATAATAACATCTCCAGTGTTAGTCTTTTTCCATTTGTATATATTTTGTCAGTAGCTCCTGATTAGATATCTGATGACCGCTGCTTGTTAAATACGGCAAGCAGGTTCTTGTGAGAAATTGCAGCCGTAGGGGCTTTGATAAATCGAGCCCTTTGTATTGATCCAAGGACAAGCATCAGTAGGAAGGAAAAAAACACCTCTCCAGTTCTTCAGTTAGTCTGTGCAGATCACTCCCTAATACTCTCACACTTCTCCATTCCTTAGTGAACATGCACCATTATAGACTATTGCCCTTATTCTTGCAGGAAATCCCTCAGACCAGCTCTGTAAGAGCAGTCTACTGCGTAGCCGGTTCAAGTACTGTGCTGGGCAGCTAGTAGGTAAAACACTTATGCTCAGTTAACTGGTGGTAATCTGACTGTGAGACTCAGAGTCAGGTGCAGCTTATTACGTGTAGGTGAAAAGGTACACCAAGAGGGGTAAATGTCCAAACCACCTTAAAGGGACATTCTGGTCAAAATGTAAATACACATAGATGAATTGCTTCTTTGAAAAGAAACATATTTGCAAAATACATGTATTGGCAAAAATACTTCTAGTAAAAGTTATCACTGTTTTATTGTTAAAATTTTTCTCTGCACATGCATGTGAAGCATAGCTAGGTATTGTCAGTACACCAGCATTTTAAATACTGCAGCTGCTTAGAGCACCAGTGGGGTTTGTATCATGCCAGCAATTAACACATTGAGTCATTACAAGATGGTACAAGCACCTTAGACTGCCTGAGGAAGTGCTGTGTTTAAAATGCTGGGGCACGATGCATACTTAAAATCACTTTTTAAACCGCAATAGCTTATACTAGCAGCATTTTTGCTAATATATATATATTATACTACAAACATGCTTCTATTCAAAACTGAAATGCATCTATGTGGATTCCAATTCTGGCTGGAATGTCCCTTTAAGCTCTAGATAGTTTCCTAACAACACAGATTCAGCCTCAGTAAATACACCTTTGGCATTGTTTGACCCATGTACCTCCTCTGAGAAAAAGGCTTATTATTGAAGCTGACTGCATATATTTATAATCACCTCCTGAGAGTGTTAAATACATGTTATCAATTCAAGGTGTGAATCCCAAACACTCACAGCAAAAAAAGCTGAACATGGATGAGTAAAAGTAAAATGACTGAATAAAGTAAAGTGCGTTTGTAAAACGTAATATAATACTGTACAACTATCTTCATTTTGGTGTATTTGAATGTGACACTTATACTGTGATAAAGAAAAGTTCACATCAAACTGATATTTAACCCCTTAATAAATGCAGTTATGCTGAAAATCAGGTTCCCTGAACTGGGGCCTCATATAAAAAAAGATGATTCATACAATTCTTAATATAATTTGTATCCATCATGTTATTCCTAAATGTCCAGTTTAGTCATAGCCAATTATTAGCTGACTAAAAAAATTTGATTTTTAAACACATCCATTTTTGTTTTCCAGTGGCAAAAGTAAAAAGACATCAGCAGTTTCATCTTCTTCATTAGCTGTGGGACGGTCGTCAGCTCCGTACACAACCACCTCAAGAACTAAACAGTCTGGGAACTCACATAAGAATGAAGAGATATTGCCCAACTTAATGCTCTCTGAAAATGTAGACTTTATAGAAAAAGTTGAAAGAAAATACAGAAAGAAAAAGCCGAAGAGAGGAAAGCATCGCCATTTCAGTGATCTCTGGGTTCGCATTCAGGAGAGGTAACTCTAAAAATTCTTACTACTTGTATTGAACCTATGTGCAAATACGTATATCAAAAGGGACATGAAATACAATTTTGTTCTTTAATAATCCAGAGCATACAATTTTAAAAACATTTCCAATTTTACTTCTCTTAACAAATTTAACAATGCCACTCCCTGCCCGCGCACAGCCAATCACGCGCAGGCAGGAGCTGTCAATCTCATCCAACCGGGGAAATTAAAATTTTCCACCTAAGAGATGGAGAAGAGGGTAGGAAGCAAAGGTCTGATGACGGCTGCTTGTAAAATACGGACTGCAGGTTCTCTTATAAGAACCTGCAGTCATAGATGGGCGAAGGGCTTGATAAATCAAGCCCTATATAGCAGCAGATTTGCAAGAATGTCTCCAAACACAGGAAGGCTGCACTGTCTGCAAAAGCATTCTTGCAAAACTGCTGCCATATAGTGCTTCAGACATGTGCACAATCCTGAGCCTACCTACCCGTGTTTTTATTTTTTTTAAATCAAGGGATATCAAGAGAACTAAGTATATTTGACAGTAAAAGTAAATTAGAAATATACACTATCTGAATCATGAAAGACCATTTTTGCACTTCACATCCCTTTGTTTGGGGCAATATGTCACTGGATTTCAACAATATCATACAGAAATGTCACCTGCAACAAAAATAATGGGGGCAACACCCGGCTGATTTTACTGACTGACCAGCTAAAATGTTAGCAAAAGATAAGCTAATATCTGCTAATATTAAATGTGTTTCAAGGTATTAGAAAGATTTACACTGCCCACACCTGGCTACATTATAATACCACACAGCTGGCTACATTATAATACCACACAGCTGGCTACATTATAATACCACACACCTGGCTACATTATAATACCACACAGCTGGCTACATTATAATACCACACACCTGGCTACATTATAATACCACACACCTGGCTACATTATAATACCACACAGCTGGCTACATTATAATACCACACACCTGGCTACATTATAATACCACACACCTGGCTACATTATAATACCACACACCTGGCTACATTATAATACCACACAGCTGGCTACATTATAATACCACACACCTGGCTACATTATAATACCACACACCTGGCTACATTATAATACCACACAGCTGGCTACATTATAATACCACACACCTGGCTACATTATAATACCACACACCTGGCTACATTATAATACCACACAGCTGGCAACATTTTCTGTGGAGAACACTGAACAAATAGTAGGGACTCCTGTAAGGGTTGGGTGCTCACTTAGTGCTATAAGTTATTAAAAAGCAATGAATTGCTGCCCTCTCACGGGAGCCCTTGGCAATATTTTAAATGATAGCTGCTTCTACATTGGCATTCTGATACCGTGGGCTGTTCAAGGTCACCATTAGTGTCCCTATACATTTTGTCTACATTTTAACAGCAATCCCATTTAAGAAAGAGACAAGTTGAAATAATAGAGTGAGACTGTTGCAGACTGCTTAGTGTCTTAGTATAAATTATATTCTTTAGCTCAATTATATTTTTGTTAGTAATTATATCTGATAAATTCACATGATGATTATGATTTTAATATTAATTTCTCTTGTAAGGTGTATCCAGTCCACGGATCATCCATTACTTGTGGGATATTCTCCTTCCCAACAGGAAGCTGCAAGAGGATCACCCACAGCAGAGCTGTCTATATAGCTCCTCCCCTAACTGCCACTACCAGTCACTCTCTTGCATCTCTCGACAAGATAGGAAGTAGCTAGAGAGATGTGGTGAATTTATGTAGTTTATCTTCAATCAAAAGTTTATTATTTTCAAATGGTACCGGAGTTGTACTGTTTTAGCCTCAGGCAGAAAGTTGAAGAAGGGTCTGCCTGTGTTTTTTGATGATCTTAGCAGGTTGTAACTAAGATCCATTGCTGTTCTCACACATAACTGAAGAGATGAGGTAACTTCAGCTGGGGGAATGGCGTGCAGGGTCTCCTGCTATGAGGTATGTGCAGTTTAAATTTTTCTAGAGAAATGAATATGCTAGAAAATGCTGTTAATACCAGATTTATTTAAGGTAAGCCTGATTACAGTGATTTAATAACGACTAGTATCATGCTTGCTGTAAAAGGTAATATTCTTATTACTTTCTCACATTACTGAAAATAAGATAACGTTTGCTGGAAGTGTTTAAATGTTTTTTTCTACATATTGGTGATAAAACTTTATTGGGGCCCAGTTTTTTCCACATGGCTGGCTATATTTTGCCTAGGGATAGTTTTTTATGGCCCTCTCACTGTGAGTACAGGTTGGGAGGGGCCTAATTTCAGGCCTAAATCGTGCAGTAGTTTTTGCAGCTTGAGACTTCCAGCTTCCCTGAAGGAGTCCCCTGAACACTTAGGACCTCTACAAAGGGTTTTTGTGCCTTCAAAAGTCGTTGTATGGGCAGGTAGGGCCACAGCAGAGCTGTGGCAGTTTGTTGTGACTGTTAAAAAATGTTTATATCTTTTTTTGATCCGGTTTTGAAACTAAGGGGTTAATCATCCATTTGCAAGTGAGTGCAATGCTCTGTTAGTCTATTATACACACTGTAAAAATTTCGTAAGATTTACTGCTTTTTATCACTGTTTTTCAATTTCTGACAAAATTTGTTTCTCTTAAAGGCACAGTACCGTTTTTATTTTTTGCTTGTTTACATTTATCAAAGTGTTTTCCAAGCTTGCTGGTCTCATTTCTAGTCTGTTTAAACATGTCTGACATAGAGGAAACTCCTTGTTCATTATGTTTAGAAGCCATTGTGGAACCCCCTCTTAGAATGTGTACCAAATGTACTGATTTTACTTTAAGTTATAAAGATCATATTCTGTCTTTAAAAGATTTATCACCAGAGGAAATTGACAAGGGGGAAGTTATGCCAACTAACTCGCCCCACGTGTCAGAACCTTTGACTCCCGCTCAAGTGGCACCAAGTACATCTAGCGCGCCCATGGCGTTTACTTTACAAGACATGGCGACAGTTATGGATCATACCCTTACAGCGGTATTGTCCAAACTACCAGGGTTACAAGGAAAGCGAGACAGCTCTGGGACTAGAAAAAATACAGAGCTCTCTGACGCTTTAGTAGCTATGTCTGATATCCCCTCACAATATGCAGAAGCTGAGGCAGGAGAGTTTCTTTCTGTGGGTGATTTTTCTGACTCAGGGAAGATGCTTCAACCTGATTCTGATATGTCTACATTTAAATTTAAGCTTGAACACCTCCGCGTGTTGCTCAGGGAGGTTTTAGCTACTCTGGATGACTGTGACACCATTATAGTGCCAGATAAATTGTGTAGATTTGATAAATACTATGCAGTGCCTGTTTACACTGATGTTTTTCCAATACCTAAAAGGTTTTCAGAAATTATTACTAAGGAATGGGATAGAGCAGGTGTACCGTTCTCTCCCCCTCCTATTTTTAAGAAAATGTTTCCAATAGATGCCGCTACACGGGACTTATGGCAAACGGTCCCTAAAGTGGAGGGAGCAGTTTCTACCCTAGCTAAGCGTACAACTATTCCCGTTGAGGACAGTTGTACTTTACTAGATCACTGCTGCTGCGGCCTTCTGGTTTGAGTCTCTGGAAGAAGCCTTACAGGTAGAAACTCCATTGGATGATGTACTTGACAAGCTTAAAGCGCTTAAGCTAGCCAATTCATTTGTTTCTGACGCCGTTGTTCATTTAACCAAACTAACGGCTAAGAACTCAGGTTTTGCTATACAGGCGCGTAGGGCGCTATGGCTTAAATCCTGGTCAGCTGACGTTACTTCAAAGTCTAAGCTTCTCAACATTCCCTTCAAGGCGCAGACCCTATTCGGGCCTGGACTGAAGGAGATTATTTCTGATATTACTGGAGGAAAAGGTCACGCCCTTCCTCAGGATAGGTCTAATAAATTAAGGACCAAACAAACTAATTTTCATGCCTTTCGAAACTTTAAGATGAGCGTGGCATCAACTCCCTCTAATGCAAAACAAGAGGGAAATTTTGCCCAGTCCAAGCCGGTCTGGATACCTAACCAGGCCTGGAACAAAGGTAAGCAGGCCAAGAAGCCTGCTGCTGCCTCTAAGACAGCATGAAAGATCAGCCCCCGATCCGGTAACGGATCTAGTAGGGGGCAGACTTTCTCTCTTCGCCCAGGCTTGGGCAAGAGATGTCCAGGATCCCTGGGCGTTGGAAATTGTGTCCCAGGGATATCTTCTGGACTTCAAAGCTTCTTCCCCAAAAGGAAGATTTCACCTCTCACAATTATTTGCAGACCAGATAAAGAGAGAGGCATTCTTACATTGTGTTCAAGATCTCCTAGTTATGGGAGTGATCCACCCAGTTCCAAAGAAGGAACAGGGACAAGGCTTCTATTCAAATCTCTTTGTGGTTCCCAAGAAAGAGGGAACCTTCAGACCAATCTTAGATCTCAAGATCCTAAACAAATTTCTCAGGGTCCCATCTTTCAAGATGGAGACTATTCAAACCATCCTACCTATGATCCAGGAGGGTCAATACATGACTACCGTGGACTTAAAGGATGCTTATCTTCACATTCCGATACACAAAGATCATCATCGGTTTCTCAGGTTCGCCTTCCTAGACAGGCATTACCAGTTTGTGGCTCTTCCCTTTGCCTACGGCACCAAGAATCTTTACGAAGGTTCTGGGGTCACTTCTGGCGGTCCTAAGGCCGCAGGGCATAGCAGTAGCCACTTACTTAGACGTCATTCTGATACAGGCGTCGAATTTCCAAATTGCCAAGTCCCATACGGACATTGTTCTGGCATTCCTGAGGTCTCATGGGTGGAAAGTGAACGAAAAGAAGAGTTCTCTATCCCCTCTCACAAGAGTTTTTTTCCTGGGAACTCTGATAGATTCTGTAGAAATGAGGATTTACCTGACAGAGGACAGGTTGTCAAAACTTCTAAATTCCTGCCGTGTTCTTTATTATACTTCTCGCCCTTCGGTGGCTCAGTGTATGGAAGTAATCGGCTTAATGGTAGCGGCAATGGACATAGTTCCGTTTGCCTGCCTACATCTCAGACCGCTGCAACTCTGCATGCTCAGTCAGTGGAATGGGGATTACACAGATTTGTCCCCTCTACTAAATCTGGATCAAGAGACCAGGGATTCTCTTCTCTGGTGGCTATCTCGGGTCCATCTGTCCAAAGGTATGACCTTCCGCAGGCCAGATTGGACAATAGTAACAACAGATGCCAGCCTTCTGGGCTGGGGTGCAGTCTGGAACTCTCTGAAGGCTCAGGGGTCGTGGACTCAGGAGGAGGCACTCCTTCCAATAAACATTCTGGAACTAAGAGCGATATTCAATGCTCTTCAGGCTTGGCCTCAGCTAGCGGCAGTGAGGTTCATCAGATTTCAGTCGGACAACATCACGACTGTAGCTTACATCAACCATCAAGGGGGAACAAGGAGTTCCCTAGCGATGTTGGAGGTTTCAAAGATAATTCAATGGGCAGAGATTCACTCTTGCCATCTATCAGCTATCCATATCCCAGGAGTAGAGAACTGGGAGGCAGATTTTCTAAGTCGTCAGACTTTTCATCCGGGGGAGTGGGAACTCCATCCGGAGGTGTTTGCACAGTTGATTCAACGTTGGGGCAAACCAGAACTGGATCTCATGGCGTCTCGCCAGAACGCCAAGCTTCCTTGTTACGGATACAGGTCCAGGGATCCCAAGGCAGCGCTGATAGATGCTCTAGCAGCACCTTGGTCCTTCAACCTGGCTTATGTGTTTCCACCGTTTCCTCTGCTCCCTCGTCTGATTGCCAAGATCAAACAGGAGAGAGCATCAGTAATTTTGATAGCACCTGCGTGGCCACGCAGGACTTGGTATGCAGATCTGGTGGACATGCCATCCTTTCCACCATGGACTCTGCCTCTGAGGCAGGACTTCTACTTCAGGTTCCTTTCAACCATCCAAATCTAATTTCTCTGCGGCTGACTGCTTGGAGATTGAACGCTTGATTTTATCAAAGCGTGGTTTCTCCGAGTCGGTCATTGATACCTTAATACAGGCGCGAAAGCCTGTCACCAGGAAAATCTATCATAAGATATGGTGTAAATATCTTCATTGGTGTGAATCCAAGGGTTACTCATGGAGTAAGGTCAGGATTCCTAGGATATTATCTTTTCTCCAAGAAGGATTGGAGAAGGGTTTGTCAGCTAGTTCCTTAAAAGGACAGATTTCTGCTCTGTCTATTCTTTTGCACAAACATCTGGCTGAGGTTCCAGACGTGCAGGCGTTTTGTCAGGCTTTAGTCAGAATCAAGCCTGTGTTTAAACCTGTTGCTCCGCCTTGGAGTTTAAATTTAGTTTTTAAGGTTCTTCAAGGGGTTCCGTTTGAACATTTGCATTCCATAGATATTAAGCTCTTATTCTGGAAGGTTCTGTTTTTAGTAGCTATCTCCTCGGCTCGAAGAGTTTCGGAGTTATCTGCTTTACAATGTGATTCCCCTTATCTCATTTTTCATGCAGATAAGGTAGTGTTACGTACCAAACCTGTTTTTTTACCTAAGGTGTTATCTAATAAAAATATCAATCAGGAGATTGTTGTACCGTCACTGTGTCCTAATCCTTCTTCAAAGAAGGAACGTCTTTTACACAATCTTGACGTGGTTCGTGCTTTAAAGTTTTATTTACAAGCTACTAAAGATTTTCGTCAAACATCTGCATTGTTTGTTGTCTACTCTGGACAGAGGAGAGGCCAAAAGGCTTCGGCAACCTCTCTTTCTTTTTGGCTAAGGAGTATAATACGCTTAGCTTATGAGACTGCTGGCCAGCAGCCTCCTGAAAGGATTACAGGTCATTCTTCTAGAGCGGTAGCTTCCACATGGGTTTTTAAAAATGAGGCTTCTGTTGAACAGATTTGTAAGGCGGCGACTTGGTCTTCGCTTCATACTTTTTCAAAGTTCTATAAATTTGATACTTTTGCTTCTTCGGAGGCTATTTTTGGGAGAAAGGTCTTGCAGGCAGTGGTGCCTTCCGTTTAAGTGCCTGCCTTGTCCCTCCCTTCATCCGTGTCCTATAGCTTTGGTATTGGTATCCCACAAGTAATGGATGATCCGTGGACTGGATACACCTTACAAGAGAAAACATAATTTATGCTTACCTGATAAATTTATTTCTCTTGTGGTATATCCAGTCCACGGCCCGCCCTGTCATTTTAAGGCAGGTGTTTTTTTATTTTTAAACTACAGTCACCACTGCACCCTATAGTTTCTCCTTTCTCTTGCTTGTATTCGGTCGAATGACTGTTAGTGGCAGTTAGGGGAGGAGCTATATAGACAGCTCTGCTGTGGGTGATCCTCTTGCAGCTTCCTGTTGGGAAGGAGAATATCCCACAAGATCACTTGAACGCTGCTTAATTTAACGAGCATCAGGCTAGAGCAACCTCAGAGCTGTGGTTAACTGTTACGCTTGAATAAAAAGTGTCACAAAACACATCAAAAATACAAAGGGACAGTCTAGTATAAATTAAACTTTCATTATTCAGATTGGACTTTTAATTTTATTTAACTTTCCAATTTACTTTTATCACCACATTTGCTTTTTTCTCTTGGTATTCTTAGTTTAAACTAAACATAGGTAGGCTCATATGCTAATTTCTAAGCCTTTGAGAGCTGCCTCTTATCACATGCTTTTTAAATCTCTTTTCAACACAAAGAGACAGAAAGTACACGTGGGCCATATAGATAACACTGTGTTTAGGCACAGGGGGTTATTTAAGATCTAGCACAATACAATGCTAAATTTAAGACAATATAAACGGTCACAGTCATGTGATCACGGGGCTGGAAGAATGTTCCTAGATACAAGGTAATCACAAAGGTAAAAAGTACATTAATATAAATGTGTTGGTTATGCAAAACTGGGGAATGGGTAATAAAGGGATTATCTATCTTTTAAAACAATAACAATTCTATGGTAGACTGTCCCTTTAAAAGTACAGTTACACTCATAATACATACTATTGCATAAAAAAGTAATAAGGGCTCAAAGATATGAGGTCTCAGGTATTTGAAAAAAAAAGGACGGCAAAGGGCTTTAACATAGAGATACATACATATACATGTCTAAAGATGTATGTGTGTATATATATATATATATATATATACTGTATATATACTGTATATATGTGTGTGTAAATATGTATTTATGTATTTATATGTGTTTTTATGTATTTAGAAAAACATATATACACATATAAACACATAAATACATATGTATACATATATCAACATATACATAAGTGCATTGAAGCCCTTTAAAGTCAAGTAGATGAAAACATGTAAAAACATATTTATGTAATATTCATATCTAATAAAGTGTTAAACTATATATTTACTGTAAATATTTCACATTCCATTGTTCTTCACATAGGGGAATATGTTCTCTGTATTTATAAATAGATATTTCTATATATATATCTGTATATATATATATACCAATATATAATCATATAGATATATTGGTATAGATGTATATTGTACCATAATACCATCAGATATATAGAAATATGTATTTATGAGAAATGATGAGTGATATTCTGATATGGTGATATTCTAAGATATGGTGAGTCCAGGGGTTCATCAATTACTGTTGGGAATACCACTCCTAGCCTGCAGGAGGAGGCAAAGAGCACCACAGCAAAAGCTGTTAAGTATCACCTACCCTACCCATAACCCCCAGTCATTCTCTTTGCCTCTGTGAAAGGAGGAGGTGAAGTTTTAGTGTCTAATGATTTTCACTTCAATAAAGATTTTATTATTTTGAAAGCCAGAGTAGATTTGCTCTGATCTTTCCCTTCAACATTGGGTATAGCTGTGCTCCATGTCAGTCTCTTCAGTAGGGCAATGGTGGCTTTAGAGCAGTTAGGAACTTGTGGAGTGGACTTCACTGTGTTTTCCTAACATTTTGCTGCCCTGATATAGAAAGCCAGAGTATGTTTACTCTGTTCTTTCTTGTTTCCACAGGTCCCTGTAAGGAGTGGCATCCTTCCATACCATGAGGACTATCTCCCTGTCAGATAGTCTAAAATGCAGGTAAGTGCCTAATGTCTTCTGGGGTGGATAGGAGACTGGCACTTCATGATTAATAATAAAGGATAAACATGTTTTTTATTATTCCTGCACACATAATGGGACAAACATCATGAATTCAGGGTTATTACAGACAGAGGCAGGCACTATGCATAGTGACAGAGACTATAATTTAACTCCCCTATTGCAGGGGTTAATTTTATTCGTTGGCATAATTCAGAAACTTTATTTGAGAAACAAATTACATTGCATATTGTGTTTTCTCCTCAGTAACGCTTTGAAAAAGCGTCACAGTATTCGGCTCCATTTTCCTAGCCTTCTCTTCTGGTCTGAAGTGCGCTTTTTTCTGTCAGAGAGACAGCAGCTTCAAACCAGCATCTTTTCCTCTGTTCAGATGATAGTTTTTTCTGCTAACTGCTTCAAATATCTGTATGAAGGGCAGGTAGGCACCTCAGTAAATGTGCTGAGGTGTAGAGGGGCATATTTACACATATACATCATTATTTAAATTTTTGTCAGTTTGAATACAAAAGTATTAATTCAAACATACTTGAAAACTGTCTTGTGGGGTACTGATAGCCATTTTTGACTGTATTTAAAACAAATATTTTTGCAGAACACAGTTTCTTAATTTTTTATTGTCTCTTAAAGGGACAGTACACATGCAGTGCCCTGCGTTTCCTCTCAATCTCCTGGAGGAGTTTATTTGCAAGCAGAGATAGCTGCCCAGGTATCCTCTGCGGTATCTGCAGCATTAGCTGCTATTCCCAATCTTCAGGGTAAACGCAAGAGGAAGTTTAGCTATTCAGATTCTAGGGTTGCTGTACCGAATTCTGCTACCCAGGTTGCCCTTTCTCATAAGTCTGATGAGGAAGATATGTCAGTAACCTCGGAGGGTGAAATCTCAGATGTGGACAGCGTAATTCCTTTATCTGATGCTGAAGTTGTGTCCTTCAAATTTTAGCTTGAAGACCTCTGTGTACTGTTAAAAGAGGTTTTAGCTACACTTGACGACTCAGATATTCCTACTGCTGTCATCCCTAGGAAATCTAACAAACTAAACAAATACTTTGCTGTTCCTTCCTTGTGGAGGTATTTCCTGTACCAGACCGTGCCACAGAGATTATAGCAAAGGAATGGCCTTGGATTCCTTTTTCTCCTATTGCTGACTCAATCAAGGATCCTTGGCAAACAGTGCCCAAAGTAGAAGGGGCCATTTCTACTCTGGTAAAGAGAACCACTATTCCAATTGAGGACTGTTGCTCTTTTAAAGATCCAATGGACAAGAAGCTGGAGGCTTATTTGAAGAAAATGTATGTTCATCAAGGTTTTCAATGGCAACCTCTGATGTGTTTTGCCACTGTGACAAGTGCTGCAGCCTATTGGTATGATGCCTTGACTGAATCACTTCAGGTTGAGACTCCTTCAGAGGAAATTCAAGATAGGTTTAAGTCTCTTTAGTTGGCCAATTCCTTTATTACTGATGCTACCTTGCTGGACATTAAGTTGGATGCTAAGATTTCTGGTTTTGCTGTGCTATCACGCAGAGCATTGTGGTTGAAATCTTAGTCAGCAGATGTTTCCTCTAAATCTAAGTTGCTGGCAATTCCTTATAAGGGTAAGACCTTGGCTGACTGAAATTATCTCTGATATCTCTGATATTTCGGGAGGAAAAAGATCTTTCCTTCCACAAGATAAGAAAAATAGACTTAAAGGACATCAAAGTATTTTTCGTTCCTTTCGAAATTTCAGAGGAAAGTCTTCCCCTTCCTCTTCCAAGCAGGAACAATCCAAACCTTCATGGTAGCCCTCCCAGTCTTGGAACAGGGGAAAACAGTCCAAGAAGCCTGCAGCTGACTCTAAATCAGCATCAAGGGTTTGCCCCTGATCCAGGATCGGATCAAGTGGGGGGCAGACTGTCTCAGTTTTCTCTAGCATGCATAAGAGATGTCCCAGATCCCTGGGCTGTGAAAATAATATCCCAGGGTTACAAATTGGAATTCAAGACTTTTCCTCCCAGGGGCAGGTTCCACCTCTCAAGATTATCTGCAGACCAGATAAAAAGAGAGGCGTTCTTGAAATGTGTTCAGGATCTTTCCTCCCTGGGAGTGGTTGTCCCAGTTCAGGAACAGGGTCTAGGTTTCTATTCCAACCTGTTTGTAGTTCCCAAAAATGAGGGAACTGTTCGACCCATTTTATACCTAAAATGTCTAAACAAGTTCTTCAGAGTACCTTCCTTCAAGATGGAGACTATCCACTCCATTCTTCCTTTAGTGCAGGAGGGTCAGTACATGACAACCATAGACCTTAAGGATGCATACCTTCATGTTCCCATTCACAGGGATCATCAGAAATGTCTAAGATTTGCCTTTCTGGAGAAACAACTTCAATTTGTGACTCTTCCATTTGACCTTGCCACAGCTCCCATAATTTTTTCAAAGGTTCTGGGAGCTCTCTTGGCAGTGATCCGGTCAAGAGGATTTACAGTGGCTCCCTACCTGGACGACAAATTGGTTCAGACGCCATCTTTTCAACTAGCAGAATCTCACACAGAGATCTTGTTGTCTTTTCTTCGTTCCCACGGATGGAAAGTGAATCTGGAAAAGAGCTCCCTTATTCCAGCTACAAGGGTAATCTTTCTAGGAACCATAATAGATTTCCTATCGATGAGAATTTTTCTGACGGAGGTCAGAAGAGCCAAAAATTATTCCTTTTGCCGCTCTCTACAGTCTACTGTTCGGCCATCAGTGGCTGAGTGTATGGAGGTAATAGGTCTGATGGTGGCCTCCATGGTCCTCATTCCTTTTGCTCGTTTCCATTTGAGAGCCCTTCACTTGTCTCATGCTCAGACAATGGAACGGGGATCATGCAGATCTGTCTCAGAGGATAGATCTAAACCAGTCGACAAGAGACTCTCTCCAGTGGTGGTTGTCTCAGGGCACATGCTTTCGGAGACCTTCCTGGGTGATTTTGACCACGGATGCTAGCCTGCTCGGCTGTGGTGCAGTCTGGAACTCTTTAAAGGCGCAGGGATTTTGGACTCGAGAAGAATCTGCCCTCCCCATCAACATATTGGAGTTTGGCCTCAGTTGTCCTTAGTTCAGTTTATCAGGTTTCAGTCAGACAACATAACCTCAGTGGCTTACATCAACCACCAGGGAGGAACTCAGAGTTCCTTAGCCATGAGAGAGGGCACTCATATTATTCAGTGGGCGTATTTTCTGAGCAGACATCCGGAGGTGTTCTACAACTTAACCCTCAAATGGGGGATGCCAGAGTTGGATCTGATGGTGTCTCAGCAAAATGCCAAAACTTGCAAAGTATGGCTCAAGATCTAGGGATCCACAGGCATTTCTAATAGATGCTCTGGTAGTACCTTGGGACTTCAGTCTAGCATACTTGTTTTCTCTGTTTGCTCTCCTTCCACGAGTCATTGCTCGTATCAAACAGGAGAGGGCATCAGTGATTCTAATAGCTCCGGAGTGGCCTTGCAGGATCTGGTATGTGGACCTAGTAAAGATGTCATCTCTCCCTCTGTGGAGATTACCTCTAAGGAAGGATCTTCTACTTCAGGGTACCTTCCACCATCCAAATCTTATTTCTCTGAAGCTGACTGCTTGGAGATTGAACGCTTAGTTCTATCTAAGCGTGGTTTTTCTAAGTCGGTCATTGAGACCATGCTGCAAGCTTGTTACTCGTAAGATTTACCATAAGGTATGGCATAAATACCTTTATTGGTGTGATTCTAAGGGATACTCTTGGAGTAAAGTAAGGATTCCTAGAATTTTCACTTTTCTCCAGGAAGGTCTGGAGAAAGGTTTGTCAGTCAGTACTCTGAAAGGTCAGATTTCTGAATTATCTGTTTTGTTGCATAAGCACCTGCCAGATGTGCAATCTTTTTGTCAGGCCTTGGTCAGAATCAGGCCTGTGTTCAAGTCTGTTGCTCCCCCTTGGAGCCTTAACCTTGTTCTTAAATTCTTCAGCAGGCTCCGTTTGAGCCTTTGCATTATATAGATATTAAGTTGTTATCTTGGAAGGTTTTGTTTCTTGTTACTATTTCTTCTGCTCGGAGAGTTTTGGAACTCTCAGCTTTACAGTGTGATTCCCCTATCTTATCTTTCATGCTAATAAGGCGGTTCTCCGTACTAATTTGGGTTTTCTTCCGAAAGTGGTTTGGGATAAAAATATTAATCAGGAAATTGCTGTTCCTTCTCTATGTCCTAATCCTTCTTCTCACAAAGAACGTTTGTTGCACAACTTGGATGTTGTTCGTGCTTTAAAATTTTATTTGCAGGCAACTAAAGATTTTTGCCAGTCTTGTGTCCTGTTTGTTTGTTTCTCAGGGAAACGTAAAGGTCTGAAAGCTTCTGCTGCTTCTCTTTCTCAATGGTTGAGAAGTATAATTTGTTTTGCTTATGAAACTGCTGGGCAGCAGCCTCCTGAGAGAGTTACAGCTCATTCTACTAGGACTGTATCCTCTTCGTGGGCCTTCAAAAATAAAGCTTCCGTGGAACAAATTTGCAAGGCTGCAACTTGGTCTTCTCTGCATACTTTTTGCAACATTTTCCAAATTTGATACTTTTGCCTCGGCTGAGGCTTCTTTTAGGAGAAAGGTTCTTCAAGCGGCGGTGCCTTCTGTTTAGGTCTACCTGTCTTGTCCCTCCCTGTTCATCTGTGTCCACTAGCTTGGGTATTGATTCCCAACAGTAATTGATGAACCCGTGGACTCATCATATCTTAGAAAAGAAAATAAGATTTATGCTTACCTGATAAATCCATTTCTTTTCGGATATGGTGAGTCTACGGCCACACCATTCTTATTTAAGACAGTTATTTACATCAGGCACCTCTACACCTTGTGTTTCTTCTTTTTCTCCATTTACCTTCGGTCGAATGACTGGGGGTTATGGGTAGGGAGGTAATACTTAACATTTTTGCTGTGTTGCTCTTTGCCTCCTCCTGCAGGCCAGGAGGGGTATTCCTAACAGTAATTGATGAACCCGTGGACTCACCATATCCGAAAAGAAATGGTTTTATCAGGTAAGAAAAAATCTTATTTTTCCACTTTTCTTGCTCCATTGACTTCTATGGGGGAATACGGTAAACCGATCACAATATTCGAAGTTTGGGTTTTTGCCCGTGTCTTACTTTCAACTTGTAATATGAGCGCTACCCAACGTGCGCAAAAAAAACATACTTCTAACGGAGTTAACACGTTAACTGGGACAATAAATAGCGCTCCACACATAATCTAGCCCGTATTCTTTAAAAATAAAAATGAATGAGCTAGAAAACCTTGACAAACGTAGAAGTTTCTTGTTTTGCACCTATTTTATTTAGTTGTTCTTCCATGTGGGGTGTAATATGTTTTGTAGGGATGTGCATGTCTGTATTAGTTTACTAAACAAACGCCGAATATGTCCGTGGTCTGTGGCATTAGGGTCTTTTCTGTGCCGGATCTATACAGTAGGTACAAAAGTTCAACACACAAATATCTTTCAGTTCCAGAAGAGCTGAATTCCGCAGACTGTGACCATTTTCGGCATTCATTTAGCAATTGTACATCCCTAATGTTTTGTATTGTAATTTGGACAATATTCTCATATATTATTTTCTTTTTGTCTTCCAGCCCAACTGACTCTTTACCACAGATTCGCATTATTAACGGATACATTACAGTGAATCCACAGCCCAGTGAATATGGACAAAGCAAATACACACAGGAAGCCAAAAGCAATTCCGTTGCCCTTTTCATGTCCTCTTATATTCTACTATTGACTTGTTGTTTTCAAAAATTGATAACCACGCCCAGATGAGCCCTCTGAAGAAAGAAGATTTATTTTAAAATTCTATAATACATTCTAAGTGCAAATAGACTTAAGACATATTTTTAAGTCATATTCCTTTAACAGGCATCCTAATAATCTGCATTACTTATCATCCAAACTTTATGTCAACCGCTTTTGTGTCTTATAGGGAATATCTGAATATTTCATTTTTCTCACCTTTAAAATATGGAGTTTCTGTAAATAAACACTTTACATAGCATGACTTGTGCATTAAAGAAGCGTTCTCATCTCCTTTCATGCAGGGCTCAATTGCAAATGATACCGATACATAGTTTAAAGGGACATGAAACCCAAGATTTTCATGATTCAGAAAGAGCGTGCAATTTAAAAAAAAACCATATCCAATTTACTTAAATTATCAAATTTGCTTCGTTCTCGTGTTATTCTTTGTTGAAGATATATCTAGATAGGTAGCATGCACAAGTCTGAAGCACTAGATTGCAGGAAAAAGTGCTGTCATATAGTGCTCTTGCTAATGTATTACGTTGTTGTAAAACTGCTGCCATATACTGCTGCAGAAACGTGCATGCTCCTGAATGTATCGTAATGCTTTTCGTCAAAGGATTACAAGAAAATAAAGAACATTTGATAATAGAAGTAAACTGGAAAGTTGCTTCAAATTGCATGTTCTATCTGAATCCTGAAAGAAAAATTTTGGATTTGATGTCCTTTTAATATAGTTTATATACTTATGACAAATAAGTTAATTTTTTTTATTTAAACCTTTGTAAAGCCATATTTGGCCAAATGCAAGTTCCCGTGGTTGTTGTAAGCAGCATTTGTAGCAGTTAAAAAGTGCATGGCACCATCTTAGCCCAATAAACTGAGATCATTGGCTAAGATCTACTCTTAAGCTCCTTTTCACCACAGAGGAGTAGTGAGCCACTTTGGCTAAGAACACCTCTCTTTATAAATATTATTATCATTTATTTTTAAAGTGTCACCAGCTTCTGTATTGCTGGGTACATGAGTACGAGTAACATAATGACACTGATTCATGGTAAAAAAGAGAAATACTGATACATAAAAAACAGACTAAACACATAAATACAAGCGGAATCCCTACTCACAATCTACTGGAATAAAGACCATATAAAGAAATAATAGTTGTTTGAGATTTAAGTATTGTTTATTTATTTCTTTTTAACCCCTTCATTAAAGTAAATGAAGGTCTTCCCTTGAGAATATGATTAAACTCTATGTACTTTGGAAAATTGCCAATAATAAGGATGACTTACGATTATTTGAATTCGCACTTGTAAAAGGTTTGATTTTTCTACTTTGTGGAAACATTCCAGATTTGCTGCTTTTCCTACAAGCAGTGACATATCAGACGTTTGCCTCTTGAGGAACAACTCTACAAACTCTGGAAGTAATCATCTGACATATCACTGGTTAGAAAACATAGCCCTTAAAGCTTTACCCGTTACTGGACCACTAATATTATTTACTCATTAATTATTAAATGGATAATATGTCTTTTGTTTGAAAGTCATTATTTTTTTTCTTCATTCGAAGAATTTTTTCATGTTAATCCCATAATGCTCTTGGGAAATGTAAAATGTTGTAACATAGATTTTCTTTAGAATTATAAAAAGTGTGACTAAAATTACATTTTTCTAAAACAGGTTTGTTTGTGTTTATTTTCATAATATGTTGTCACTTTTTGACATGTGTTCCAGTTAACTTTTATATATCACTATATATATGTGTGTGTGTGAATAGAAGGTTGTTTCAGTGCTAATGGTAATATCAGATACAATAGTCTCTATTTTATGGTAATATCAGATACAATAGTCTTTATTGGTGGTAATAACAGATAGAATAGCCTCTAATGACATATAGAATGGCCACTAAATGTTCCCGGTTAGGTTCCACTTACTAGAAGTTACCTTAATCAATATTAGGTAAGTTGCTGCATCTATGAGCGAGAAACTTCCCCTTTATTTATATTCTTTGTGTAAAGTTTTTTTATTTATAAAATATAAAATACTTACATGAAATACACAAATTACAAAACAATAGTACCCATCAACTTGTAATTAAATAGAATTATATATATTTCTCTTGTAAGGTGTATCCAGTCCACGGATCATCCATTACTTGTGGGATATTCTCCTTCCCAACAGGAAGTTGCAAGAGGATCACCCACAGCAGAGCTGCTATATAGCTCCTCCCCTAACTGCCATATCCAGTCATTCTCTTGCAAACTCTCAACATAGCTGGAGGTAGTAAGAGGAAAGTGGTGTAATATAGTTAGTTTTTTCTTCAGTCAAAAGTTTATTGTTTTTAAATGGTACCGGAGTTGTACTATTTTATCTCAGGCAGCATTTAGAAGAAGAATCTGCCTGCGTTTTTCTATGATCTTAGCAGAAGTAACTAAGATCCACTGCTGTTCTCACATATGTCTGAGGAGTGAGGTAACTTCAGAGGGAGAATGGCGTGCAGGTTATCCTGCAATAAGGTATGTGCAGTTTAAGTTTTTCTAGGGATGGAATTTGCTAGAAAAAAGCTGCTGATACCGGATTAATGTAAGTTAAGCCTAAATACAGTGATTTAATAGCGACTAGTATCAGGCTTGCTATCAGAGGTATATACTCTGATTAATGTGCAATATAAAACGTTTGCTGGCATGTTTAATCGTTTTTATATATGCTTTGGTGATAAAACTTATTGGGGCCTAGTTTTTTCCACATGGCTGGATTGATTTTTGCCTAGAAACAGTTTCCTGAGGCTTTCCACTGTTGTAATATGAGTGGGAGGGGCCTATTTTAGCGCTTTTTTGCGCAGTTAAAATTACAGACAGAGACATTCAGCTTCCCTCAGCAGTCCCCTGCATGCTTTAGGACGTTTTTTTCAAATTGTTAATCCGTTTTTTGTATTAAGGGGTTAATCATCCATTTGCAAGTGGGTGCAATGCTCTGCTAACTTGTTACATACACTGTAAAAATTTTGTTAGTTTAACTGCCTTTTTTCACTGTTATTTCAAATTTTAGCAAAATTTGTTTCCCTTAAAGGCACAGTAACGTTTTTTATATTGCTTGTTTAACTTGATGTAAAGTGTTTTCCAAGCTTGCTAGTCTCATTGCTAGTCTGTATAAACATGTCTGACATAGAGGAAACTCCTTGTTCATTATGTTTAAAAGCCATGGTGGAACCCCATATGAGAATGTGTACTAAATGTATTGATTTCACTTTAAACAATAAAGATCAGCTTTTATCTTTAAAAAAATTTATCACCAGAGGATTCTGGCGAGGGGGAAGTTATGCCGACTAACTCTCCCCACTTGTCAGACCCTTTGACTCCCGCTCAAGGGACTCACGCTAAAATGGTGCCAAGTACATCAAAGACGCCCATAGTGATTACTTTGCAGGACATGGCGGCAATCATGGATAATACCCTGTCATCGGTATTAGCCAGACTGCCTGAATTCAGAGGAAAGCGCGATAGCTCTGGGGTTAGACGTAGTACAGAGCGCGCAGATGCCTTAAGGCCCATGTCTGATACTGCGTCACAATATGCAGAAGCTGAGGAAGGAGAGCTTCATTCTGTGGATGACATTTCTGATTCGGGGAAACCTGATTCAGATATTTTTACTTATAAATTTAAGCTTGAGAACCTCCGTGTATTGCTTGGGGAGGTGTTAGCTGCTCTGAATGACTGTGACACAATTGCAGTACCAGAGAAATTGTGTAGACTGGATAAATACTATGCAGTGCCGGTGTGTACTGATGTTTTTCCAATACCTAAAAGGTTTACAGAAATCATTAATAAGGAGTGGGATAGACCCGGTGTGCCGTTTTCCCCCCCTCCTATTTTTAGAAAAATGTTTCCAATAGACGCCACCACACAGGACTTATGGCAGACGGTCCCTAAGGTGGAGGGAGCAGTTTCTACTTTAGCAAAGCGTACCACTATCCCTGTCGAGGACAGTTGTGCTTTTTCAGATCCAATGGATAAAAAATTAGAAGGTTACCTTAAGAAAATGTTTATTCAACAAGGTTTTATCCTGCAGCCCCTTGCATGCATTAAACCTGTCACTGCTGCTGCGGCGTTCTGGTTTGAGTCTCTGGAAGAGGCCTTTCAGACAGCTACTCCATTGACTGAAATACTTGACAAGCTTAGAACACTTAAGCTAGCTAATTCTTTTGTTTCTGACGCCATTGTTCATTTGACTAAACTAACGGCTAAGAATTCTGGATTCGCCATCCAGGCGCATAGGGCGCTATGGCTTAAATCTTGGTCAGCTGACGTGACTTCAAAGTCTAAATTACTTAACATTCCCTTCAAGGGGCAGACCCTATTCGGGCCTGGTTTGAAGGAAATTATTGCTGACATTACTGGAGGTAAGGGTCATACCCTTCCTCAAGACAGGGCCAAATCAAAGGCCAAACAGTCTAATTTTCGTGCCTTTTGAAACATCAAGGCAGGTGCAGCATCAACTTCCTCTGCTACAAGACAAGAGGGAACTTTTGCTCAATCCAAGCCGGGCTGGAAACCTAACCAGTCCTGGAACAAAGGCAAGCAGGCCAGAAAGCCTGCTGCTGCCTCTAAGAAAGCATGAAGGAACGGCCCCCTATCCGGTAACGGATCTAGTAGGGGGCAGACTTTCTCTCTTCGCCCAGGCGTGGGCAAGAGATGTTCAGGATGCCTGGGCGTTGGAGATCATATCTCAGGGATATCTTCTGGACTTCAAAGCTTCCCCTCCTCAAGGGAGATTTCACCTTTCGAGATTATCTGTAAACCAGATAGAGAAAGAGGTATTCTTACGCTGTGTGCAAGACCTCCTAGTTATGGGAGTGATCTGTCCAGTTCCACAGTCGGAACAGGGACAGGGTTTTTATTCAAATCTGTTTGTGGTTCCCAAAAAAGAGGGAACCTTCAGACCCATTTTGGATCTAAAGATCTTAAACAAATTCCTCAGAGTTCCATCGTTCAAAATGGAAGCTGTTCGGACCATCCTACCTATGATCCAGGAGGGTCAGTACATGACCACAGTGGATTTGAAGGATGCTTACCTTCACATACCGATTCACAAAGATCATCATCGGTTCCTAAGGTTTGCCTTTCTGGACAGGCATTACCAATTTGTGGCTCTTCCCTTCGGGTTAGCTACAGCTCCAAGAATCTTTACAAAGGTTCTGGGATCGCTTCTGGCGGTCCTAAGACCGCAAGGTATATCAGTGGCCCCTTATCTGGACGACATCCTGATACAGGCGTCAAGCTTTCAGATTGCCAAGTCACATACGGACATAGTTCTGGCATTTCTCAGGTCACATGGGTGGAAGGTGAACGAGGAAAAGAGTTCTCTATCCCCACTCACAAAAGTCTCTTTCCTAGGGACTCTGATAGATTCTGTAAAAATGAAGATTTACCTGACAGAATCCAGGTTATCAAAGCTTCTAAAATCTTGCCGTGTTCTTCATTCTATTCCGCGCCCTTCGGTGGCTCAGTGTATGGAAGTAATCGGCTTGATGGTAGCGACGATGGACATAGTGCCATTTGCGCGCCTACATCTCAGACCGCTGCAACTATGCATGCTCAGTCAGTGGAATGGGGATTACACAGATTTGTCCCCTCTGCTAAATCTGGATCAAGAGACCAGAGATTCTCTTCTCTGGTGGCTATCTCGGGTCCATCTGTCCAAAGTTATGACCTTTCGCAGGCCAGATTGGACAATTGTAACAACAGATGCCAGCCTTCTAGGTTGGGGTGCAGTCTGGAATTCCCTGAAGGCTCAGGGATCGTGGACTCAGGAGGAGAAACTCCTCCCAATAAATATTCTGGAGTTAAGAGCAATATTCAATGCTCTTCTAGCTTGGCCTCAGTTAGCAACCCTGAGGTTCATCAGATTTCAGTCGTACAACATCACGACTGTGGCTTACATCAACCATCAAGGGGGAACCAGGAGTTCCCTAGTGATGTTCGAAGTCGCCAAGATAATTCGCTGGGCAGAGACTCACTCTTGCCACCTATCAGCAATCCATATCCCAGGTGTAGAGAACTGGGAGGCGGATTTTCTAAGTCATCAGACTTTTCATCCGGGGGAGTGGGAACTCCATCCGGAGGTGTTTGCTCAATTGGTTCATCGTTGGGGCAAACCAGAACTGGATCTCATGGCGTCTCGCCAGAACGCCAAGCTTCCTTGTTACGGATCCAGGTCCAGGGACCCCGAAGCGGCACTGATAGATGCTCTAGCAACGCCTTGGTTCTTAAACCTGGCTTATGTGTTTCCACCGTTTCCTCTGCTCCCTCGACTGATTGCCAAAATCAAACATGAGAGAGCATCGGTGATCTTGATAGCGCCTGCGTGGCCACGCAGGACCTGGTATGCAGACCTAGTGGACATGTCATCCTTTCCACCATGGACCCTGCCTCTGAGACAAGACCTTCTACTACAAGGTCCTTTCAATCATCCGAATCTAATTTCTCTGAGACTGACTACATGGAGATTGAAAGCTTGATTTTATCAAAGCGTGGCTTCTCCGAGTCAGTCATTGATACCCTTATTCAGGCACGAAAGCCTGTCACCAGGAAAATCTACCATAAGATATGGCGTAAATACCTTTATTGGTGTGAATCCAAGAATTACTCATGGAGTAAGGTTAGGATTCCTAGGATATTGTCCTTTCTCCAAGAGGGTTTGGAAAAAGGATTATCAGCTAATTCTTTAAAGGGACAGATTTCTGCTCTGTCTATTCTTTTGCACAAGCGTCTGGCAGAAGTTCCAGATGTTCAAGCTTTTTGTCAGGCTTTGGTTAGAATTAAGCCTGTGTTTAAACCTGTTGCTCCCCCATGGAGCTTAAACTTGGTTCTTAAAGTTCTTCAAGGGGTTCCGTTTGAACCCCTTCATTCCACTGATATCAAACTTTTATCTTGGAAAGTTCTGTTTTTGATGGCTATTTCTTCGGCTCGGAGAGTCTCTGAGTTATCTGCCTTACAATGTGATTCTCCTTATCTGATTTTCCATTCAGATAAAGTAGTTCTGCGTACAAAACCTGGGTTTTTACCTAAGGTAGTTTCTAACAAGAATATCAATCAAGAGATTGTTGTTCCATCATTGTGTCCTAATCCTTCTTCAAAGAAGGAACGTCTTTTACATAATCTGGACATGGTCCGTGCTTTAAAGTTTTACTTACAAGCTACTAAAGATTTTCGCCAAACATCTACACTGTTTGTTGTTTACTCTGGACAGAGGAGAGGTCAAAAGCTTTGGCAACCTCTCTTTCTTTTTGGCTTCGGAGCGTAATACGCTTAGCCTATGAGACTGCTGGACAGCAGCCCCCTGAAAGGATTACAGATCATTCTACTAGAGCTGTGGCTTCCACCTGGGCCTTTAAAAATGAGGCTTCTGTTGAACAGATTTGCAAGGCGGCGACTTGGTCTTCGCTTCATACCTTTTCAAAATTTTACAAATTTGATACTTTTGCTTCTTCGGAGGCTATTTTTGGGAGAAAGGTTCTACAGGCAGTGGTTCCTTCCATTTAAGCCTGCCTTGTCCCTCCCTTCATCCGTGTACTTTAGCTTTGGTATTGGCATCCCACAAGTAATGGATGATCCGTGGACTGGATACACCTTACAAGAGAAAACATAATTTATGCTTACCTGATAAATTTATTTCTCTTGTGGTGTATCCAGTCCACGGCCCGCCCTGTCTTTTTAAGGCAGGTCTAAATTTTAATTTAAACTACAGTCACCACTGCACCCTATGGTTTCTCCTTTCTCGGCTTGTTTCGGTCGAATTACTTGATATGGCAGTTAGGGGAGGAGCTATATAGCAGCTCTGCTGTGGGTGATCCTCTTGCAACTTCCTGTTGGGAAGGAGAATATCCCACAAGTAATGGATGATCTGTGGACTGGATACACCACAAGAGAAATAAATTTATCAGGTAAGCATAAATTATGTTTTTTCTTTCAAATTCACTTATCTTTATCTCTATCTGAGGCAACCGAATCCTACAAATCAGGTCCCACTAAACATGTTTTGTTTATTCAATTCCCAAATCTAAACTTTAGCTTTGGTATTGGCATCCCACAAGTAATGGATGATCCGTGGACTGGATACACCTTACAAGAGAAAACATAATTTATGCTTACCTGATAAATTTATTTCTCTTGTGGTGTATCCAGTCCACGGCCCGCCCTGTCTTTTTAAGGCAGGTCTAAATTTTAATTTAAACTACAGTCACCACTGCACCCTATGGTTTCTCCTTTCTCGGCTTGTTTCGGTCGAATTACTTGATATGGCAGTTAGGGGAGGAGCTATATAGCAGCTCTGCTGTGGGTGATCCTCTTGCAACTTCCTGTTGGGAAGGAGAATATCCCACAAGTAATGGATGATCTGTGGACTGGATACACCACAAGAGAAATAAATTTATCAGGTAAGCATAAATTATGTTTTTTCTTTCAAATTCACTTATCTTTATCTCTATCTGAGGCAACCGAATCCTACAAATCAGGTCCCACTAAACATGTTTTGTTTATTCAATTCCCAAATCTAAACTGATGACTTATATAATTCCATTTTCCTTTTTTTAAATAGTAGATTTCTTCTAAAATTATATTTCTCTTGTTAAGTGTATCCAGTCCACGGATCATCCATTACTTATGGGATATTCTCCTTCCCAACAGGAAGTTGCAAGAGTTCACCCACAGCAGAGCTGCTATATAGCTCCTCCCCTAACTGCCATATCCAGTCATTCTCTTGCAACTCTCAACATAGATGGAGGTGGTGGTGTTTTATACTTAGTTTATTTCTTCAATCAAAAGTTATTTTTAAATGGTACCGGAGAGTGTACTGTTTCTCTCAGGCAGTATTTAGAAGAAGAATCTGCCTGCGTTTTCTATGATCTTAACAGAAGTAACTAAGATCCATTGCTGTTCTCACATATTCTGAGGAGTGAGGTAACTTCAGAGGGGGAATGGCGTGCAGGTTTTCCTGCAATAAGGTATGTGCAGTTAATATTTTTCTAGGGATGGAATTTGCTAGAAAATGCTGCTGATACCAGAGTAATGTAAGTAAAGCCTTAAATGCAGTGATAGCGACTGGTATCAGGCTTATTAATAGAGATACATACTCTTATAAAAGTGTAATTTAAAACGTTTGCTGGCATGTTTAAAGGGATACTAACCCCACATTTTTTTCTTTCATGATTCAGATGGAGCATGCAATTTTAAGCAACTTTCTAATTTACTCCTATTATCAATTTTTCTTTGTTCTCATGTTATCTTGATTTGAAAAAGCAGTAATAAAAGGTTAGGAGCCGGCCCATTTTTAGTTCAGCACCTTGGTAGAGCTTGCTGATTGGTTTGCTACATTTAGCCACAAATCAGCAAGTGCTACCCAGGTGCTGAACAAAAAATGGTCCGGCTCTAAAGCTTACAGAACTGCTTTTTCAAATCAAGATAGCATGAGAACAAAAAAAAATTGATAATAGGAGTAAATTAGAAAGGTGCTTAAAATCTCATGCTCTATCTGAATCATGAAAGAAAAAAAATTGGGTTTAGTATCCCTTTAATCGTTTTTTAGATATGTTTGGTGATAAAACTTATTGGGGCCTAGTTTTTTCCACATGGCTGGCTTAAATTTTGCTTAGAAACAGTTTCCTGAGGCTTTCCACTGTTGTAATATGTGTGGGAGGGGCCTATTTTAGCGTTTTTTTGCGCAGTTAAAATTACAAAATGAATCATCCAGCTTCCCTCAGCAGTCCCATGAATACTACAGGACATCTCTAAAGGGCTAAAAAGGCTTCCAAAATCGTTTATAGGGAAGGTAATCCACAGCACAGCTGTTAAAAAAAAAAAAAAAACGTCTATGTCAGGGTTTTTTTTATCCATTTTTTGCATTAAGGGGTTAATCATCCATTTGCAAGTGGGTGCAATGCCCTGTTAACTTATTACACATACTGTACAAATTTCGTTTGATTTACTGCCTTTTTTCACTGTTTTTCAAATTTTGACAAAATTTGTTTCTCTTAAAGGCACAGTAACGTTTTTTATATTTGCTTGTTAACTTGATTTAAAGTGTTTTCCAAGCTTACTAGTCTCATTACTAGTCTGTACAAACATGTCTGACATAGAGGAAGCTCCTTGTTCATTATGTTTAAAAGCCATGGTGGAACCCCATCTTAGAATGTGTACCAGATGTACTGATTTCATGTTAAGCAATAAAGATCATTTTTTGTCTTTAAAAACATTATCACCAGAGGATTCTGTCGAGGGGGAAGTTATGACGACTAACTCTCCCCATGTGTCAGACCCTTTGACTCCCACTTCAGGGACTCACGCTCAAATGGCGCCAAGTACATCAAGGGCGCCCATAGCGTTTATTTTACCAGAGGATTCTGTCAAGGGGGAAGTTATGCCGACTAACTCTCCCCACGTGTCAGACTCTTCGACTCCCGCTTCAGGGACTCACGCTCAAATGGCGCCAAGTACATCAAGGGCGCTCATAGCGTTTATTTTACAAGACATGGCGAAAGTTATGAATAATACTCTGGCAGCGGTATTAGTCAGACTACCTGAAATTAAAGGAAAGCAAGATAGCTCTGGGGGTAGATACAGAGCATACAGATGCGTCAAGAACCATGTCTGATACTGCCTCACAATATGCAGAAGCTGAGGGGAGCTTCAGTCTGTGGGTGATATTTTTGACTCAGGGAAGATGATTTAACCTGATTCCGATATTTCTACATTTAAAATTTATGCTTGAGATCCTCCACTTGT
Source organism: Bombina bombina (assembly GCF_027579735.1). NCBI lineage: Eukaryota > Metazoa > Chordata > Amphibia > Anura > Bombinatoridae > Bombina > Bombina bombina. The sequence goes on along the minus strand of NC_069500.1, from coordinate 730,458,460 downwards.
TGCTCAGGGAGGTTTTAGCGGCTCTGAATGACTGTGTTACAATCACAGTGCCAGAGAAATTGTGTAGACTGAATAAATACTATGCAGTGCCGGTGTGTACTGATATTTTTCCAATACCTAAAGAGGTTTACAGAAATTATTAATAAGGAATGGGATAGACCAGGTGTGCCGTTCTCTTCCCCTCCTATTTTTAGAAAAATGTTTCTAACAGATGCCACCACACGGGACTTATGGCAGACAGTTCCTAAGGTAGAGAGAAGAGTTTCTACTCTAGCTAAGCGTACCATTATCCCTGTCGAGGACAGTTGTGCTTTTTTAGATCCAATGGATAAAAAATTAGAGGGTTACCTTAGGAAAATGTTTATTCAACAAGGTTTTATCCTGCAGCCCCTTGCATGCATTGCTCCTGTCACTGTTGCTGCGGCGTTCTGGTTGGAGTCTCTGGATGAGGCTTTACAGGTAGCGACTCCATTGGATGAATATACTTGTCAAGCTTAGAGCACTTAAGCTAGCCAATTCCTTTGTTTCTGATGCCTTTGTTCATTTGACTAAACTAACGGCTAAGAATTCTGTTTTTACTATACTGGCGCGCAGAGCGCTATGGCTTATATCATGGTCAGCTGTCGTGACTTTAATAAATAAGCTACTTAACGTCCCTTCAAGGGGCAGATCCTATTAGGGCCTGGTTTGAAGGAGATCATTGCTAATATCACTGGAGGAAAAGGTCATGCCCTTCCTCAGGACAGGTCCAAATCAAGGGCCAAAAAAGTCCAATTTTCGTGCCTTTCGAAACTTCAAGGCAGGTGTGGCATCAACTTCCTCTAAGGCAAATCAAGAGGGAACTTTTGCTCAGTCCATGACGGTCTGGAGACAACCGGACCTGGAACAAAGATAAGCAGGCCAAGGAGCCTGCTGCTGCCTCTTAAACAGCATGAAGGAACGGTCCCCTATTCGGTAACGGATCCTGTAGGGGGCAGACTTTCATTTTTCGCCCAGGCGTGGGCAAGAGATGCCCAGGATCCCTGGGCATTGGAAATTATATCCCAGAGATATCTTCTGGATTTCAAAGCTTCCCCTCCGAAAAAGGGGAGATTTTACCTTTCACAATTATCTGCACACCAGATAAAGAAAGAGGCATTCTTACATTGTGTACGAGACCCATCCAGTTCCAAGACAGGAACAGGGACAGAGTTTTTCTCAAATCTGTTTGTGGTTCCCAAGGAGAGGGAACCTTCAGACCTATTTTGGATTTAAAGATCTTAAACAAATTCCTTAGAATTCCATCATTTAAGATGGAAACTATTCGTACCATCTTAACTATTATCCAGGAGTGTCAATAGAGGACTACAATGGATTTGAAGGATGCTTATCCTCACATAACGATGCATAAGGATCACCATTGTTTTTCAGGTTTGCCTTTCTAGACAGGCATTACCAGTTTGTTGTTCTTTCCTTTGGGTTAACTACAGCCCCAAGAATCTTTATGGAGGTTCTGAGGTCGCTTTGGCGGTCCTTAGGCCGCGGGGCATAGAAGTGGCCCCTTATTTAGGCGTCGAACATCCAAATTGCCAAGTCTCATATGGATGTAGTACTGGCATTCCTGAGATCGCAGTGGTGGAAAGTGAACAAGGAAAGAGTTCTCTATCCCCAATCTCAAGGGTTTCCTTCCTAGGGACTCTGATAGATTCTGCAGAAATGAAAATTTACCTGACGGAGTCCAGGTTGTCAAAGTTTCTAAATTACTGCCGTGTTCTTCATTCCATCCGCGCCCTTCGGTGGCTCGGTACATGAATGTAATCGGCCTAATGGTAGCGGCAAGGGACATAGTACCGTTTGCACGCCTACATTTCAGACCGCTGCAACTATGCATGCTCAGTCAATGGAACGGGGATTACAGATTTATCCCCTTCTTAAATCTGGACCAAGAGGCCAGAGATTCTCTTCTCTGGTGGCTATCTCGGGTCCATCTGTCCAAGGGTATGACCTTCCGCAGGTCAGATGGGACAGTTGTTACAACAGATGCCAGCCTTTTAGGTTGGGATACAGTCTGGAACTCCCTGAAGACTCAGGGATAGTGGACTCAGGAGGAGACCCTCCTTCTAATAAATATTCTGGAACTGGGAGCGATATTCCATGCTCTTCAGGCTTGGCCTCAGTTAGCAACTCTGAGGTACATCAGATTCAGTCGGACAATATCACGACTGTGGCTTACATCAACCATCAAGGGGGAACAGAAGTTCCCTAGCGATGTTAGAAGTCTTAAAATAGTTCTCTGGACAGAGACTCTTTCTTGTCTATCAGCTCTCCATATCCCAGGTGTTGAGAACTGGGAGGTGGATTTTCTAAGTCGTCAGACTTTTCTCCCGGGGAAGTGGGAATTCCCTCCGGAGGTCTTTGCACAAGATCAAGCAGGAGAGTGCTTTGGTGTTTTTAACAGCGCCTGCGTGGCCATGCAGGACCTGGTATGCAGATCTGGTGGACATGTCATTCTTTCCATCATGGTCTCTGCTTCTGAGACAGGACCCTCTACCTCAGGGTCCTTTCAACCATCTAAATTAAACTTCTCTGAGATGGACTGCCTGGAGACTGAACGCTTGATGTTATCAAAGCATGGCTTCTCCGAGTCAGTCATTGATACCTTAATACAGGCATGAAAGCCTGTCACTAGGAAAATTTAACATAGATATAGCATAAATATCTTATTGATATGAATCCAAGGGTTACTCATGGAGTAAAGTCAGGATTCCCAGGATACTATCTTTTCTCCAAGATGATTTTGAGAAAAGGGTTGTCAGCTAGTTCCTTAAAAGGACAGATTCCTACTCTGTCTATTCTTTTGCACAAGCGTCTGGCAGATACTCCAGACGTTCAGGCATTTTGTCAGGCTTTGGTTAGAACCAAGCCTGTGTCTAAACCTGTTGCTCCGCCATGGAGCTTAAACCTGATTATTAAGGTTCTTCAAAGAGTTCCATTTGAACCTCTTCATTCTATAGATATCAAACTTTTTATCTTGGAAAGTTCCTTTTTGGTAGATATTTCCTCGGCTCGTAGAGTCTCTGAGTTATCTGCTTTACAATGTGATTCTCCTTATCTGGTCCTCCGTACGGATAAGGTAGTCCTGCGTATCAAAACTGGGTTTTTTACCTAAGGTGGTATCTAACAAGAATATCACTCAAGAGAGTGTTGTTCCATTCTTGTATCCTAATCCTTCTTCAAAGATGGAACGTCTATTACACAATTTGGACGTGGTTCGTGCTTTAAAGTTTTACTTACAAGCTACTTCAGATTTTCATCAAGCATTTACTTTGTTTGTTGTCTACTCTGGACAGAGGAGAGGTCAAAAGACTTCAGCAACCTCTCTTTCTTTTTGGTTAAAAGCATAATTCGTTTAGCTTATGAGACTGCTGGACAGCAGCTTCCTGAAGGGATTACAGCTCATTCTACTAGAGCTGTGGCTTTCACTTGGGCCTTTTTAAAATGAGGCTTCTCTTGAACAGATTTACAAGACGGCGTCTTGGTCTGCGCTTCATACTTTGCTTCTTCGGAGGCTATTTTTGGGAGAAAGGATTTTTTTCAGGCAGTGGTACCTTCCGTTTAAGTACCTGCCTTGTCCCTCCCTTCATCCGTGTACTTTAGCTTTGGTATTGGTATCCCATAAGTAATGGATGATCCGTGGACTGGATACACTTAACAAGAGAAAACATAATTTATGCTTACCTGATAAATTTATTTCTCTTGTAGTGTATCCAGTCCACGGCCCGCCCTGTCATTTTAAGGCAGGTAATTTTTTCAATTAAACTACAGTCACCACTGCACCCTATGGTTTTTCCTTTCTCTGCATGTTTTCGGTCGAATGACTGGATATGGCAGTTAGGGGAGGAGCTATATAGCAGCTCTGCTGTGGGTGAACTCTTGCAACTTCCTGTTGGGAAGGAGAATATCCCATAAGTAATGGATGATCCGTGGACTGGATACACTACAAGAGAAATAAATTTATCAGGTAAGCATAAATTATGTTTTTTCTCAACTTCTTGTATCCACATATCTAAGTCATGAGATTTCCTCTTTTTCCAGAGCTTTAAAATGAATCTCTTTGCACTATTAAATAATATCAAGATAAGACTAGAGGAAAGACTATTATTTCTCTTGTAAGATGTATCGAGTCCACGGATTCATCCATACTTGTGGGATATTCTCCTTCCTAACAGGAAGTGGCAAAGAGAGCACCCACAGCAGAGCTGTCTATATAGCTCCTCCTTTAGCTCCACCTTTCCAGTCATTCTCTTTGCCTGCTTAACTGCTAGGAAGGGTAAAGTGAGTGTGGTGACAAAAATGTTAGTTTTTATTTTCTCAAGCAAAAGTTTGTTATTTTAAATGGTACCGGTGTGTACTATTTACTCTCTGGCAGAAAACGGATGAAGATTTCTGCAAGGAGGATGATGATCTTAGCACTTTGTAACTAAGATCCACTGCTGTTCTCACAAGTGCTGAAGAGTACAGGAAAACTTCAGTTGGGGGAACGGTTTGCAGGCTAAACTGCATTGAGGTATGTTCAGTCTATTTTTTTCTAGACAGACTGTGTTATTTCTAGAAAAGGCTGGCAATATCCCCATGAGGGAAAGGTAAGCTGTATTCAGAAAAAAAAGGAATCCAAGCTTGCATAAAGGGCTCATTAGTTACTGGTGACACTGATAGGAAAAAACGTTTTGGTTTTATTGCAAATATAACGTTTTTTGAGGGATTTTAAGGGGTCATTGGGGCTTGTTTAAGGGTTATTAACCCACATGGCTAGTTTAGGAAACACTATGTTGTGTTTCTTTTAGGCCCCATAACATTGAGTGAGGTGGGGGGGGGCCTATTTTCGCGCCTCAGTTGCACAGTTTCTTTTCCTCAGAAACATCCAGCTACTTCTCCAGAGGTTCCTACTGTGGTTGAGGGCTGTAAAGAGGTTTTTTCCCCCACAAATCGTTCCTAAAGGGCAGGTAGGCGCCACAGCAGAGCTGTGGCAAGGTGCTGAACGTTTTTTTACTGATTTTGACGTTTTGTCAATCCGGTTTTTACATTAAGAGGATTGTGAATATTGTTACTAAGGAGTGGGATAGACCAGGCATTCCGTTCGCTCCCCCTCCGGTTTTTAAGAAAATGTTTCCCATATCTGACACCATGCAGGACTTGTGGCAGACAGTTTCTAAGGTAGAGCTATCAAAGATCCTATGGATAAAAAATTAGAGGGTCTCCTGAAGAAAATTTTTGTTCATCAAGGTTTTCTTCTCCAATCTATTGCATGCATTGTTCCTGTAACTACTGCAGCTGCTTTCTGGTTCGAGGCTCTAGAAGAGGCTCTTCAGATGGAGACTCCATTAGAGGATATTATGGACAGAATTAAGACCCTTAAGTTGGCTAATACTTTCATTACAGATGCCGCTTTCCAACTGGCTAAATTAGCGGCGAAGAATTCAGGTTTTGCCATTTTAGCACGCAGGGCGTTATGGCTTAAGTCCTGGTCTGCTGATGTGTCATCAAAATCTAAACTTTTGAACATCCCTTTCAAAGGAAAGACCCTATTCGGGCCTGAACTGAAAGAGATTATTTCAGACATCACTGGAGGGAAAGGCCACGCCCTCCCTCAAGATAAAACAAATAAAATGAGGACCAAACAAAATAATTTTCGTTCCTTTCAGAACTTCAAGGGTGGTCCCGCTTCAGCTTCCCCTGCTGCAAAGCAAGAGGGGAATTTTGCATAAATCCAAGTCAGTCTGGAGACCTAACCAGGTTTGGAACAAAGGTAAACAGGCCAAGAAGCCTGCTGCTGCCTCCAAGACAGCATGAAGGGGTAGCCCCCCATCCGGGACCGGATCTAGTAGGGGGCAGACTCTCTCTCTCTTTGCTCAGGCTTGGGCAAGAGATGTTCACGATTCCTGGGCTTTAGAAATTGTGTCCCAGGGATATCTTCTGGACTTCAAAGACTCCCCCCCAAGAGGGAGATTTCACGTTTCTCAATTGTCTGCAAACCAGACAAAGAGAGAGGCGTTCTTACACTGTGTAGAAGACCTACATACCATGGGAGTGATCCGCCCAGTTCCAAAAGCGGAATAAGGGCTAGGTTTTTACTCAAACCTGTTTGTGGTTCCCAAAAAAGAAGGAACTTTCAGACCAATCTTGGATCTCAAAATTCTAAACAAGTTCCTCAGAGTACCATCATTCAAGATGGAGACTATTCGGACTATTCTACCTCTGATCCAGGAGGGTCAATATATGACTACCGTGGACTTAAAGGATGCGTATCTACACATCCCTATTCACAGAGATCATCATCAATTCCTCAGATTTGCCTTTCTGTACAGGCATTACCAGTTTGTGGCCCTTCCCTTCGAGTTGGCCACGGCTCCCAGAATTTTCACAAAGGTACTAGGGTCCCTTTTGGCGGTTCTAAAACCGCGGGGCATAGCAGTGGCGCCTTATCTAGACGACATCTTGATTCAGGCGTCGACTTTCCAGCTAGCCAAGTCTCACACGGACATCGTGTTGGCTTTTCTGAGATCTCACGGGTGGAAGGTGAACATAAAAAAGAGTTCTCTCTTCCCTCTCACAAGAGTTTCCTTCCTAGGGACTCTGATAGACTCGGTAGAAATGAAAATATTTCTGATGGAGGTCAGAAAATCAAAACTCTTAACCACTTGCCGAGCTCTTCATTCCATTCCTCAGCCATCAGTGGCTCAGTGTATGGAGGTAATTGGACTCATGGTAGCGGCAATGGACATAGTTCCTTTTGCCCGCCTACACCTCAGACCACTGCAACTATGCATGCTCAAACAGTGGAATGGGGATTATGCAGATTTATCTCCCCAACTGCATTTGGACCAGGAGACCAGAGATTCTCTTCTCTGGTGGTTGTCCCAGGACCACCTGTCTCAGGGAATGTGTTTCCAAAGGCCAGAGTGGCTCATAGTAACGACAGATGCCAGCCTGCTAGGCTGGGGTGCTGTCTGGAACTCCCTGAAAGCTCAGGGCTTATGGTCTTGGGAGGAAACTTTACTCCCGATAAACATTCTAGAACTGAGAGCGATATTCAATGCGCTTCAGGCGTGGCCTCAGCTAGCTGCGGCCAAATTCATCAGATTTCAGTCGGACAACATCACAACTGTAGCTTATATCAATCATCAAGGAGGAACACTGAGTTCTCTAGCGATGATGGAGGTAACCAAAATAATCCGATGGGCGGAGGATCACTCTTGCCATCTCTCAGCAATCCATATCCCAGGGGTAGAGAACTGGGAGGCGGATTTCATCCGGGGGAGTGGGAGCTCCATCCGGAGGTATTTGCCCAGCTGACTCAGCTATGGGGCACACCAGAATTGGATCTGATGGCGTCCTGTCAGAATGCCAAACTTCCTCGTTACGGGTCCAGGTCCCGGGATCCCCAGGCGGTACTGATAGATGCTCTAGCAGTGCCCTGGTCCTTCAATCTGGCCTATGTATTTCCACCGTTTCCTCTCCTCCCACGTCTGGTTGCCAGAATCAAGCAGGAGAGAGCTTCGGTGATTCTGATAGCACCTGCGTGGCCACGCAGGACTTGGTATGCAGACCTAGTGGACTTGTCATCGGTTCCACCGTGGACTCTGCCAATGAGGCAGGACCTTCTAATCCAAGGCCCATTCATGCATCCAAATCTAATTTCTCTGCGTCTGACTGCTTGGAGATTGAACGCCTGATTCTATCAAAGCATGGTTTCTCTGAGTTGGTCATTGATACCCTGATTCAAGCTAGAAAGCCTGTCACCAGAAAGATCTATCATAAGATTTGGCGCAAGTATTTTTATTGGTGTGAATCCATGGGTTACTCATGGAGTAAGATTAGGATTCCTAGAATATTGTCTTTTCTCCAAGAAGGATTGGAGAAGGGATTATCAGCTAGTTCCTTAAAAGGACAAATATCTGCTTTGTCTATTCTTTTACACAAACATCTGGCAGATGTCCCAGACTTTCAAGCGTTTAGTCAGGCCTTGGTCAGGATCAAGCCTGTATTTAAACCTGTTGCTCCGCCATGGAGCCTAAACTTAGTTCTTAAAGTTCTTCAAGGGGTTCCGTTTGAACATATGCATTCCATAGATATTAAGCTTCTATCTTGGAAAGTTTTGTTTTTAGTAGCTATCTCTTTGGCTCAAATAGTTTCTGAGTTATCTGCTTTACAGTGTGACTCACCTTACCTTGTTTTCCATGCAGATAAGGTGGTTTTGCATACCAAACCTGGGTTTCTTCCTAAGGTTGTTTCTAATAGGAATATCAATCAGGAGATTGTTGTTCCTTCTCTGTGTCCTAATCCTTCTTCAAAGAAGGAACGTCTGTTGCACAATCTTGATGTGGTTCGTGCTTTAAAGTTCTTCTTACAAGCAACTAAAGATTTCCGTCAAACATCTTCATTGTTTGTTGTTTATTCTGGTAAACGGAGAGGTCAAAAGGCTACGGCTACCTCTCTTTCCTTTTGGCTGAAAAGCATCATCCGTTTGGCTTATGAGACTGCTGGCCAGCAGCCTCCTGAAAGAATTACTGTTCATTCTACTAGAGCAGTGGCTTCCACATGGGCTTTTTAAAATGAGGCTTCTGTTGAACAGATTTGTAAGGCGGCGACTTGGTCTTCACTTCATACTTTTTCCAAATTTTACAAACTCAATACTTTTGCTTCTTCGGAGGCTATTTTTGGGAGAAAGGTTCTACAAGCAGTGGTGCCTTCCGTTTAGGGTACCTGTCTTGTCCTTCCCTTTATCCGTGTCCTAAAGCTTTGGTATTGGTATCCCACAAGTATGGATGAATCCGTGGACTCGATACATCTTACAAGAGAAAACAGAATTTATGCTTACCTGATAAATTTCTTTCTCTTGTGATGTATCGAGTCCACGGCCCGCCCTGTCTGTTTAAGACAGGTAGTATATTTTTATTTTAAAAACTTCAGTCACCTCTGCACCCTATAGTTTCTCCTTTTTCCTTCGGTCGAATGACGGGGGGCGGAGCTAAGGGAGGAGCTATATAGACAGCTCTGCTGTGGGTGCTCTCTTTGCCACTTCCTGTTAGGAAGGAGAATATCCCACAAGTATGGATGAATCCGTGGACTCGATACATCACAAGAGAAAGAAATTTATCAGGTAAGCATAAATTCTGTTTTTTGTATCTTATGGACTCATTGAATACCACATCTTCAAGATCATAACTTCCTTTCTGTTTTAGTATTCTATCACACATATTAAATACCTCTTTCCAGTATTCTCCTATCTTTGGACACGACCACCATATGTGAGCCATGTTCCCATTTTCTCCACAATTCCACCAGTATAGGCCGTTTGTGCGTGGATATATATTTTAATTCTACTGGGGGTTAAATACCACCTTGTTAAGATCTTTATTATGGTAAGTCATAAAGTGTTCTGGTAAACTGTGTGATTTCCCCCTCCCTTTTTTTATATTCTTTATGTGTTCCATTAAACGTTTTTTGTAAGCTCTGGTGGTACGCCCTGTATACTGTAAGTTACAACTATACTGGAGTAAATATAACATAAAGTCTGTTTTGCAGTTCACCAGTGACTGTATTTTCGACAGTGTAGTTGTAACCTACAGTATACAGGGCAAACCACCAGAACATACAAAAAATGTTTACTGAAAAGGGGAAAATCACACAGTTTATCAGAATACTTTATGACTTACCATAATAAAGATCCTAGCTGTTTAAGGGGTACCATATTAGAACATATAAAATAGCCCCTGAAGGTTTAAGTAGGGAATTAAATCTCAGAAGAAGAGACATTTTCTGGATTCACACACTGAATACTTTGACAAAAAAGGTCTAAATAAAGAAATTGACCATACTGTAATTTTCTTCAAATTACCTTGCTACTACATAGATCATAATTATTTTTTTCCATAACGGAAACGCTACAACAAATGTACTATAATTTATAATATTTCTCAATCCAAATATAAGGTGTACACTCTGCCTTTAAATATTCATAATTTTTGGTATTTACACTTGTAAGGGTAAGGCACATAGTTCTGCTTTAAGAAGGAGCTGTGTATTTTAATGTGTCATATGTTTCTTTTACCACTGCCACAGTTTTTTCAGGTATAGAAGTACACATGAAACTCAATCATGTGTTTGAGGTTTTTACATGTGAGTGAATGACAGCGATTGGTGCTTTTGTTTATAAATATATATATTTCTGCTTTTTTCTTTCTCCGTTTATGGTGTTCTCTATACCACCTGAGACAATACAAGACAGCCTGCTGTAGTCACTCTACTCTGCCATACTCTAAGAGACAAGAAAGGATGACCCTCACAGAGTCCAATTCTACACCACACTGGAGGTCTCTCCCTCATAGATGTGGCAACTTACCTCCTATTGATTGAGGTAACTTCTAGTAAGTAGAACCTAACCGGGAACATTTAGTTGTCATTCTATACATCATCAGAGACTATTGTATCTGTTATTACCATCACTTGAGACTATTGTATCTGATCCATTAGCGCTGAAACACCCTTCTATTCACACATTTTGTTTATAACCCCACAAGTATGGTTTCATGCTGTCTTAGGTTCTGAGGATACATTCTATATAGTCTCCTTAGCTCACATTTATATTGATACTAACTTTGTTTAGCGCAGATTTGTGCTGCTTGCCATTTCTTTCCATTTAGAATACGGGCATTCTACTTTATACAGTTGCAAGAAAAAGTATGTGAACCCTTTGGAATTATATGGATTTCTGCACAAATTGGTCATAAAATGTGATCTGATCATCATCTAAGTCACAACAATAGACAATCACAGTCTGCTTAAACTAATAACACACAAAGAATGAAATGTTGCCATGTTTTTATTGAACACACCATGTAAACATTCACAGTGCAGGTGGAAAAAGTATGTGAACCCTTGGATTTAATAACTGGTTGAACCTCCTTTGGCAGCAATAACCTCAACCAAACGTTTCCTGTAGTTGCAGATCAGACGTGCACAACGGTCAGGAGTAATTCTTGACCATTCCTCTTTACAGAACTGTTTCAGTTCAGCAATATTCTTGGGATGTCTGGTGTGAATCGCTTTCTTGAGGTCATGCCACAGCATATCAATCGGGTTGAGGTCAGGACTCTGACTGGGCCACTTCAGAAGGCGTATTTTCTTCTGTTTAAGCGATTCTGTTGTTGATTTACTTCTATGCTTTGGGTCATTGTCCTGTTGCAACACCCATCTTCTGTTGAGCTTCAGCTGGTAGACAGATGGCCTTAAGTTCTCCTGCAAAATGTCTTGATAAACGTAGGAATTTTTTTTCCTTCGATGATAGCAATCCGTCCAGGCCCTGGCGCAGCAAAGCAGCCCCAAACCATGATGCCCCCACCACCACACTTCACATTGGGGATGAGGTTTTGGTGTTGGTGTGCTGTGCCTCTTTTTCGCCACACATAGTGTTGTGTGTTTCTTCCAAACAACTCAACTTTGGTTTCATCTATCCACAGAATATTTTGCCAGTACTGCTGTGGAACATCCAGGTGATCTTGTGCAAACTGTAAACGTGCAGCAATGTATTGTTTGGACAGCAGTGGCTTCCTCTGTGGTATCCTCCCATGAAATCCATTTTTGTTTAGTGTTTTACGTATTGTATATTCGCTAACAGGGATGTTAGCATTTGCCAGTGACTTTTGTAAGTCTTTAGCTGACACTCTAGGATTCTTCTTCACCTCATTGAGCAGTCTGTGCTGTGCTCTTGCAGTCATCTTTACAGGACGGCCACTTCTAGGGAGAGTAGCAGCAGTGCTGAACTTTCTCCATTTATAGACAATTTGTCTTACTGTGGACTGATGAACAGCAAGACTTTTGGAGATACTTTTATAACCCTTTCCAGCTTTATGCAAGTCAACAATTCTTAATCGTAGGTCTTCTGAGAGCTCTTTTGTGAGAGGCATCATTCACATCAGGCAATGCTTCTTGTGAAAAGCAAACCCAGAACTGGTGTGTGTTTTTTATAGGGCAGGGCAGCTGTAACCAACACCTCCAATCTCATCTCATTGATTGGACTCCAGTTGGCTGACATCTCACTCCAATTAGCTCTTGGAGATGTCATTAGTCTAGGGGTTCACATACTTTTTCCACCTGCACTGTGAATGTTTACATGGTGTGTTCAATAAAAACATGGCAACATTTCATTCTTTGTGTGTTATTAGTTTAAGCAGACTGTGATTGTCTATTGTTGTGACTTAGATGATGATCAGATCACATTTTATGACCAATTTGTGCAGAAATCCATATCATTCCAAAGGGTTCACATACTTTTTCTTGCAACTGTATATATGTATGTCTTGAGGTCCTTTCTGAACTTAGTTAGGGCGGTAGCTTGTCTGAGGTGCAGCGGGAGGGTGTTCCAAGTCTTGGCTGCCAGGTGAGAGAAGGATCTGCCTCCCGCTGTGGTTTTCCTGATGCGGGGGATGACAGCGAGGGCTTGGTCGGCCGATCGAAGTTGTCTGGTAGGGGTGTAGAAGTTAACGCGGTGGTTCAAGTATTCGGGACCGATGTTCTGGAGGGCCTTGAATGCGTGGGTGAGAAGCTTGAAGGTTATTCTTTTGTTGATGGGGAGCCAGTGCAGGTCCCGCAGGTGTTTGGTGATGTGGCATTGACGAGGGATGTCAAGGATTAGTCTGGCCGAGTAGTTCTGGATTCGCTGTAGTCTCTTTTAGAGCTTGATGGTGGTGCCGGCGTAGAGTGCGTTACCATAGTCCAGTCGGCTGCTGACGAGGGTGTGACAGTCTTCCTGGTCTCGGTTGGGATCCATTTGAAGATCTTTTGCAGCAGGTGAAGTGTGTGGAAGAGACGGCGTTGATTTGCTGGTCCATGGAGAGCGATGAGTCCAGGATGACGCCTAGATTTCGTGCATGGTCGGTGGGGGTTGGAGGGTGTCCGAGGGCTGTGGGCCACCAGGAGTTATTCCAAGAGGATATGGTGGGACCTAGGAGGAGGACTTTGGTCTTGTCTGCGTTCAGCTTTAGGCAGTCTTAGTTTATCCAGGTGGCGACTGCTGTCAGTCCTTCGTGGACGTTTCTTTTGGCGGTGGTGGGGTCACTGGTGAGTGAGATGATTAGCTGGGTGTCGTCAGCGTAGGAGACGATGTTGAGGTTGTGTCATCGGGCGATGGCAGAGAGAGGGGCCATGTAGATGTTGAATAGGGTGGGGCTCAGCGAAGAGCCTTGGGGTACACCACAGCTTATTTTTGTGGGCTTGCAGGTGAAGGGTGGGAGTCTAACTTTCTGGGTTTTGCCGGTGAAGGAGGTGATCCATTCCAGGGCTTTGTCGCATATGCTGGAATCATGTAGTCGGTTGCAGAGGGTGAGGTGGGAGACTGTGTTGAATGCTGCTGAGAGGTCTAGGAGAATGAGGGCGGCTGTGTCTCCTTGGTCGAGTAGGGCGAGTATGTCGTCTGTGGTGGCGAGGAGGGCGGTCTCTGTGCTGTGGTTGCTCCTGAAACCGGATAGGGAGGGGTCCAGGATGTGGTTGGCTTCGATGTAGTCAACGAGTTGCAGGTTGATGGACTTCTCAATGACTTTGGCCGCAAAGGGGAGCAAAGAGATTGGGCGGTAGTTCTTCGGGTCATTGGGGTCAGCCGTGGCTTTTTTCAGTAGGGGTTTTAATTCTGCGTGCTTCCAGTCATCCGGGAAGGTGCCGGTTTCGATGGAGCAGTTGATGGTGCTGCAGAGCTTGGGGGCGATGGTGTCACCCGCTTTGTTGAAAATGTGATGCAGGCATGGGTCCGAGGGTGCTCCGGAGTGGATCGATCTCATGATTCTGATGGTGTCCTCTGTGGTGAGGGGGCTCCAGATGGTCAGTGGGGGGTAGGCGGTGGTGTATTTGGTTGAGGTATCGGTGGGAGTTGGTGGGTAGGCGGTGGTGGGTGAGTTCTGGGGTGCGAAGCTGACATAGATGTCGACGATCTTGCGGTGGAAGTACATTGCGAGGTTATCGCAGAGGTCCTGGGAGGACGGGATGTCGTTGGTGTCGCTGTTGGGATTGGAGAATTCCTTGATGACTGTGAATAGCTCCTTGCTGTTGTGGACGTTGGCATTGATTCTATCTTGGATGGCTGTCTTCTTGGTGGTTTTGATGAGGTGGTGGTGGGTAGTGATGGCATCTTTGTAGGCTGTTTTATTTTAGGGGGTCTTGCTGGATCTCCAGGTCCTTTCCAATCGCCTGTAGTGGCGTTTGGAGTCCTGGAGGGCAGGGGGGAACCTTGTTGGTGGGTTGGCGGTTGGACAGTTTCTTGAGAGGGGCGAGGGTGTTGGCGCAGTCTGTGAGCCAGTGGTGGAGGTTGCGGGTGGAGGAGTTGGCATCTGTGGAGGTAGCTGGGGGGCACTTGTTCAGGGTGGAGTGCAGTTGGTCATCGGTGATGTTGTTCCAGTTTCTGCGGGGTGGGTGGTGCTGCCGGAGGTGTGCGGTGGGTTTGTTGAAGGAAAAATGTATGCAATGGTGGTCGGTCCAATGGAGTTCGGTGATGTGGTTGACCGAGATGTGGTTGCCTGCAGAGAAGATAGGGCCGAGTGTGTGTCCGGCTAAGTGGGTTGGGGAGTTGTCGAGTTGCTTTAGTCCGATGGTTCCAAGGTTTTGTAAGAGGTTGGCAGTGTTGTGGTCATTGGGGTTGTCTAGGTGGAAGTTGAGGTCACCGAGGAGGATGTAGTCTGTTGAGGGGAGGGCGTTGGGTGCTATGAGGTCGGTTATGGAATCACAGAAGGCAGGGCGAGGTCCGGGAGGTCTGTAGATGAGGGTGCCACGGAGGGTAGTGTTGGGACTGACCTGGATCTTGAAGTGTAGGTGTTCCAAGCCTGGTTAGTGGTAGTCGGAGCTGGTTGTGCCGTGGAGGGAGTGTTTGTGGACGATGGCGATGCCTCCTCCCGGTCAGTTGCTGTGGTCCTTGTGGGAGATCTTGTATCCGTCGGGGATGGCGATGGCGATGTCCGGCATTGATGTGGGGTTCAGCCAGGTTGCAGTAAGGAAGGCAACATCTGGGGAGGTGGAGTTGAGCAGGTTCCAGATTTCGACGGCGTGCTTGCGGACGGAGCGGGTGTTGAGGAGGATGCAGTTGAGGTGGTTGCGGTTGCTTTTGCGTGAGGTGACTGGCAGGTTAGTGGTTCGGAGGGAGGAGAAGGCGAAGTTGCGGCAGGTGAAGGGCCCTATGGTGTTCGTCGGGGATGCGTGGTGGCAGACAGATGATCTACCGGTGTTGAGATGGAGGAGGGTGCTGGCGTCATAGTGGCGGTGGTTGTGGGAGCCAGGGTTAGTGGCAATGGACGCAGTCCAGGCATGGACGGGCGCAGATGGGCTTGCCTTTGGCGTGCCTTCGGTGCGCCAGCACCGCACCCGCCACGCGCAGCCACTGCGCAGTCGTGCAGCAACTTCCATTAAATAGGTGCTGGGAGGTGGAAGGGCTGGGAGGCGGGGGGCAGGGTAGTGGCTGTAGGAAGAAAATTAACAAAGGGAGTTACCTGTGCTGTGCTGGTAGGCGGGGGGAGGGCAGTGGCTGTGGCATGGGAGAGACAAGCAGGAAGGAGAGCAGGCTGTCTTGAAAAAGGCCCATCACAGGGCCGAAACGCGTAGACTGGACTACAAGGAGGTGTCTATTCTTCCCGGGTGAGTCAGTTTCTGATTAGACTCACTTAGTACATCGGTTTTTGCACATGGTCTTTTCCATTTATTTTTATAGGTACCATCACTTGCCCTTAGGACGTCTCTAGGAGGGCAGCTTTTCACAGATCATTGTCCTTGACGATTTGTTTATCACTTCTGTGACACTCTGATACACTTTAAGGATCACATCCCATAGGATTTTGAACATTATTTTTTTACCTACTTCTCTTTTTTCCTTTTTGGCCACAAGGACATATTATTATTTTTTGTACACGTGTACATATATTTCATATATTCTTTATCATTATTTGCATACTGTCTATGTTTATATTAGCACTTATAGGTAGAACTTTGTTTATTGTTTTAACCTTTGCACTATCTGTTAATTTAGTATTTACTTATTTTTTGTTGTTTGTCATGTACACATTTATTACTGTCAGTCTGATTCACCAAGTCGACTAGGTCCTAGGTGCATTAGCATACACCTTTCTATTGCTACCAGCAATTGTACCAGCTATTCTCTCTTTTTAGTTAAAGGAGTATCTGATACCTCAGCTACCTTGGTCCTTAGTAACTAGTTAGTTATTGCTTATATAGCTGTTTGCACTTTTTATGTTTTACCAATAAATATCTGTTTTTAACCTTGAACCTCACCCTTAGCCTTTTTTGGCGCTCCTGTATTTTGTTTTTCACTAGATCTACACTCTCACCATATGTTTTAACAAATTTTCAGGATGACAAGAACAGCAAAACAAGTTAAAAACAAATGCACTCACTGGATTCTGCTGAAGAAATTAAATGTAATTCCTCAAGGATCCAGATAGTGTAGCTCTATTTTAGCTTTGTATACATCATATTATTGAAATAAAATAACTTAAAATGTGTTTATGTTTTTGGAAAACGGTATACGAAAAGGTTAATTAAACCTAAGACCATATCATACTCTGTCACCTTACAGACTTTGAGTTCCAAGTGCTTTTCACCTTCTTTGGAACTCAAAGCTGAGCAATCAATACTTATAAACTTGGAATAACAATCTTATAGAATATACAGTAGAGTTCATATGGGTATTCCACAAAAAAGATGCAAAACAATGTAATTCTTCAAATATGGTAGGATGCTATTATTCTTTTTATGTTTAAAGGAACAATAAAGTTAAAATTAAACTTTCATGATTGAGATAGAGAATGCAATTATAAAAAGAAAAGAAAAAACTTTCCTATTTACTTTTAAAACTATGCATAGTCTTTTCTTGCATAAGATGGTGAGAGTCCACAGGATCATCACCAGGGATAGGCAAGGTGTCCGTACACGGACACTGGTGTCCGTGACTGGCCCTTGCAGTGTCCGCCGCCCATTTTGCTGTGGGGAGGGAGGAGTAAAACAGATGAATACTGGTCCTGACTCCTCCTTAACACACGCGGCGCCACGTTTTGCAGGGCCACTCCCACATGATGCCGCTTACTTAGTACCAGAAAATTACTCTGAGTGAGACAGAGAGGGAAGATTCAAGAAGCAAGCTGCCACTGTGTCCCTGGAGCTTTATATGCAAGGGTAAAGCACTTTAACCAGCACCTGAGGTTTATTATAAGTAGTATTTAAATAGAAAGAAAAGATATAGTAAGTTTGTGAATCATAACCTTAGTATATATTTTCTTTCCGGTTAAATAATAGGAAAGGGAAAATATTTAGTGTGAATAAAATTAGTGGCTTGTCAAGAGACTGCTAGCAATATTGGGTGATAAGTTATGGAATAAATAAAGCCTGAGTGAAATACTGGATGTGTATCTGCATCTGTATAATAACACCCAGCTCTATACAAAGACACAGTAGTGACACTGGCACATGCGTATAGCCAGACAAGGGCTGGTTATAGGATCAGTGGTATCTGCATAAGTAAAATAAAATTCAGCACTATAAAATAATAGTTTTAATTGTAAATGTACCTTGGTGTCCTTGACTAAAGGTCTTTACTTGAAAAAAATGTCTGCCACAGCCTTGGCTCCTGCCTATCCCTTATCATCACATTTGGGATTACACTCCTGTCCTCTAGCAGCAGGATTGTAACCCCCCCCCCACTCTCCTAGAAACCCTCATTCAATTTTTCACCTCCTTGATGGAGTGCTGATCAACAAGATACAGAAAGGGATTCTCTATCCTACTTGAGTCCCTATTTGCTCCTCAGAGAACTTACAAAAAGGACAGAAGGGTAGACGGGAGTTTTCCCCCATACAGTGAAAATCTTACAGTACTAAGATATCACAGGCCTCCTAGGTGAAATGTGGTTTTATCCACCACTCCCCTGGTCTCCAGAAAGCTGTTCCTTGTAGGCTGGCACTGTGACCCCAAGTGAAATGGGGATTTTGCCCTCAATCTCCTGTCTTAGAGTAGCTGCATTGGCACTGTGCTTACTCTGCATCTGATGTGTTCATCTACTGGAAGTGAGGTGAGTGCAGTAGACACAGGTTCTGACAGGTAAGTACAAATGCACCTTATAGCCCACGGGGTATTCACATGAACATGTACACACGATTTCCATAGCCTGGGGACATATACTTACACACCACGTAACTTTAATTACAGAATGGGCTTATTTTAGGCACTTTTGCATTTTATGCAGTTTTTGAGGTACTCTCTCATTTAATTGAGTGATAACAGGTTTAGGGCTTTCCGCCGATAGCAGAGCCCTCACCCTCTTCCAGACCAGAATCTGGTAGGAGGCAGATTACATTTTTTTTTTGGAGGCCTGGAAAAAAATTGTTCAGGATCCTTGTGAAGTGGACATCATTTCTCAAGTGTATCAGACAGATTTTCGTTCAAAGCCCCCAAAAGGAAGTTTTTTCATGTCTCGAGTTCCTCAAAATCCAGTAAAGGCCAAAGCCTTCATGGGTTGTGTTAAAGATCTAGAATTGATGGGAAACACTGTTCCAGTTGAAGCCTCAGTGCTAAATCAGGGATTTTACTCCATAGTCCCAAAGAAAAAGTACACCTTCCGGGTATTCTAGATCTCAAGACTTTGAGCAAATTTCTTAAAGTTCCCATTTTTTTCAAGGTGCAAATTATTTGCACTATATGTCATTTAGTGCAGGTGAGTCAATTTGTGCCACAATAGATTTAAAGGATGCCTATCTACATATCTCTTTTCAAATGGATTAAGTAAGATACCTTAGATTTGCCTTCCTCATTATCAATTTGTGGCAATTTCATTCAGTCCAGCTATGGCACCCTGATGATTGATATATGCCCCCCTGATAATTGATAAATGCTACTGTTTAAACATTTAAAATGCAGTTAAGATGCTCTCTATGTAGATTCAACATAGGGTTTAAAATATGAGCCTATCAGAGTTAGATCTTTCTTATGCATACCTGAACCTTTCTCATTGTTCCCTACCTCATTAGTTAGAACCTTGTTTCTTTCACAATGTCATGGGTAATTATAATAGATAAAAAAAGGTTTTTGTTTTATTTTCCTTTTTTTTAGATACTTTCTCTAAATATAGCGTTTGCACACTTAATATAGATTTATGATCCTACACTGTTGATTGGATAGTTAAACCACTGTTGTGTTCCGCTTTATCAGAATCTTATAGATTGACATATTATATCCTCTGTATCTGTATACTCATTCCCCCTCCTATTGAGTCCTTTGACCCTTCTCATCCTCCTCCTTGCTCATACCTTGCACCATCTCCTGTCTGGGGGGCTCCACCCCTCCCTAGCTCCTCTACACATTTACCTATCTATACCCTTCTGTTATAGTCCATACACTTCCAAGATCCTCACTCGTTCCAACTGCCACCTCGCACTCTGGTTATTCCCTTACACTCGTTTGAGGTAACATATTCTATACTCCGCCTCCTCTCCTACCCTTCCCCATTCTCAAGCAGCTACTGTCTGCTGTATCGCTCCCTAATTTTTACACCTTCTAGTTACGCAGCTAGGTCGCATTTTTTTATTTATTTTTATTTATTTAAATATATTTTTATTGAGGTTTTACATAACAAACATAACACATAGTACACCCTTTGATAAATTAAAAAGGTACAAACATAATAAAGTAAAACATTTCAGCAATTATGAAATGCAATATTGACAGGCTAATGAAACCTCGTTTTTGCAATACATAGCATAAATGACTGACCATTTAGAAACATAGATTTAGGCCAATAGGGCCAGAAGTGCAAAAGTTATCTGATGGTCAGATGGACAGCTCACTGGGAGCTTCTGGAAGAGAAACAATGAGTGTATACTGAGGGGGGGGGGGGGGGAATTCAGCGGGTAAGCACCGCTATGTAGATGAGGGAAGGGGTGGAGGAGCGGAGCTATACTTATAAAGGTTATGTAAGGAGCATGGCGGGATCCCTGGGGTAGTATACAGAGAGTTAGCTGTAGGATAAGAGGACTGCGTGGATCCTATAATATTTAGCAACTTAATATAGTATGAGAGTATAGAATACATCTGTGCGTATAGGATAAGGTACGGCCTTTTCTGTTAGCATAGTAGTAATGTATACTAGTGAGATTTTGCGTATCATTGATAGCCTCATGTGTCTATTATCAGCTATCATCTGCCATTTGCCCCAACCAAGAATGTCTTGAAAACTTAGGGAGGTCATTAATGCCACTTAGTATTGTGATGTACCCGACAGACAGATACAAGTATAAAATATGAGTTTCCAGAGGGTAAACTTTAGATATTATCTCCTACATGTCTCGCCTGTGTGCAGCCTAAAAAGTAGGTGAGATGATTGCATAGGCATAACTATAGCATATTTACAAAGCTAATGGTTAGTGAAATCAGTCACACTGGGACCTTAGTAACATTTTTTAAAGAAGGTAGGACATAAAAAAATATTACCTCCCAGGGTCCTCTATATCTATTCTGAACACAAAAACTAGAACACTATACAACAACTTTGTCTTTAAGGTATATTCTGGCTGTGTAAGGCTGGATAGTGAAAAACAAAACTAAAGGCTTGAAATATCGGCTTATAAAGTATGTCCAAATATAGAAGGTAGCTTAGAGGCTGCCGGTAACCCTATATTAGGTTGTCACTTTAGTATGGCTATATGTAAAAAATATAGTTTGCAGGTTAGGGGTGCTATGGCAGGAAATTACGAAGTAGGAGGTGATCCCATATATGAATTGAGTACAGGGCAATGATACTTAGCTTCATACAAACATAAATGTTACAGGCCATATTAAAAAGCGTGAAACAGCTGCAATAGGTACCGTTCCCGAAAGGTATTATATACACATAATAAGAGGTCATACTTATCTGCCTTAGATATTGCTTGGTATCTTAGACTACTATTATAAAATACTACTTAATAAGTGCTGGTGGATAGCAGTCCAGAGCCTTAGGTATGTGAGTCTAGTGTAACAGATGTGCCCGTTGGAGAGTTAGAAAAGGGCAATCAGTAGTAAAGCATAGGTATTATATCACACTACAGCAAGCTACACAGGGATGTCAAAGCAAGAAAGAGTTAAGTACAATCATTCATAACAATAAGAGCAGCTACTAGCATATGTAATCAGAGACTGGGGTAGAATGCCCTAGAATTTCAAACATATGGAGTACCAAAAACATTAGGAGTCATTCATTTTCTATGGGGTTATGGTCTAATTATTACCAAAAGGGTATGAGCTAATATTACCCAGTCTAGCTGACTCTAAATATTTCAATAAAAAGCTCAGCAGACCTTATGGTCGTCCTTTCTATGGTTTGTGCTTTTGAGCCATTAAGAGCATTATGAAGTACACTTTTAAGAGGCAGGCTGTATCCCCCAGAGACTGCTAAGCTATAACATAATCCCAAAAGTGGACAAGTATTTATATTAGTGTGGATAGGGATTATTTGGCTCACATAACAAAGTAAAATCTGTGGTCTCTCTGATTATATATCCCATGCGGGAATTCTTTGGAGGCCATGTAAACAGGAGGGACTTTAACAGGAGTATAAGGTAGGTGAACCTGTTCTGCGTTCAGCACATATAAAATAGTAGGGGTTCACAAGTCCCTTCAGTGAGGTTAGAAATTGCATAAAGAACAATGCTGGTGATGATATACAAACATTCAAGAATTCCTATAACCTTCTAAATCTAGTAAACACTAATCGCTAAATAAACTGAGGAGGCTTTAAAAGAAGAACATACATACGTTAAGTAGAAATATTTAGCTGCCACCCCTATATTAGCATTAGAATTTCAACAGTCGCTGAGAAGAGGATAGTAAACACAGCAATTACATACAGGTCCATAATATAGAGGGCACGAGCTATTGATCACAAAATGTAAATAATGCAAATGGGTTATTGGTGACCAATACAAGACCCAGGGGTATGGGATAAATATGAAAAGTTGAACTCCTCTAAGGGAGAGAGTAAATGCACACATAACCCAACATTAGTGAAAGCAGGCAGAGAACAATTATAATAAGTAAAGAGTAATATTTCCCACAGTCATTATGGTAGCCTTTCATTAGGGTCTTAACCTGAAAACTGAGATAAGCAAGCAGACTCTAAATGATCCCCAGGCACTAGACAAGTTAGTGATACGCTACCCCACTCCAGTTCTCTTGGGATGAGCATGGTCTTGCACAGCGGGTGTTGAAGCTTTGCAGCGTCCATTATACACAAAAGTACAGGATAGTGGTTGCCAAATAACAGTGAGTTCTGCGACTTTTAAGTTTATTTTTGGGCTAAAGCCCTGATCGGCTCCATCCAAAAGATGACTTTGATCCGCTATACTTGGCCCCGCAGAGTAATCAGTCTCCTTCCAAATGAGACACTCCTGACAGCTTGCAACAGCTTCCATCCTACCGCAGCATGTAGGAAGCGCCTGCGAACGATCCGGACATGGGACTTCCACTTTGCACTCGATTGCCAAATATCCAACTCCCTTCAACTCACTCGAGCGCTCCTGAGTCACGCCCGGGACCAGTACTTCCTGGCAGATCATGGGGGGAGAAGAGGAGAAAGCCGACCTTATCACATCAGTAAGTTCCCCCGCTTGTCGATCTAGCTGATTCAGCAGGGCTCCAATTAGGATTCTTAGATCAGGCTGCATGGCTCAGCTGGTAGAGGTGCGGTTCTCGTAGCGGGTTATATTGGGTCAGCTTACTAGGGATCCTGGAGATGTTTGCTGCGAATTGCCTACTAGCAATCTAGGATAGAGTGGGCTTAACCTGTATATTGCAGTTGCCGCTTCTCCAGTATATAAGTTGATGATTTCTATGCTGCCCCTGTCTCAGATCGCATGCCCGCTATACTGCTTGTGGGTCTGTGAAAAAATGGCCGCTGCAGCGTGGTTCTTATTCTAGGCCTCACTGACAATTTTGGCTGTTAACTGCCTCCAAATCTTCTAACGATCAAGTCTCATATAAGACTATTCTTTGAAGTTATTAGTATTCCATTTAGGCAAGTTTGTGGGGCCGAGGGGTCATATAAACAGAATTAAATAAAGTTCTCTTACAGAGCTGAAGAAAGATGCGACCTCTCGGCTCCAATGCTAGCTCCGCCCCAGCTAGGTCGCATTTTAACCCAGATCCTCACTCGTTCCAACTTTGCTCCGCAACTGCCACCTCGCACTCTGGTTAATCCCTTACACTCGTTTGAGGTAAGTCTAACACTAACACTAACACCCCCCTAACTTTAATATTATTTTAATAAATCTAAATAAAACTTACTATTATTAACTAAATTATTCCTATTTAAAACTAAATACTTACCTATAAAATAAACCCTAAGATAGCTACAATATAACTATTAATTATATTGTAGCTATTTTAGGATTTATTTTTATTTTACAGGCAACTTTGTATTTATTTTAACTAGGTAGAAAAATAATTAAATAGTTATTAACTATTTAATAACTACCTAGCTAAAATACTTACAAAATTACCTGTAAAATAAATCCTAACCTAAGTTACAATTAAACCTAACACTACGCTATCATTAAATTAATTAAATAAATTAACTACAATTACCTAAAATTAAATTAAATAAACTAAACTATAGTACCAAAAAAACCCCACTAAATTACAGAAAATAAAAAAGAATTACAAGAAGTTTAAACTAATTACACCTAATCTAAGCCCCCTAATAAAATAATAAAGCCCCCCAAAATAAAAACTTAGGCATCGTACAACACAAGCCAGAATCGTGGCCATCAAGAGTTCAGCTGGCAAACCAATTAGAGGGATTGGAGACACCTTTAAATCCTATTATCACACTCTCTATAATATTGAAGAGGAATTGGATTGCCCCCCGTCTACTCCAATGGATATTAGACTCTTCCTGAACTCCCTACACTTACCCCTTCTCTCACCAGCTTTCCGGTACTAACCAACCCTATAACACTTGAAGAAGTACAAATTGTAATTAAGGATATGAAATTAGGTAAATCCACCGGACCAGATGGCTTTACAGCCCACTTTTATAAGGCCTTTCAACCACTAATAGCCCGGATTCTATGTAAATTATTTGGAGAGATAATTAAGAACGGTTCCCTTGCTGGAGAATTTCTAGAAGCAACAATCACCACAATTTTAAAACCAGGGCAACCCCCCAAACTATGCGGTAGTTATCGCCCTATATCCCTCCTTAATCTAGATACAAAACTATATGATAAAATCCTTGCCAATAGACTGTCAAGAGTCATCACCTTCCTGGTCCACTCTGACCAAGTGGGATTTGTCCTTGATGTTTTATCGAGCATAGTAAGTAGGAAGGTCCCATTTCTTGCCCTGTCCCTAGATGCCGAGAAGGCCTTTGACAGGGTAAAATGGGAGTATCTTTGGATTACGATGCAAGCCTTTAATATTCCGGGCGCCTTTATCTGGGCAGTACAGGCTCTATACTCATCCCCTTCGGCTAGAGTAAAGGGAGTGGGATTTAGGTCAGATCCCCTCCATATAACCAATGCCACTAGACAAGGCTGCCCACTCTCACCCCTTCTTTTCGCACTAGCAATAGAACCCTTAACACAGGCGATTAGACTGAATACCCAAATTTATGGAGCACAATTAGCAACTTCTTCCCATAGTATTTCCCTCTACGCGGAGGATATCACTTTATTTCTCACTTCACCAACTACCTCATTTCCAGCTGTATTTGACCTACTTAGGTCAGCTAAGTTATTACAAATTAAACATCGATAAAACGGAAGCCTTACATATAAATGTCTCCACTCAGGAACTAACTCATCTACAAAACAGGTACCACTTTCAATGGAATGCACATGCCATTAAGATCTTAGGCACGTACTTAAACCCCGACCCAGAAACCACAATTACGAAAAATTTCACAGACAGGCTAACAGAATTTCGGAACCTCCTCTCTTCATGGGAGTTCAGAGAGGTCTCATGGACAGGGAGAATAGCTGTGATAAAGATGTCTTTTATTCCCAAACTTACTTACCTGTTTAGATGTATCCCATATAACATCCCCAGACCCCTGTTGAATAAGCTACAAAGCCTTATCACTGCTTATGTATGGAAAAGTAATAGACCTAGAACATCTAGAACGACACTTCAGAAGCCACTTACACATGAGGGATTAGCCCACCCCAACGTTATACTATATTATACAGCTGCTAGACTATCACATCTGTTTAGCTGGAGTCTTATAGATGATCGCCTTCGCTGGTTTGACTCAGAAATGTCGGTACTTCCGTTAGGACTTAATCTGTCCGATCTCTTGTGGATCCCCCCTCACTATATGGAAAAACTAGCCAACTTATCCCCAATAATTTCGGATGCCCTCAAGTTTTGGGGTCAGACGAGACACAACCCAGATCTGGCTCCACAACCCTCCCCCGTACTCACTCTGAGTGGTGCCCTCTATTGTCTCCCGAACTCTCACCTCTTGTCTTGGTGAGGTCTTGCCCCTATGTTGGCCATGGATCTCTATGACCAAAGCCAATGGCTCATGCATACACAGTTCTGCGCAAAATTCGAAAATCCCCTCCTCTCTATATTTTGAGGCTTTCCGTCTCCGCACATGGCTGAAATCTTGGGGATACCCAGGGAAAAACTGACTGATTCAGACTCCTAGCTGCTGTTTCTGAGATCCTTTTTTTTTTTTTTTTTTTGTGTTCCCCCATATATCCTATTCCCCGGACCCCTCACCTTCCTTTGGAACTGTTCTTATTAATGATGTTATCTCTTTTTTTTATGTAGCTGCATAAGACATTCTTTACTATAGATGATATGAAAAACTCTGAGGTGCAGAGTTCTAGATTCAGGTGAAAATAAGCACATTAAAGTAATTTACTGTCAACTCTATTTAACACTGTACAAGTTTTGTGATTAGCTCTGCTGCCAGTCCCTGTTGTATAACTGGCTGATGTTAATGTACAGTCTCATGTCTTATGTCATTGTATCATTCTTTCATAGATGTATACTTGAACCTGCTCCTCAATAAAATATAATTAAAAAAAAAAAAATGCAGTTAAGACTCCCTTTCCAATATGGGCCAACTCTGAAGGGCCTTGAAAATTGTACAGAATTCCAAAACATGTATTGGTATCCTCGCCGCCTGAGGAGACCAAACTCCATATACTCTCTATCAAATTGTGGTAGTGCTGCATAACAATTATATATATATATATATATATATATATATATATATATATATATATATATATATAAAACCAACAGGGGCTCAGAACAAATGGCTAATATAAATGTGTGTATATCTGATATCAAATGAATAGCTAAATGAAAAGTTCAATGGTGCAGACCCTATAACAATTTTATTATTTCCAACAAACTGTAAGAAAAGAACAAGGGCCAAATAAATTAATGGACCTAAACAGATAGGGAATCAAGCACTCTTCTAAAATTGAAATCGTGTAATCAATTTTTCTCTAAATTAAAGAAATAAATCTCTGACCAGTATATTCACAATAAGCAAAAAAAATAGTTTAATAATGAAATACCTAAGTTCCCAAAATAGCAATCAGCTGCATAAATGTATATTGTCATATCAGAAAAATAGCAATCAGCTACATAGGTGTATATTATCATAATATCAAAATTAGCTCAAGTACATGAGACAATACAGTACCCTGGAGATGTGCACATCTTAAGATGCAAAATAACATGTTTGCCATTCATAGCTACCTTATATATTACTACTCCCAGGCTGTACACGGTACCCAAGACAATGTAAGGGATCACTACCGGACAGGGAAAGTAATAGGGATCTAAGTAATACAAGGTGCTCTAAATGAAAGAAAATTAAGTACACATATAATAATGTAGTGCCAGCAAACACAGAATAGTACATGCAAATATACAAATGAGGTTGTTAGCAATGAAGTTGTTAGCAATGAAGCAGAATGTTAATATTCAATGGTGCTAAAGATGCAATCAGAGTCATTCCAGGTTGACCCTCCACATATAGCGGTATTGCCTTTAGCAGAAAAAATGCATGACATCCATAAGCAGGCAAGTGTGATGAGTGATGGCAAAGCTGCAAACAGATTTTACAAAGCAGAGAGCATGAGTAATGGCAAGACTGCAGACAACTTTCAAAAACGGCAAGCCAGCGTGACAAGCAAACAGTCAGACCGGGCTGACCCTCCACATACTGCGGTATTGCAATAGAGTTCAGTCACATTCCAATATGTCTCAATGTTAATACACTTATCTGAGAAAGAAAGCGTCCGCTGTAAACATCCGATGGTTGCTGCAGGAACACTTGATTGCTCATAGGAGTAAGAGCCTTGTTGTTGTACTCAAATAGAGGATTGCTGTACCAAACTGTGTTATGCACGCCAGAGTGTTGTGGCGTGGTTTAGCTGCGTGCTCATTTCCGGGTTGGTCACATGTACATCAGAGATCCAGTGCCTACGATCCTGATCGTTTCACCCACAATGCCAAATAATAGACGGGGCTTCCTCAGGGCGGATGAGGAAATAATATATATATATATATATACACACACACAGGTATATTTAAAATTGCACCTAAACCTCACACACACAGACAATAACACAGATGTATTTAATAATGTTAATAGGAGCCAATAATTATAGAGTAAATAAATATAGACTTAAAGTGAATGTAAATTTTCATGAATGAGTGCCCGGTTTTTAAAAATTCTATTAAAAACAGAGGCACTTTCATTCATGAAAGTTTACATTGCAGCGGTTTTGTAAAAATACTTTCCTTTCTCTTCTTCCAAGCCGGACCAGCGATCCCCTGCACGCTTCTCATGATGTACTTAGCACAGCAATGACTAAACCAGCCTCCTTCAATCATGGCGTTGCCTCAGGAAATGTTTGCTCTGGGGGGAAAGCCATGATTGGAGGAAGCCGGATTCATCATTTCTGACGTAAGTTCAGAGGAGCTGCAGGCGGGGGTATCGCTGGTCCGACTTGGAGGAAGAAAAAGGTAAGTATTTTAACAAAACCGCTGCAATGTAAACTTTCATGAAACTGCTCTTGTTTTAAATAGTATTTTAAAAACCGGGAACTCAAACATACCACAGAACAGTCACCATGCAACACAGATTTAACCCCTTGTTTGTTTAATTTAAGAGTTCAACATTTTTTAATCTTTCTGCATGAGATGGCTCTACCATGGATTTCATTAGGCCTCCACTCACAACCCCCCACCGGACTGACTCTGTGAGCCACTGGCCAGAGCAACCATGACCGACAGCTAGAGCCTCCACCCTCCAAGTCCAGTGTTCTAATTTGCTCCCTTCCCTTCTTGCATTCAAGACCCTCCGGACCGGCCGGTACCTGGCTGTCTGCTGCAGCAGATGCCACTCCCCCCAAGCTTGAAGATTTCACACTGAGCTGCACAGAGTGACTCACATTTACAGTAGTTCACGAAAGAGGCAATGCGATGCTCGATTCCTCCTTAGATGAACGGCGGTCCCGCATCCTTACTCTGTCACAGCTGACTGAGATGGCACAGACAATCTAGTGGACATTCAAAGAGTCAGTTGTTCAGCATTGCGCGCCACTAAACTCCAGCTGCTGCCACCCCACACCACTTGCCAAAAACTTGTGACACAGATTCTGACTCACTTGTCACGTGGGGTGTGTACTGCTGCACAAAATAATGGCTAAAAAATATCAATGTGCCGCTCTAACTTTGCACACCCCCTATGGGGCAGCCTAAGGCGGCTGCCTAACCTGCCTTATGCAAGCGCTGGGCCTGATTTTGACCTCCCATTTTTAGCTTGGAAGGTTATTTTCTATTGCCCATTTCAGCTTGAAGAGTTTCTAAACTTTTAGCTTTATCCTGTAAACCCTCTTTCTTGATGTTTCACCAGGACAAGACAGTCCTTTAAATCTGTTATTCCTTTCTTCCCAAGCTAGTATCTATAGATACTATCAACCAAGAAACTGTGGTTCCCTCTTTATGGTCGACTCCTAAAAATTCTAAGGAGCATTTCTTTTCACAACCTGGATGTTGTGAGGGCACTAAAATTGGATGTGGAGGTCACACAAAAGTTTAGACTTTCTTGTTCTTTGTCCATTTTTCTGGACCTCACAGGGGACATAAAGAAACAGCTATTACTTTATCTGCTTGACTCAAAGCTTTTACTTCACAATACATATTTTGGAAGACTCCCCCTAAAAACTTTACTACTCATTCCACTAGAGCAATATCTACGTCTCTGGCTTTTCTATGAAGTTGAAAATGAGCAAGGTGAGTAAATGATCCTCGCTTCACACTTTTACTAAATTTTACCATTTTGATGTGTATGCCACTTCTGAGGTGGCTTTTGACAGGAAGGTAATGCGTGCTGCAGTGACTGATCAGTAATATTCCTGTATTAACTGTATTTTTCACCCCTGAACATGGTGAGCTCATGGACTTCACTGCTTGGGTATAAGATTCCACATGCGGTGAACTTTTTTTGCACTTCATTTGCCTGCTTTGACTTTCTTGTTTTCAAGTTTTCTTCCATATACTTAGCCATATATATGACTCAGGGATTCTGGGAGAGTTGCAGGGATTAGAGCTCTGGTATGTAAGGGTGTATTGCCTCTTCCTAGTGGACAGGAGTGTAACCCGACATGTGACGATCTTGTGGGCTCTTGCCATCATTAAAGAAAATAATTTATCAGGTAAGAATACATTTTGTTCTTATGTGCACACTTTCTGAAGCACCAGCTCCTACTAAGTATGTATACATATATGAATCTGTGATTGGCAGATGGTTGTCCCATGATAAAGTGGACAATGAAATAAGAGGAAACAGGCATTTTTTCAGAGGAAAAAAATCAATTGCTCAATTGAAATTTGAAAGTGTTATTGCATTTTATTTTTTAATATATTAGTTGATTATGCAATTCTACTATATTTAATAGTCCTTTAAAAGGGCAGAAAATTCTATATTAAAATTAGAAAGATAGAATAGAGCATTCGGTTGTAAATAAAACTTCAATTTACATATTATTAATTTTGCTTAAGAGTAATCTTAGGTAAGCTTAGGAGTGTGCACGTCTTTATACATCTAGCAGTAGTATTTCACAGACAATCAGCTGCTTCCATAAAAGGTATTAGAGAGATCTCTAAAGACATTGTTTATAGTCAGAAATCTCTATTTAGTGGTCCAAAGCAAAAGAAGGAATTTCGGGCTTCAAATGGAAGAAAAGACATTAACCCCTTAATGACCAAGAACGTGCCAGGCACGTCCTACAAAAACCAGTCATTAACAACCAAGTACATGCCTGTGGTTTCAAGCGCTGGAAGCGATCGTGATCGCTTCCGGACTCTTTCAAGGTATTGCAGTGATGCCTCGATATTGAGGCATCACTGCAATACCATTTTTTACCCACCGATTCACAGAGAGCCACTCTGTGGCCCTCTCTGCATCGGCCAGCGATGGTGCCGATCGTTGGTGGGTGGGAGCCATAGCAGGGAGGCGGGTGGGCAGCACATTGCTGGTCAGTTCCAGATCCTGTGTCCTTGAAGTGCGCGCAATTGTGCAGGCATACGCTACATTTCAATTCAGTCAAATGTATGGGAAGGAGGGAGAGGAAAGGGGGAATAAATGTTGGGAAAGGGATCTGGGAGGGGAATTGAGGGGGGGCAGCTACACTACAGAAAAATTATACAGCTGCCAGTACCCCAGATGGCAGCATAGAGGGAGGGTTAGAGAGCTGTTTGGAGGGGTCAGGGAGGTTAGGGGCTAAGCGGGGATCCAACACTGCAGAATAAATATAAAAAAAATAAATTAAAACAAGCCTTTTATTTTAGTACTGGCAGACTTTCTGCCAGTACTTAAGATGGCGGTGACAATTGTGAGGTGGGGGAGGGAAGAGAGCTGTTTGAGAGGAGTCAGGGAGGGATCAGGGGTGGTATGTGTCAGGTGGGAGGCTGATCTCTACACTAAAGCTAAAATTAACCCTACAAGCTACCTAATTAACCCCTTCACTGCTGGGCATAATACAAGTGTGCTGCACAGCAGTATTTAGCGTCCATCTAATTACCAAAAAGCAATTACAAAGCCATATATGTCTGCTATTTCTGAACAACGGGGATCCCAGAGAAGCATTTACAACCATTTGTGTCATAATTGAACAAGCTGTTTGTAAATAATTTCAGTGAGAAACCTACAGTTAGTGAAAATTAACATTTTTTTTTATTTGATCGCATTTTGACAACTTTGGGTTGTCTACTACACTATACTAAAGCTAGAATTAACCCTACAAGCTACCTTATTAAACCATTCACTGCTGGGCATAATACAAGTGTGGTGCGCAACGGAATTTAGCGGCCTTCTAATTACCAAAAAGTAATGCAAAAGCCATAAATGTCTGCTATTTCTGAACAAAGGGGATCCCAGAGAAGCATTTACAACCATTTGTGCCATAATTACACAAGCTGTTTGTAAATAATTTCAGTGAGAAAATTTGGCGATTAAATGGTGGAATGAAATATACCAAAATGGGCCTAGATACTTTGGGTTGTCTTTTTATAGTAAATCATATTATATGATGAAAATAATGTTTAATTATTAATTTAATCTTTAGAAAGTCCATTTAATGGTGAGAAAACTGGTATATAATATGTGTGGGTACAGTAAATAATTAAGAGGAAAATTACAGCTAAACACAAACACCGAAGAAATGAAAAAATAGACCTGGTCCCTAACGGTAAGAAAATTGAAAAATCGACTGGTCACTAAGGGGTTAAAGGGACAGTAAAGTAAAAATTAAACTTTCATGATTCAGATAGGGCATGAAATTATTAACTTTCTAATTTACTTTTATTATCAAATTCGCTTTGTACTCTTGGTATTCTTAGTGGAAAGCTAAACCTAAGTGGGCTCATATGCTAATTTCTAAGCAATAGAAGGCCGCCTATTATCTGAATGCATATGACAGCTTTTCACAGCTAGAGGGTGTTAATTAATGAGTGCCATATAGATAACATTGTGCTCACGCCCATGGATTTACTTATGAGAGGGCACTGATTGGCTAAAACGCAAGTCTGTCAAAAGAACTGAAATAAGGGGGCAGTCTTCAGAGGCTTAAATACAAGCTAATCACAGAGGTAAAAAGTATATTAATATAACTGTGTTGGTTATGCAAAACTGGGGAATGAGTAATAAAGAAATTATCTATTTTATTAAACAATAACATTCTGGAGTAGATTGTCCCTCTAATGATCTCAAAAGATACCAGAACCCTGCTCAGATTTATTATGGGAAGGGTTTCAAACCAGCCTCTTGTCTATCTCTCTCTATAGTTGTGAAAGTTTAACCTTCCCAATCTCTAAGTTCATTATTGTGTCAATTCTAAAAGGGTCTTTAAACTGAACCTTATGATTTACACAATTTTCAAACAAATACCGTCTCCCATCTTTTAACTACAAGGGAAGCAGAAAAAAATAATGGCTTTTGTTGTTAGAATTGGAATTTTGTGTGTGTGTGTGCGTGCGCGTGGAAGGGATTGAAAATGGATTTAACCATTTTTTCTCTCGTAAATGTTTTATATGGATGAATCAACATATAAAAAATATGAGTTAGCTGTTACGTATATGCTCGTGCTCAGCCTATATATTCTCTGTATATTCAAAATAAAAAAGTTCAACATTGAGCAATTTTATTAGAATTTGTAAATATTCCCCTCCTCCTCCATGCCCTGCCTCCTCTATGTGCTCTATATCAGTGATTTTCAACTTTTTTTTGCCGTGGAACACTTTTTTACATTAAAAAATCCTGCGGCACACCACCATCCCAAAATATTACAAAATCACACACTGTAGCCTTATACAGCATATATATATATATATATATATATATATATATATATATATATATATATATACGCACACACACACACTGTACTGTGCTGTCATGCCATGCCTTCTACAAACTATACATGACATATTGACATTCATTCACAAACTATTATAATGATTGTCTGTGAATGAATGCCAATATGTCATGGTTGTAAATGATGCCTGATAAACCTTTCACATACCTCCCAATATTTCAAAATTTGAAAGAGGGACACCCCTGCACTGGGAAAAGTGTTATCTGTGGAGCACAAGATTATATGTGGAGCACCTCCCTCTTCCTCTCCAGTGAGTCTCCAGTCCTCCAGTCATGTTCCTTGTGCTGAGAAGGAACGTGAGTGACGTGACCTGGCTGGAACTGTTCTGGAGGAGGAGCAAAGCTGTGCCAGCATGCATGGGGGATTGAAGTGCTGCGTGGTGCTGAGTGTAGAGCCGGCCCTAGGCACGTGTTGTGGTGGGTGGGGGTTCCTTCCAAGTGTGAACACGGGTCGGGGAGGTTACCCTCAGTCAGCATCTCACTCAAAATAAAAAAACGGCCCAGAATAAAAAAACAAGCAAAATTTAAAAAATATGTCACACTGTTGTCATTCTGCCGCGGCACACCTGAGGATCTCTCACGGCACACTAGTGTGCCACGGCACACTAGTTGAAAAACACTGCTCTATATAAAGAATAAAATAATAAATTACACCTCCTGATACAATGAATACATCTCCATAAACTAAATACAGTATATGCAATTTATTATTGACCTGTTGCGTGCATATAACTATGTGATTAACCCCTGCAAAGAGCTTAAACACATAGTTAAAGTCAACTCCATGGCAGCAGTCTACTACTGAGAGCTAACTGAACATATCTTGTGAACTATTAACAAGAGACAAATGTGTGTAGCCACCAATCACCAGCTAGCTCCCAGTAGGGCATTGCAGATAAGGATATGATTTTCAACAAAGGATAAAAATAAGATAATATAAGTGAATATACGTTGGAGAGAACACTAGACAACTTAACAAAAAATTTTCTGCTGAATTTGCATGTTACCATATTTAAAGGTTACGGGTGCTTTAACAATTGGGGTACATACTAAATCAGACTGCATACAGCGCTGCAGCATTACGATTTTATTTAAAGGCACATCATACACTCATTTTTTCTTTGCAGAAATGTTGAGTAGATGATCTATTTATATAGCCCATAACGATTTTTGTTTTTTAAATGTATAGTTTTGCTTATTTTTAAATAACATTGCTCTAATTTTCAGACTCCTAACCAAGCCCCAAAATTTTAGGAGAATACCGTCAGATACCTACTCCAGCCTGCTTCTGTTTGTGTAAAGGGTCTTTTCATATGCAAAAGAAGGGGGAGGCGGGAGTGTCTTATTTCCCACTTGCAGTGGGCTTTCCAGCTACCTTTTCAACAGAGCTAAACTGAGAGCTTCTAAGTACGTTTTTAAACAGTTTTATACTGGATTTTTATATCAGTATCTGTGCATCGTATTCTTTATAGTAGTGTCAATTACATGCAGTTATATGAAAATGAGTGTATACTGTCCCTTTAACTTACTCGAACATATACAATGTGCTAATATTGTTACATCAGGGTATCACTGGAACCAATTGTAAATATATCATTAATATGATGCAAAAGGTAGAATCTTATACCACTTGAGTATGGTTAGGGTTTTTTCAAACTCCACTTAGGGAGAACAACCCTTCTTTGGTAAGTGCTAGTAGAGTAAGCGAAGATAAAATATGACATGAATATGACACTATAAAATATGTTACAGTGGTACCTGCTTTAACATAGATTTAGATTCCTATACAAACACAAGTGTTTTGCTATTAGTACCAAAGCACATATTTTAAAATAAAAAAGCAACATACAAAGTCTTTTACAGTTATTTTAATTTTACAACATTACATTTTCTTTTTCATCACCAGTAAAAACAGAAGTGCGATATACAATATGCTTAGAGTATGTTCTTGTCTTGATCCTTCTTGAATTATAGAAATTCCCATAACACACCTTTATCCTAGTTCTAAATAAAAATGGAAAAACTTATTTTATAAGCAATAAAAAAGAACAAAAAAAATGCTTCAAATAACTCAATAACTTAAATAAAAATTGTGATTCTTTTAAACGAAAATAGAATAATTTTAATTAAAATACAAAATATCACAATACTGCCATCTAGTGACAAGTTTAAAATAATTTACACTAAAAAAGAAAAAAAGAAACATCAGGGAATGGGGAGGATACATAGATATACATATGTAATGAGCATGACAAATTCTCAGCGTTATGTAACATGCTTTATAAATACATCTGGCCATTTTTTAATTTTCCACATTTAAAAAAAAAAAAATCTGATAAGAATTTCATATTTTTCTACTTAATACAAAAGTTGTCATCTTTTGATAACAATGGCTGCCTCATATACCTGTATTTTTGCCTCTAAAAATGATGTAAGAATTATAAGAAGTAAACTAATTAACAAGTTTTTAACATTAAAGATACACAAAAGGTTAAAAGGCTATTCCAGTGGAGTTTGAACTACACAGCACAGTAGTACATTTAAAATATCCCTGAAAGCAACTAGCTGATCATTGTATCCTAAGCACTGGGAAAACCCTCCCACTTCAAGGAACACAAACTGATAGTTTCATTCTGTGATACCAGATCTCTAGGACACAGCTTGAATTGTACAAATCCTCCACTGCACGATTAGGACAGTTAAGGAAAACTTACCATCCAGGTATGAACTTTTAAGCTCTGTAGCAACCTGACATTCTGCACTAAGTCAATCATGCTAGTTATTTTTTTAATCTGTAACATCCATATCTTTAAATGGTGGACCTTGGCAAATGGAACAGCATCTGAGTCCGCTACCATGAGATCTACCATTTCCATGCATTCATTTAATGAAGGGTGGGAAGTGAGTTGTAGGAGAGCATATGCCTTCTGCAACTTGAGCCTGCTTTGATCTGTAAGAGATACTTTCATTGACACATTGATCTTTTAAGAAACTCAGGAAGGAAACTCTGAAGAACTTTGCTTGCATGTTGCTTTGCCATTTGTAGATATGGAGCTGGTACCAAACAAAATGTCATATAGATATGGAGATACTGCAATCACCTGAGCTCTAACAACTGACAATAGCACTTTGAAAACCTTTCTGAAGATTTTGGGAGCTGTTGTGGAAATGCCACAAACTGATGATGCCTGTCTATGAAGGCAAATTTAAGAAACTGGAACATAACCCCTGTGAATAGGGATATGCAAAGATGTTTCTTTTAAATCTGGATTTCGTTCCCATCACTCTACAGAGACAGCAATTATCAAGGGTACCAATGACCTACTTACAGCAAAATCCAAAGGCCACTTCTCTCTGCTTATCATCCTTGACCTGTCTGCAGTCTTTGACACTGTTGACTACCCTCTTCTGCTCCAAACCCTCCAATCCTTCGGCATCTGTGACACAGCTCTATCGTCGTTCTCTTCCTATCTGACTAACCGTACATTTAGTGTAGCCTTCTCCGGAACATCCTCTGCCCCGTTACCACTTTCTGTTGGGGTACCTCAAGGCTCTGTCCTTGGTCCCCTTCTCTTTTCAATCTACACGTCATCACTAGGTTCCTTAATAAAGTCCCATGGGTTTCAATACCATTTGTATGCCGATGACACCCAAATCTACCTCTCTGCACCAGACCTACCTCCTTCCTTACTAACCCGTGTCACTAACTGTCTTTCTCACATCTCATCTTGGATGTCCTCTCACTACCTTAAGCTAAATCTCTCCAAAACTGAACTACTTATTTTTCCCCCTTCTTCCAATGTCTCCACCCCCAAAATTTCTATAACTGTTGATAATTCCATCATTACCCCTACCCCGCACGCCCGATGTCTTGGGGTCACACTTGACTCAGATCTTTCCTTCACTCCTCACATTCAGTCCTTGGCTAAAGCCTGCCGCTTCCACCTTAAAAACATTGCTAAAATTAGACATTTCCTTACACAAGATACAACCAAGATTTTAATCCACTCTCTCATCCTTTCCCGCCTCGACTACTGCAATTCCGTCCTCTATGGTCTACCTAGCTGCCACATAGCTCCTTTACAATCCATTATGAATGCCTCTGCCAGGATCATCTTCCTTACTCGTCGCTCTTCATCTGCTGCACCTCTCTGCCAATCCCTTCACTGGCTTCCTCTTGCCTCTAGGATTAAACATAAAATCCTCACCCTGACATATAAAGCTCTCAACTGCACTGCTCCCCCCTACATCTCAGAACTTGTCTCTAGATACTCTCCCTCCTGTCCCCTTCGATCAGATCAGGATCTCCTCCTCTCCTTCTCTCTTGTTACTTCCTCACATTCACGTTTACAGGACTTCTCCAGACTGGCCCCCATCTTGTGGAATTCCCTGCCTCGCTCCATAAGACTCTCCCCTAGTTTTAACAGCTTCAAGCACTCCCTAAAAACTCTACTATTCAGGGATGCATACAACCAACACTAACCTTTCCTAACGCCATTGCTTTCCCCTTGAACCCCTTAGATTGTAAGCCTATGGGCCCAGCTGTTTACAGATCGCTTCAAAGAGCCGACTACAACAGTGAAACTCTCGGCAGGGCCCTCTACCCACTTGACCCCTACAAAGCTATCCTGTACACCGACTATGTTTACAGCGCTGCGGAATCTGTTGGCGCTCTACAAATACCTGATAATAATAATAAGTCTATATTAGACATAAATTGATCCTCTTGAACTAAAGAAAATATAGTATGAATCGTCTCAATTTTGAAAGTCAGAATGTTTTAGAAATTTGTTTAGAATATACAGATCCATAATGGGCCTGAAATCCCCTTCTTTCTTTGGAACAACAGAAAGGTTGGACTTAAACTGTTGATTATGTTCCTCTAAGGGGACAGGAATAATTAGACCAATAGTTTCCAGGTCTGTTATGCATACTAAGAAGGATCTGGCCTGGTGGGGCAGAGCCCAGTAGCAAACAAAGATGGCTGCATAACACTGAGCTCCAAAGCCAGGAGTTAGCCAAGAGCTCCTTCAGTAGCACTCCTTGCCTTCATTACTTTATATACAGACTGTAGGAGACTCACTATGGCTAGTGGTCTGTCTGGTCTCTTTTAAAAGGCCTCACCAGGCTGCATCTACCATGTAAGAACGAGCAGTGTGGATGCAGGCTAGCTACACTGCCAGTAACTGCATGGTAGTTTGAAGATGCAGCTGGTGAGTTCAGAGCATTAATGGCCAGCTGTTAACTGTAAAGAGGCCTTCACAAGCAGAGGGTACAATATACTCTCAGTATATATATATATATATATATATATATATATATATATATATATATATATATATATATACAGTTGTATGCAAAAGTTTAGGCACCCCTGACAATTTCCATGATTTTCATTTATAAATAATTGGGCGTTTGGATTAGCAATTTCATTTTGATCGATCAAATAACTGAAGGACACAGTAATATTTCAGTAGTGAAATGAGGTTTATTAGATTAACAGAAAATGTGCAATATGCATCAAAACGAAAATAGACAGGTGCATAAATTTGGGCACCCTTGTCATTTTGTTGATTTGAATACCTGTAACTACCTAGCACTGATTAATTGGACACACACCATTAAGTCTTGAACTTCATAGATAGGTGCATCCAATCATGAGAAAAGGTATTTAAGGTGGCCAATTGCAAGTTGTTGTTCTCTTTGACTCTCCTCTAAAGAGTGGAAACATGGGGGCCTCAAAACAACTCTCAAATGACCTGAAAACAAAGATTGTTCAGAATTATGGTTTAGGGGAAGCCACAAAAAGCTATTGCAGAGATTTAAGCTGTCAGTGTCCACTGTGAGGAACATAGTGAGGAAATGGAAGACCACAGACACAGTTCTTGTTAAGGCCAAAAGTAAAATATCGGAGAGGCAAAGGATGGTGAGAACGGTCAAAAACAGCCCATAGACCACCTCCAAAGACCTACAACATCATCTTGCTGCAGATGGTGTCACTGTGCATCGTTCAACAAATCAGTGTATGGGAGAGTGATGCGGAAGAAGCCTTTTCTGCACACACGCCACAAACAGAGTCGCTTGAGGTATGCAAACACACATTTGGACAAGCCAGCTTCATTTTGGAAGAAGGTGCTGTGGACTGATGAAACAAAGATTGAGTTATTTGGTCATAACAAGGAGCGTTATGCATGGCGGCAAAAGAACACAGCGTTCCAAGACAAACACTTGCTAGCCACAGTAAAATTTGGTGGATATTCCATCATGCTGGGGGGCTGTGTGGCCAGTGCCAGTACTGGGAATCTTGTTAAAGTTGAGGGTCGCATGGATTCCACT
The DNA here is from genome assembly GCF_027579735.1 of Bombina bombina. Taxonomy (NCBI): domain Eukaryota; kingdom Metazoa; phylum Chordata; class Amphibia; order Anura; family Bombinatoridae; genus Bombina; species Bombina bombina. The sequence goes on along the minus strand of NC_069500.1, from coordinate 730,419,162 downwards.
CAATATCAGCAGATACTTGAGAATAATGTTGAGGAATCAGTCATAAAGTTGAAGTTACGCTGGATATTTCAACAAGACAACAACCCAAAACACTAATAAAAATCTACTCTGGCATTTATGCAGCGGAACAAGTACAATGTTCTGGAATGGCAATCCCAGTCCCCAGACCTGAATATCATTGAAAATCTGTGGGGTGATTTGAAGCGGGCTGTCCATGCTCGGCAACCATCAAACCTAACTGAACTGGAAATGTTTCGCAAGGAGGAATGGTCCAAAATACCTTCATCCAGAATCCAGACACTCATTACAGGCTATAGGAAGCGTCTAGAGGCTGTTATTTCTGCTAAAGGAGGCTTTACTAAATATTGATGCAATATTTCTGTTGGGGTGCACAAATTTATGCACCTGTCTAATTTCGTTTTGATGCATATTGCACATTTTCTGTTAATCCAATAAACCTCATTTCACTACTGAAATATTACTGTGTCCTTCAGTTATTTGATAGATCAAAATGAAATTGCTGATCCAAACACCCAATTATTTATAAATGAAAATCATGGAAATTGTCAGGAGTGCCTAAACTTTTGCATACGGCTATATATATATAATTTGGCACGCTGCAGTCATTTTCTGAGCAGTACAGACACTTTTTCTTTTTGACTCAACTTTTATGATCTACCATTCAAGCTCACATGTATCATTGCTGTGCACATCATCCTAATCTACTGAATATAATTCTGCAATTCAAAGGAGCAATGAGGGGTCATCCATGACTATATAATGAATGCCTCCCCTTCCATTAAATAACATGTTGCTATTGGTGCCCTTTATGAATATCTAGAGCTTGTCAATTACTATATGCTTGTTCTTTAACTTTGAATATCTGCACGATCAGAGCTTTTAGCACTATATCTTCATAATATTTGCCGACCGTGGAATATTGTTTGCGCACTAACTCAAATATATCCTTTTAAAAGTATTTTTATATTGCCAGGGAAAAGATATAACGGTCTTTCATACAACTAATTATTATGCCTTTAAAACAGGCTATTCTTCCAAGCAACCATTAGAGGTCACTACTTCCTTTAAAACTAAAACATTCCGTTAAATGAGACATTTGCTAATACAACAAGTTTGAAATTTCCTTCCAGCCTACCTGCCCATAACTTAAAACCACTTATTAGGGGAGATTCCGGTGGAGGAGGAGCAAACCTGTGTACCTGAGCTCCCTGCTCCAGTCCTAAGCTGCTGGCGGTCTTTTTCTCGCGCCATACCCCAATCTCAGGGGTTGCTACCTGGACGGCTAGAGTCAACGCTGCAGGAATCAACAGCGGTACTACATCCCGCTGTTAAAACAACTAAACCAAGTTAGAAGGTCCCCTAAGCTGATAAAAGGGAAAAAAAAAAAAAAAAACTTTTCAAACAGGAGACCGGACACTTGCAGAAAATAATCATAAGCTGCCTGGAAAAAGATCCGCTGCCAGCTGGGCATTCCTTACCCCCTTGGTAAAAGCTGGAGAGGAGCTGCGAGGAAAACAAAAATTTTATCTCAAACCGAACAAACTCCGCTGCTTTCCTTACACCTCAATAGAGACAAACTTATCCTCTTGACTCCGGTCCTGCCGCATGCTTTACTCCCCTAAATCTCTAACACTCCAACTAAAGATTCTTTTGTATGAACACTGTTTTTTTTACCTCCCGCGGCTGACTACGCCTCCTCTGTGGTTCTATTGAAATAACCCTACCTGCCAAACGCTAGCCTTCCCCCTCTCCCACCGGTGCTGCGCGAGAGGGGTCGGGTGCCGGATCTGGTCTCCACCTGCCTGGAAGAAGCTAATCATCAAAGGAACTCCCCTTACCTCCAGTGGGACAGGAGCTGTGAGGAGTGAGGAACGCTCTTACCTTGGTCCTAATTGAACAGCCCGTGTTTTCAGGCACCGGCCTTTCCACCCTCTCTCTGGTGCTTTGTAGGAGGGAGCGAGTACCGGCTCCGGTCTTCTAGAGGATCGGAAGATCGCGACGGCGGAGAGCCCAGGCACCGGAAGATTTTGATTCGCTCCATCTCCCTCCTCTCCCACCGATGCTGCGCGGGAGGAGGTGAGACTGACGGAGTGCCTGGAACATCGGAGTGCGGATGTCAGCGGCGGGTGGTCTCCTTATTCCTACTGGGACTGCTGGTTGCCACTACAAGGGGTCCCGCTGGTCGCTTACTGAAGGCAATATACCTTGGCGTCTGGCAGAGGAAGGGCTGAGTTTGCTTACATGACTGTAAACACATGTATGGTGAAGGGAAATATAATACAAGTGTGAGGAGGGGGAGCAGCAGAATTGAGTTACCCGGCAAAAAGGGGAAAATTAACAAGGGAATCTACAGTGAGGGCACTAAAATGTTCCAGATAATAGGAGGGATATAACCTACTCGATAACTAAAATCCCTAAAGGCACATTAAATCAAAAGCCACTGTCTGGGTAAGAAGGAGGAGAAAAGGAGAAAAGAGAGAAGAAAAAGAAATACCTAAGAAAAGTAGAGGAAAGAAAGAAAGGAAAAAGACTTATATGATACATACATCTAAAAGAGAACGATTTATTAAAAGTGATTAAGTTAAGAAAGCACGAAAATCACACTCTACCGAGAAAGTTCCTCTTTATCCTTGAACTTATCTGAACTAAGCACTTTGTATGCTAAAAGCAATTGTTACTAAGCCTTATCTCTCCTAAAAGGTTAATTTATTAAGATCTTCAAAGAATATTGTTATATCCAAAAGTTACATTGTCTTTAGATATTTACAATTACAGTTGCATTTTCCCTACTTAGGGTTATCTTATAAATCTAATATCTTTGTTGTTTAATAATAGATTTTTGATAGCACACTCTTTTTTTTATTTTTTTATTTACACAGAGTACCTGCTTAACCCCAGAACATAGATATTTTTGTCCTTTAACTACCCTAGTGACTTTTTTCACAGGCACCTGGGGTTCCCTTTTTGTATGAAATAAGTTTTCTCTGGCTCCTAAGCTATAAGGGAGCACCCTTATAATCCCTGAGTTAGGTTATTTTCCATATTAAAGAATCCTAGGAAAATAAGATATGACAGAGATTCCAACAATATAGGAAGTTAAATTATTGCAATCCTTGAGTGACATAGAATTACTGCAATGGTTAGAAATCGCCAAACCATAATTTCTATCTTTCTTTAGGTATCTTGGCCCATAGCTGTATTTTTTTCTTTTACTCAAACATGCTATGCATATCGTAGAAGTGCTAATTGATTTAATTTGGACTCTTTTCTTTACCTGGATAGTTTCAGGAATCACTGTACTGTGTTTAACAGTAAATAACTATAAATAGAGGAACTTATCTACCTACTAAAAACAGATATCTTTGATTGCCTCCATATCGGTGTCATAATCTTCTTACGGTAGGCCTTAATAGATAAGAAGATAATATCCTGCCTCTTGGGTTCTAGAACCCGTGGCCTAAACACTGCACCATATCACTATATCATATTCTGAATAATCACTCCCACTAATTTTGGTCGTCACTCTCACATTATTTTTTTTTTATTTATTTATTTATTTTTTTTCACCTTCACATCTCACTTTGCTATTACGTCCCTTTTCACCTCTGGGTTTTCCTTTACTCACTTTTTTTTTTTTTTTTTTACCACGTATATAAATTTTTCACAGCGCGGGACACCTCCTTCTCTCGTACCGCACAATTTCTTCTAAGTACATGACACGTCACTTATGGATACATTTTTTAATTCACCAAGTCACTCTAAAAACTCTTCACCAACCATGGCCTCTAAACCCAGAGACAAGAGGAACAAAACCATAACCGAACCTACAACTGAGGTATATTCTGAAGTAGGATCAGCCATAAAATCAAAAGAAGTTATTAACTCGCAAACAATTGTTAATGACATTATAGAAGCTCTGAACCCTAAGTTTGAGTCTCTTAGAACAGAAATAAAACAAGACCTATATGCCTTATCTCTGGAGGTCAAACAGTTTGCAACCAGGATCCAAGAGGTCGAACAAAGAGTGTCTGACCTTGAGGATAATTCAGCTACACAGATCACTAAATTACAGGCACATTCATTAACTTTAAAAGAACTCCAGAATAAGATAGAGGACTTAGAGAATCGGTCCAGAAGAAACAATGTTAGAATAATCGGGGTTCCTGAAACTACACAATTTACCGATCTTTTGAAATTTACAGCTGAGACTCTTCCACAAATGTTGAATATTCCCAAAGAAGATCTACCCTTGGCGGTAGAGAGAGCTCACAGATTGGGGAGACCTCCCCCTTCAGAAGGGGACAATCTGAGATCTAGACCGATAATAGTGAGATACCTGAATTTTCAGGATAAGACCAAGATAATGCAATTTTCACGTAAAAATGCACCCATTATATTAGATGGGCATAGGGTCCTGGTATTCCAGGACTTCGCATATGAAACCTCCCTAAAAAGGAAGGAGCTCTCTCCAATTTGCGGTAAGATGATTAAAGAAGGATTCTTAGCCACAGTTGTATACCCAGCTAAGCTCAAAGTCAAAGTCCAAGATCAGATATATTTTTTTGATGATGCCTCAAAGGCAGAAAAATTTTATGATGAAAAATGTGTAAAGTAACATGATACAAATGATTTTTTTTTTTTTCTTCCTCTCCTTCTTCTTCTTCTCTCTCTCCATCCCTCCCCTTTTTAATTGATGACTAATGTAAAAAATTTAATCTTTTCCTCTTGGAATGTCGGAGGAATATCAACCCCAATTAAACGCAAATTGATAATCTCACACCTGAGGAAACTCAATTCAGACATCGCATTTATCCAGGAGACACATTTAAATGCACAAGAATCCGCGAAATTGAAATCTTCGTGGGTAAATGAGGTGTTTTTTACACCGAGTACTGAGAGGAAAAGAGGGGTAGCCATCCTCCTAGGGAAGAAAAACCCATATGAAGTCTTATCAGAATATAGGGACCCTAATAGTAGAATCTTAATCTTAAAGATTAGACTAGTAAACTCGATTTTTACACTCTGTAATCTATATGCCCCTAATAAATATGAGAGGAAATTTTGGGAAACACTTCAAACAAAAATCTTACAAATAGGTGAAGGGAGTATAATTGTTGCAGGAGATTTCAACATGGTTCCACAGACTTCTTTAGATAGACTCAGGCAAACCCCAAAAACTGTTATGTCCAAGAGGGATAAGTTAGAAGGCAAAATGTTTAAAACCTTAGTTAAGAACTTAGCTCTTAAAGATATATGGAGGATCCAGAACCCGGATCAAAGAGAATTCACATGCAAGGCTAAGAATGTGAGGTCTCTCTCCAGAATTGACCTGTTTCTAGTTAATGAGAATTTATTAAAACTTGGCCCCACAGCAAGAATATTACAAGTGACTATTTCAGATCATGCCCCAATATTACTGAAAATTCCAATAAGAGATAAAATATTCACTGCACGTCGATTCTTTTTCCCTAAATTTCTCTTGAAAGACTTAAAATTTAAGAACTGGCTGACAACCAGAATGATTGACTATTTTGAGTTAAATGCCGGTTCTGTCAACGACCCATGTATACTCTGGGAAGCTGGCAAGGCAGTCATGAGGGGACATATTATTTCTTATATGGCAGACCTTAAGCGAAAGGCAACCTCGAGAGAAAGCGAAACATTGAGTTCCATCACTAATAGTTATAATAAATATCTAACTCAACCAACATCATCAAATTGGAAACAATATACTTCGGCGAAGAGAGAAAGATATATCTTTCTACTACGTAACTCAGTTCAAGATGATCTTAAAATTAAATCTAAGTTTCATAGATATGGAGATAAGGCAGGGAAACTGCTTGCAAATCTAGTTAAAAATGTACAAGGAAACCCCTCAATTGATTCTCTGTTGGAACAAGGTACGCTACTACAAAACACAGGAGAGATCACTGAAGCCTTTTTTTCTTATTATAAAGATATTTATGATAAAAAAGATTCTGATGAAGAGGCCTCTGAGCTTTTTTGGAAAGGGCTTGAACACCCAGTTTTGAGCGAAGAAGCGGAAACTGACATAAATGCCTCTATCTCTGAACAAGAGATTACTTCAACAATCAAAGAGCTGCCTCTAGACAAAGCCCCAGGCCCGGACTACCTCCCTAACGAGTTTTATAAGATTCTTACTCCAATCATAACCCCCTACTTAAAAGAAATGTTTAATTATTTTTATATAAACAAAAAGTCTGTTCCTAGGTCTTTTGCAGCTTCCAACACATCATTAATATTGAAACCAGGGAAAGACCCATTGAAAAGAGAGTCTTACAGACCTATCGCACTACTTAATTCTGATTATAAGATACTAACATCTATCTTAGCTAAAAGACTTCAAAAAGTCATAGGTAATCTCATTAATAAAGATCAGGCAGGCTTCCTCCGCAGACGCAATTTGGCAGCAAAGATTAGAGAATTATTTTTAGTGCTTGATTATTTTTATAACTCTCCTGAGGACTCTTTTCAAGATCAAACAGACATAGCGATTATCGCTCTTGATGCTGAAAAAGCGTTTGATTCAGTTTATCATCAACATATACTGAATTCTTTGCTTCATTTCAGGTTTAAGGATAATTTTATCTCTTTCATTTCTAATCTCTGCAGAAATTCCTCAACCAAATTAATTGTAAATAAATGCGAATCTAATCTAATTAATCTCCAGAGGGGTACAAGACAAGGGTGCCCACTTTCACCGCTACTATTTAACTTAGCGATCGAACCTTTAGCCCTTAAAATTCGACAAGCTTTACAAGGGATAAAAATTGGCTCATTGGAGCAAAAAATAGCATTATATGCGGATGACGTACTAATCTATATGTCTAATACATCGGTTAATATCCCAAAATTGATCTCGATAACTAATTTATATGGAACCTTCACAGGCTATAAACTTAATGTTTCTAAGTCGGAATTATTATGGGTCAAGAAAAGCGAGGCTTCACATACTACGATACCATTCAAAGAGGTTTTGACTCATTTCAAATATCTAGGCATCAACATTTCAGCCAATCCAAAAGAATGGTATAGCCTCAATATTTCTCCTATCCTTTCTAAAATAAAAGATTACATGATTAGCTGGCAGAACTTCCCGTTATCTCTTTCAGGACGAATTGCCTTATTTAAAATGACCCTTCTTCCTAAAATTTTATATCCCTTACAAAATATCCCGGTGAGTCTGAAAGTTAAAGACTGGGAAAGTTTAAATAGGGCCCTTCGGTACTTTATATGGAAATGCAAAAGACCGCGAATTTCCCTAAATAAACTCTATCTTCCAAGAAAATACGGGGGAATGGCTCTCCCAGATCTCAGTAAATACAGCTTGGTCTTTTTATCTCGCATCGCGATAGACTGGATAGTGAGTAAGGATTATTTTACAAACAGCAACTTAGAGAGGAACATTATATCCCCTTTTAACCCTTTAGCTCTTATACATTGCCCAGCTTACCAAACCCCAAAAAAAGTGAAACAATTTCATTCAATATATACGGTAATTCAAGCATGGAAAAAACTTGGACAGAAACTAAATATCGATTTAACCATCCCAAAATTTCAAATCCTATGTGGCAATCCAGAATTTCAAGAAGGCACTCAGTCACGAGTTTTTCAGATATGGCAAGAAAAAGGTCTCACTGCAGTGTCTCAGCTTATAGATCAAAATACCTTATCGGTTAAAACATTCGAAAAATTGAAACAGGAATTTGATATGAGCAACAGAGATTTTTTCGCTTATCTCCAGGCCAGACACTATCTTTTTACACTTGCGGAGAAATATGGATGGACTTGGTCCTGGGGGAAATTGGATAGCTGGCCCATACTAGCTAAAAATGACCTAACATCTATATCAACTTGGTATGATCTTTTGATCTCTCAAGGAGGAGACAATAATCTTCAGCAGATAACGCAGAAATGTAACCTCTTAGCCCCAGAAGCGGATATCGAATTAGAGCAAGTGAAAAAATCCATAGATATTGTAGCCCAAACTACATCATCCTCTAGCTGGAGAGAATCACATATCAAACTATTATATAGAATCTATTATACTCCACTTAAAGGATATAAATGGCACAACTATGGATTTAACGCATGTCCTAGATGCTCCTATCCAGCAGCTGATCTAACTCACATGATATGGTCATGTCCACGAGTTAAACAGCTTTGGCGGAAATTAGAATATTGGATGACTAATGTATTAAAGCTGCCCAGGCTCTCTCTCTCATTGGCAGAGGTGGTTTTTCTTAGAGAATTCCCCACAATTTCTGAATTTAAGAAGACTAGAGATATGGTAATTCTGGTAGCAAGAAATTTGATTTTTGGAAAATGGAGAGACCCGTCGACACCTAAAATTCAAGAAATTAAAAACCATATGAAAAAGCAATGTATCTTTGAACAAATGAATGTATCTTTAACTTCTGAAAGAGAGGTGACTCTGTTCTTTAAAAAATGGTCAGCATTTATTAAGACCTTCCCATCTGGAGAAGTGGCTCAATTAATTTATCCTTTTAGACATTCAGAATTAGTTTTATTAGGATGCTGGTAAGGAGGGGTTTACATAATTTCTTTATTTTTTATTTTTTTCTCCTTTTCTTCTCCTTTCTCTCTCTCCCTCTTTCTCCCCTCCCTGGGGCCCTACTCCCTGCCCTATGGTCAAATCAATTATGATGCACAATTACTAAATAACCTGAAGGAAATAGAAATATAATAGAAAATGAGAGGTTTAAGTTTTGTTTCTTTTTGGTGTAAGACTTACAGAACAGCGGCATATCTTCCAGTATATGTTAATAGACCACTGTGAATGTCTACTTTGACTTTTCTTTCTTTTGACTCTTGAAATTGTATTTTTTTGCCTTAATAACCTCAATAAAAATTTATTATAAAAAAAAAAAAAACACTTATTAGCTGCTCTCAGAGGCAAGTGTGGACACTGACAGTCATTTCAAATGACATAACACTAGACAAACATGGCTTCTAAGAAACAATCTAGGCCTGAAAATTCTTCAAAGCTGCCATCCTTGCAGTCTTCCAATATGAATTTAAGGAGCAACGGCAGAGGCATCTTCTGCAATCCTTGTGAAAGATGATGATTTGGCTCTAGCCACTAAAGCTGACATGGAAGACGTGATCTCTAGAGCTGTTCACGGCCTCAAGGAGAAATTTGTGAACCTCAAGCAGGATATTAACGAACTGAGTTTTAGAGTGGGAGCGCTGGAAGACGAAAGCGACTCAGCTAAAGAAATAGATTCCACTATCACTATGGTGGGAAAATAAAATCAACTTATACTAGAGTTGAAAGATAAGATAAATGATCTAGAAAATCAAAGTTGACAAAATAACTTAAAGTGCCATAAAACAGGTTTAGATCTGTGCATATTCTAAAAGGGCTAATTAAGAAAAAGTAGTTTGCATAAAAAAATGGTTTAAAAATTGCTGGCAAGTATTTTAAAATAATTTTCAAAAATAAGCAAAATGACATAGCTGTGCTTTCTTGAGTAGACCGATCCACCCTATCAGTGTTTAACATCAGAAACACAGGCATTGTATTTAACTGAGTTCACAGCAACTTATATGCTTCTAGGCATGCTCCAGCAGATAATGATTGTTAAAGTCTTGCATTCTACCATATCAATGGTGGATATATATGCAGCCATAAAAGTAATTGTGTGGGGGGAGTTAGTGCTGTACAATTCGGACACTTAAAAGAAAGGGTTAATGGCGAGGCACTGCAGTATAAATTTGCAGGTAAAGTCATTAAAGTACATATACTTTGTCTCTATCCCAACTTGTTTTATGTCCCTTTAAGATTCCAGAAAATCCCGGAATCCATTGCTTCCAACTCACTGCATCTCTATATTTTGGATTTTTTTAGAGCTCTAGCTGATGAGGAATCTTCTGACATCAATAACATCCGCATAGAGAGGATTCATAGAGTTCTTCGACCACAACCAACCGCCTAGAGATGTTATTGCCCACTTCCTGTTTTTCACTTATAAGGAAAATATATTCTCTATAGCCAGAAATAAACTGGACTTTCAGTTTCAGAACAACCGGATACCATTTTTTTCAGACCTGTCTTCTTTTACGCTTCAACGTTGAAATTAATTTTTCCTACTGACGACCCTTCTAAGAGATAAGAGAATTCAGTACTGTTGAAACTTTCCTTTTGCTTTATCAGTTCTCCACATGGGGAAGAAACTACTATTTAAATACCCCTTAGATATACCAAATTTTTGCTCAATACTTGGATTATCGACTCCTGATCCACAGGACTCCAAACTTTCTACACAGTCAACAGTTTAATCTCCACCTAAAGATGCTAGTTCTTCACCGCAGCTTTCCTGAGTTTCGCCAGCAAGACCCCAGAGAACCATGTGGAGTGAGGTTACAAAAAAGAAGACAAGAAGAAGACAAGGATTAAGGGCTGCACAGGGACTTTCAAAGACTTCATCATCAATGAGAGTATTCTGGCTTGTTATCACTTAGTTAGTTTTTCTTTTTTTTTTTTTAAATATTTTATTTAATTTTTAACAGAAGAAAAAAATAAAAAGTAACAAAAGAGCACATTCGCTCATATTTGTGCACCACGCAGGGTAAATCAAGGTACATGCATAATAAGCGATCAAATGATCAGTACGTCATACAGAACATTAATTTTGTTTATATGCATACTTGTCCAAGCGAAAAGAAATAAAAAAAAAAAAAAAAAAAAAAAAAAACAATTTTATTAAATTTGTTACCTCTCCCCCGCTATAAGCTCTCAGAACCATGCCACTGGGAACACTTCTCTCAAAATTAAGCCTTCAAAATATTCTGTTCTATGTAACTCTTTAGTAAGAATATACTGTATGTTAAGCAGATATGTTTGAATAATTTTGGTCCATTTATTAAAAAATCTTTGAATTTGTTTGCTATGTATTTTAGAAATATTATATTGTTCAAAAATAATCTGTTGTTTTACAGCTTCCAAAAATCTAATGAAAGAGGGGGCTTTTCTGTGTCTCCAGCTTTTTAGTAGTAGATTGCGGACAATTAGTATAATTGTATTAATCAGGTCAGCATTGTGTCCTTCTGGATTTAAGAAAACAATCATTTTTGGGTTAGAAATAGAATACTCCGAGTCCAGCTTGTTTAACCAAAAATTAACTTTCTGCCAGAATTGCCACACTTTCGGGGCAATACCAAAAACAATGTAACAGATCTGCCCAGGGCAAAGAGCATTTATAACAGAGGCCCATACTGTCCTGCGACCACTGTGCTAATCTTTTCGGTGAGATGTATGCATTATTGAGTAATTTTAGATGGGATTCATGCCAGGAGGAACGAAGGGGCGCTTTCACCAACCATTTAATACTTTTTTTAATTAACTCATGATTAACTCCTTCAAAGTATCTCAACCAATGAGAGATATGTTGCTCAGAGTATAATTGACCCTGCTTAGCCACCAAGATATTGTATAAGAGCGAAATAGAGTGTTTTCCTTGTTTATATAACTTTATATACCCTCCAATTTCAGCAAAACATTCCGACCAGTTTCCAAGCTGTAATTTCTTATTCAAGAAATTACGTAGCTGTAAATAGGCAAAGAAATGTTTGTTGGACAGATTAAATTCATTGACAATACTTTCAAAGGTTCTTATATTGGCTTGCTCATCTAAGAGCTGTGTTATCTTAGAGAGCCCTTTATTGTCCCATTCTCTAAATGGCTTATAAGAACACCCAGGTGGAAACTCAGGATTTCCTCTGATCAATAGAAAAGATGATATGTGGAAATTAATCTTAAGCCGAGAACAAAGAAGTTGCCAGGCTTTAACTACATTATAAATACTGGTGTACAATTTTATACTTTTTGGTAATTGGACACTAACACAATGTAGAATTGTTTTACAGGAAAACGGGTATATAATAGTCTCTTCTAGACTAAAATTCGTCAATGCCTTGCCATCATGCAGCCAGTCTATCCCATAGCGTGCCAAGATAGCTAAGTTATATGACTTAATGTCTGGGAGAGCTAAACCACCCTGTTCCTTCTGTTGAGATAATTTTTTAATCGAAATCATCTGTCTTGACTTATTCCAAAGGAACTTAGCACAGGCCTGGTTAAATATTTTAATATCTTTTGCTTTAATAAATAGAGGGAGATTATTCATTACAAATAATATCTGTGGGAACAAGATATTTTTTATCATTATGATTTTAGCTGAAAGAGAAATTGGAAGTAATGCCCAACGTTGTAGTTTAGCTTTAATATTAGTAAAAAAAGGAGTAAAATTAAGTTTGTACCAACTGTTTGGATCTCTATGTAGTATAATCCCAAGGTATCTGAGAGTCTCGACCTCTTTTAGATCATATTGGATCCTGCTATCCTTCTTTTTATATATCCATAATATCTCGGATTTAATTGTGTTTACCTTATAGCCTGAGATTTTGCTAAATAGTTCTAAAGCACCAAACGCTATGGGAATATTTTTATATGTATGTTTAAAATATAGTAATAGGTCATCTGCATAGAGTGACAAAACTAATTTCTGTTCGCCTATATTTATCCCCTCGAGTTCTTGGCGTAGATAGATTGCCAGGGGTTCAATGGCCAAATTAAATAAAAGGGGGGACAGTGGGCAACCCTGACGTGTGCCTTTCTCCATTTTAAAAAAAGGAGTTTGGGTATTATTAATCGCTATTGAGGAAATTGGATAATTGTATATAGTTTTGATAAATTCTGTCAGCTTTCCTGTAAAGCCAAATTTTGTCAGGGCCACATATAAATGATCCCATATTATGGAGTCAAATGCCTTCTCCGCGTCAATCATAACCATAGCAATATCATCTTGGTATGTTATTTTCTCCTTATTAATTTTGTTCCAAAAATATTCTATTAGCGTATATGCTTTTCTAATGTTTTTAGTAAGTGATCTATTACACATGAAACCCGCTTGGTCTTGGTGGATAATTTCTTGGAGTACTTCCTTAAGACGATTCGCTATTATAGATGTTAACAGTTTGTAATCTATATTCAACAAGGAGATAGGTCTATATGACCCTAGATCTGTTAAATTTTTATCTTTTTTTGGTATAAGTGTTATGACTGACGCGGAGAAAAACCTTGACATTAATTTTCCCTCCATAAAATATTCATTGAATAGACAAGTTAGAATAAGAACAATTTCTGATTTTAGGAGCCTGTAAAACTCGGCCGGTATTTGATCTGGTCCAGGTGCCTTGCCCAATTTCGATGCCTCTATCGCTTTTATGACCTCGTCTGGGGAAATAGGCAAATTCAATCCCTTCACTTGATCTGCAGTAATCTGTGGACAAGTAATAGAGGTCCAAAATGTCTTGCTGGCTTCGTTATCTATAGCTTTCGAGGCATATATATTTTTATAATATCCATAAAAAGCTTTACTAATATCTTCGGTTTGTGTGTAATTTTGACCCTCTACTATCACATTCTCAATTATATTCTTCCGGTTCCTGACTTTCTCTAACTTTGACAGATACTTCACTGATTTACCATATCTACCACCATAAGCAGAGTTTACTCTGGCTTCTTGCTTTATCATTTTAGCTAAGAGAAACGAGTCTCTTTCTTGTTTGGCCTTTCTATATTCTAGCCAGTATTTCCTTAGGGTGTTATTTGTATAGTTGTGAAGCGCCCTAGCAACAGTTTTTGTTAACTGAATCTCGCGAGCTATACTCTTTTTTTTTAAAGTAATCATATATACTTTAATCTCTCCCTTTAGATATGCTTTGGCTGCTTCCCAAAATATTTCGTAATTATTAGCATACTCTTGGTTGTTGACACAATATTCGCGCCATTTATTTTTTATCCATATTTGGAAGGATCCATCATTAATCATATGCTTTGGAAAAAAAAAATTGTTTCCCCCCCGTATATATTGATCACGTGCCCCTACCTCCAGAAATATTGTAGCATGATCTGATATTATAATTTCACCGATATCTGTACATATCTCCTCCTGCAATAAAGCATTTGAGACTAGGAAAAAATCAATACACGAGAGAGATCTATGTACTTGAGATTCACAAGTAAAACTTTTTCCCCCGGGGTGCTGCACCCGCCATATATCGTGTAAACTTAGTTCTTCACATATTTGGAAAAATATTTGAGAGTTTTGCATAGGTCTTCTATTCTGTCTGTGAGACAACCTATCTAATGATGGTATAGGGGTTAAGTTGAAATCTCCAGCAAGAATTATATTTGGATCCTCTTTCAACATTAATCTTGCCGTCATGTCACTCCAAAATAGTTGGTCTTTGACATTAGGCCCATATACATTACACACTACATATTTTATTTTTTTAATGTCCACTGTTAAAATTATCCATCTATCATTAAAATCTATTTGACTTTCTCGGATATTATATTCCAAATCTTTGTTAAATAAGAAAGCGACCCCCCGTTTCCTCCTAGAACAGTCTGATGCTATTACTTGTCCTACCCAGTTGCATTTGAGTTTCTGAGCTTCAGTGTTTTTCAAGTGTGTTCCTGCAATAGGACCATGTCAGGTTTAAATTTAGCTAAGTGCCTAATTATCAGCTTTCTTTTTTTGGGGGTTGTTATCCCTCCTACATTCCATGAAATAAATTTGATCTTCCTCCTGGATTATCGACTCCTGATCCACAGGACTCCAAACTTTCTACACAGTCAACAGTTTAATCTCCACCTAAAGATGCTAGTTCTTCACCGCAGCTTTCCTGAGTTTCGCCAGCAAGACCCCAGAGAACCATGTGGAGTGAGGTTACAAAAAAGAAGACAAGAAGAAGACAAGGATTAAGGGCTGCACAGGGACTTTCAAAGACTTCATCATCAATGAGAGTATTCTGGCTTGTTATCACTTAGTTAGTTTTTCTATTATGTAAACATGTTTCTAAATTAGTAGTCAGTTAAATAGCTTACTACTATCTTCCAAGTAGCTAACCTTCTACTCCCTGTTTTCCCTGTTACCTTCTTAATATGAGGAGAGTCCACGGCTTCATTCCTTACATGTGGTAATACAGAACCTGGCCACCAGAAGGAGACAAAGACACCCCAGCCAAAGGCTTACATACCTCCCCCACTTCCCTCATATCCCAGTCATTCTTTGCCTTTCGTCACAGGAGGTTGGCAGAGAAGTGTCAGAAGATTCAGAGTATTTCCTTATGAAGAGTATCTACCTTTTGAAATGGGACTGGAGTTTTAAGTAGTCTTATCAGCCTCTCAGTGAGAGCATTGATGAAAGTTAGAGTCTGGAGATGCAGGGAGAGTCTTTCTGCGAACCCATCCAGACTCGTATTAACAGCTCCTAAGCAATCAGTGTTGACGAGTTTCACTGCCTGCTTCCATCACTCAAGTCCATGTCAGGAGCGATGCTACAAGACTGTCAAACTTGAAAGGCTGTGTTTCTGTTCCACGGCATAGATTTCGGTAAGATTGTTTCATTTATTTATACACACATGATAACGCAAGAAGACAGGGTCACAGTGTGGCTCCTTTTATCTGTATGGAATCAAGGGTTAATATCTCCTGAAGGGGGATTATTAAACAGTGGGGATTAATCTCATCAATTTTTATTTGATTATACTACATTATGTGTGAGATGTTTTCTGAGGCTCATAGGCTGAGGTTGAAAAATAGAACAAAAAAAAAGTATACAATAGGATAGTTACTTATCTTTAGTTAAAACCGCTGCCTTCCAAACAGTCTCTCTCAAAGCTGTACAAATGATGTATATTGGCAGAGGCGCTGGTTCTAAGGGATCTCCAAAGGATTTTTCTCTATCTTTCACAATTTTCGAAGAAGAATTCTGTCTGTATCTGTGTTCAAAGAATATCACATTGGCATAGTATGTCTGAGCACCTTAATACATAAGTGCAGTATACTCACAGAATAATGTCAGACAAACGGTTCCACAGGTGATTTCACAATCTTCCCAAGAAGGGGTTCTGTCTGTATCTGTGTTCAAAGAATATCACATTGACATAGTATGTCTGTGCACCTTAAAGGGACAGTCAACACCAGAATTTTTGTTGTTTATAAAGAAAGATAATCCCTTTATTACCCATTCCCCAGTTTTACATATCCAACACAGTTATAATAATACACGTTTTACCTCTGTAATTATCTTGTATCTAAGCCTCAGCAGACTGCCCCCTTATTTCAGTTCTTTTGACAGACATGCAGTTTAGCCAATCAATGCTCACTCCTAGGTCACTTCACGTGCATGAGCTCAATGTTATCTATATGAAACATGTGAACTAATGCCCTCTAGTGGTCAAAATGCATTCAGATTATAGGCAGTCTTCAAGGTCTAAGAAATTAGCATATGAACCTCCTAGGTTTAGCTTTCAACTAAGCATACCAAGAGAACAAAGCAAAATTGGTGATAAAAGTAAATTGGGAAGTTGTTTAAAATTGCATGCCCTATTTAAATCATGAAAGTTTTTTTTGGACTTGACAGACATACTATGTCAATGTGATATTCTTTGAACACAGATACAGACAAAACCCCTTCTTGGGAAGATTGTGAAATCACCTGTGGAGACGTTTGTCTGACATTCTGTGAGTATACTGCACTTATGTATTAAGGTGCTCAGACATACTATGCCAATATGATATACTTTGAACACAGATACAGATAGAATTCGTCTGGGAAAATTGGGAAACATAGAGAAAAATCCTTTGGAGATCCCTTAGAGCCAGCGCCTCTATCTGCCAATATGAGGTTGAAACATACTGGTTACTTCAGAGGCGCAGCTTTACAAGCTTGGCGTGCATTTTCCTTAGCAGAGGCGGCCCTAGGCTGTGCACCATGTGACCGGGTGTGGTCGCAGCTTCACTTCCTACTCCGTGCTGGTTATCGGAGAGAAGTGGTTTTCTCTGTGTGCCTGGGTCATAGGAGGTGGTGAGTGCCCCAGCCATTGGGGCTATAAAGGTGCAGTTTTTTATATTTATATATCATTTGCTATTGTTATATTAGGACATAGCCCATAGCTATGGAGGACTCTGATGTTTTAGAGAGTACTCCCTCTATACTTAAGACTAATGCCTGTTTATATTGTGAGGAGGCCGAGGTATACCCGCCCTCTCAATTATGTTCCACATGCCTAGAAAAAGTGATTATGTCAAAAAAGGTTAACATGTTTGATACCACTGAGCCTTCCACCTCTGATGGGCCCCCGTCCCATGAGGTGCGCACCCTGCTTTCATCTCCTAATACACAAGCAGTTTCCTATAGAATGCCTGAGCCTCCACCTGGATTAGGCCTTTTACCTGCAGACTTCACTGCGCAGTTACAAACGGTGGTGTCTGTGGCCATTAGTGCTTAACCTCACCCTGCTAAGCGCAAGCGAAAGGTCAAATATTGCTATCCTTCCCAGGGGTCATCTTCCAGTTTGTTGGCTATAGCTGATAGATATTGTCTGATGATGAAGTTCTTTCTGATACTTTAGAGTGTGTATTTTCTGGGTCAAAATCGGCTGCCTCTAAGCCTCCGATTGCGAAGGAACCAGATTTTAGATTTAGGATGGAGCACTTGCGCTTTCTTTTAAAGGAAGCTCTGGCAACCTTAGAGGTTCCAGAGGCCTAACTGCATGATGAACCTTTAATTCCTAAACTGGATAGAGTTTAAGAAGAAAGGGTTGTTCCTCAGACTTTCCGTGTTCCTGTAAAGATGGCAAACATTATTAAGAACGAATGGGAGAGGATTGGTTCTTCCTTCACCACTTCGTCTGATTTTAACGATACTGTTCCCAGTTCTGGACTCTCAATTGGAGTTGTGGGGTTCCTTCCCTAAGGTGGATGGCACTGTCTCCACTCTTCCAAGTTTAGACTCCTTTCCCATCCATTCAAGGGTAAGATTTTATTTGGTCCAGGCCTGGACTCCATTATCTCTACGGTTACAGGGGGCAAGGGTGCCTTCCTACCGCAAGATAAAAAGAACAGATCTAAGGGACAACCTAATCATTTTCGTTCTGACAAATCCCAGCGTCAGCAATCCTCCACTAAGACTGAGCAACTTAAGACTTTGAAACCAGCTCAGTCCTAGAATAAGTCCAAGCAGAGCAAGAAGCCTGCTGAGACTAAATCAGCATGAAGGGGTCGCCCCCGATCCGTCTATGGATCAGGTAGGGGGCAGACTTTCGCTCTTCTCAGATGCTTGGTTCAGGGATGTGCAGGATCCTTGGGTCCTGGAGGTCATTGCTCAGGGTTACAGAATTGGTTCAAGTCTCTTCCACCCAAGGGCAGATTCCTCCTCTCAAAATCTGTCATCAAAACCAGAGAAGAGGGAGGCCTTTCTGGGGTGCGTCCGGGATCTGTCCTCCTTAGGAGTCATTGTCCTGATTCCCATAGAGGAACGAGGCTTGGGATACTACTCAAACCTTTTCGTGGTCCCAAAAAAGGAGGGAACTTTCCGTCCGATTCTGGACCTATAGTGCTTAAACCAGTTTCTGAATGTCCCCTCGTTCAAGATGGAGACGATAAGGTCTATCCTCCCCTTAGTCCAGAAGGGACAGTTCATGACCACTATAGATCTGAAAGATGCTTACCTTCATGTCCCAATCCACAGGGAACACTTTCAGTTCATAAGGTTTGCCTTCCTGGACCAGCACTTCCAGTGTATTGCTCTTCCGTTTGGCCTTGCTACTGCCTCAAGAATTTTCCCAAACGTTCCGTGGCCAGAACCCAGGGCATTGCAGTAGCACCTTACTTGGATGATATTCTGGTACAAACACAATCCTTCAGTCTAGCGGAAGAACATTTGGAATCTCTTCTCTCTCTTCTTCAATCCCACGGATGGAAGATAAACTTAGAAAAGAACTCTCTTATTCCAAGCACCAGGGTAGAATTCCTGGGCACTATAATAGACTTACTAGTCATGAGGATATTTCTTTTAGACTAAAGATGCTGCAAGCTGGCTTCAGCATGTCTTGCCCTCCAGACCTCCTCAAGGCCCTCTGTGGTGCAGTGTATGGAGGTAATTGGTCTCATGGTGTCCAGCATGGACATTATTCCCTTTGCCAGGTTCCATCTCAGACCGTTACAACTGTGCATGCTGAGACAGTGGAACAGCAATCATTCACATCTGTCTCAACAGATCTCTCTGGACAACCGGTCGAGAGAATTGCTCTCTTGGTGGCTCTGTACAGATCACCTGTCCCGAGGGACATCCTTTTTAAGACCATCCTGGGAGATTGTGACAACAGATGTGAGTCTCTCAGGATGGGGAGCAGTTTGGGGAGCCAAGAAGGTATAGTACCTTTGGTCTCGAGAGGAAAGCTCTCTTCCGATCAACATTCTGGAACTTCGAGCAATCTTCAATGCTCTGTAGGCTTGGCCCCATCTGGGTTCATCCCAGTTTATCAGATTCCATTCAGACAATATCACCTCGGTGGCTTACATCAACCACCAGGAAACGAGGAGCTCCCTAGCAATGAGGGAGGTATCTCGGATTCTGGAGTGGGTGGTGGCCCACAACTGTTCACTGTCAGTGATCTACATTCCGGGAGTGGACAACTGGGAAGTGGATTTTCTCAGCAGACAATCCTTTCATCTGGGGGAATGGTCTCTCCATCCCGAGGTGTTTGCGGAGATATGCAACAGGTGGGGGACTCCAGAGATAGATCTCATGGCGTCCCGTCTCAA
Organism: Bombina bombina; assembly: GCF_027579735.1. Lineage (NCBI taxonomy): Eukaryota > Metazoa > Chordata > Amphibia > Anura > Bombinatoridae > Bombina > Bombina bombina. The sequence goes on along the minus strand of NC_069500.1, from coordinate 730,399,478 downwards.
TACCAAGCTACCCAGGTATGGGTCGAGATCCAGGGATCCTCAGACAGAGCTACTAGATGCATTAGTGGTGTCTTGGAGGTTCAGTCTCATATACCTTTTCCGCTATTACCTCTCGAGTAGTAGCCTGCATCATGCAGAAGCGGCCATCAGTGATACTGATTGCTCCATCGTGGCCGCGAAGGATGTGGTTTGCAGATCTAGTGGGGATGTCGTCATCTCCTCCATGGAAGTTATCTTGTTGCAGGAATCTGCAGGAACAGTGTCCTTTTGTTCATCAAAATCTAGATTCTCTGAGGCTGACTGCGTGGAGATTAAACGCTTAGTCCTAGCCAAGAGAGGTTTCTCTGAGAGATTTATTGATACTCTCATTCAAGCTCGGAAGCCGGTTACTTGTCGCATCTATCATAAGGTGTGGAGAACTTACTTATTCTGGTGTGAAGAGCGTGGATTCCACTGGTATAAGGTCAGGGTTTCCAGGATTCTTTCTTTTTTTCCAGGATGGTCTGGAGAAGGGCCTTTCTGCTAGCTCCCTTAAGGGACAGATTTTGGCCCTATCTGTTTTACTGCACAAGAGGCTTGTTCAGCTTCCAGATGTTCAGTCTTTTGTTCAGACTCTGGCTAGAATCAGGCCTGTGTTTAGATCTGGCGCTCCTCCTTGCAGTTTAAATCTTGTTCTTAAACTTTTGCAAAAGGCTTCGTTGGAGCCTATGCATGTAGTTGACATTAAATTACTGTCTTGGAAGGTTCTTTTTCTACTGGCCATTGCTTCGACATGCAGAGTCTCTGAAATGGCTGCCTTGCAATGTGAGCCTTCTTACCTAGTATTTCATGCTGATAAGGCTGTTCTTCATACTAGGTTAGGTTTTCTTCCTAAGGTTGTTTCAGATCGCAACATCAATCAGGAGATTGTGGTTCCTTCCTTGTGTTCATGACCACTATAGATCTGAAGGATGCTTACCTTCATGTCCCAATCCACAGGGAATACTTTCAGTTCCTAAGGTTCGCCTTCCTGGACCAGCACTTCCAGCGTATTGCTCTTCCGTTTGGCCTTGCTACTGCCCCAAGAATTTTCACAAAGGTTCTGGGGCTCTCTTGGCCATAGCCAGAACCCAGGGCATTGCAGTAACACCTTACTTGGACGATATTCTGGTACAAGCACCATCCTTTCGTCTAGCGGAAGAACATTCGGAATCTCTTCTCTCTCTTATTCGATCCCACGGTATGGGTCAAGATCCAGGGATCCTCAGGTGGAGCTAATAGATGCATTAGTGGTGCCTTGGAGGTTCAGTCTCATATACCTTTTTCTGCCATTACCTCTTCTTCCTCGAGTAGTGGCCCTCATCATGCAGGAGCGGGCATCAGTGATACTGATTGCTCCATCATGGCTGCGAAGGATGTTGTTTGCGGATCTAGTGAGGATGTCGTGATCTCCTCCATGGAAGTTATCTTGTCGCAGGGATCTGCTGGAACAAGGTCCTTTTGTTCATCAAAATCTAGATTCTCTGATTCTGACTGTGTGGAGATTGAACGCTTAGTCCTAGCCAAGAGAGGTTTCTCTGAGAGAGTTATTGATACTCTCATTTAAGCTCGTAAGCCGGTTACTCATCGCAGCTATCATAAGGTGTGGAGAACTTACTTATTCTGGTGTGAAAAGTGTGGATTCCCCTGGCATAAGGTCAGGGTTTGCAGGATTCTTTCTTTTTTCCAGGATGTAGAAGGGCCTTTCTGCTAGCTCCCTTAAGGGTCAGATTTCGTCCCTATCTGTTTTACTGCACAAGAGGCTCGCTGAGCTTCCGGATGTTAGAATCAGGCCTGTGTTTAGATCTAGCGCTCCTCCTTGGAGTTTAAATCTTGTTCTTAAAGTTTTGCAAAAGGCTCCATTTGAGCCTATGCATGTAGTTGACATTAAATTACTGTCTTGGAAGGTCTATTTCTACTGACCATTGCTTTGTCACGCAGAGTCTCTGAAATGGCTGCCTTGTAATGTGTAATTCTTACCTAGTATTTCATGCTGATAAGGCTGTTCTTCGTACTGGGTTAGGTTTTCTTCCTAAGGTTGTTTCAGATCACAACATCAATCAGGAGATTGTGGTTCCTTCCTTGTGTCCTAATCCTTCTTCTTCGATGGAACGGTTACTTCTTAATTTGGATGTGGTTCGGGCCTTGAAGTTCTATCTTCAGGCTATGAAGGAGTTTAGATAGACTTCTTTGTTTGTTGTCTATTCTGGGGAGCGTAGGGGGCAGAAGGCCTCGTCCACTTCCTTATCTTTTTGGTTGACAAGCATTATTTGCTTAGCTTATGAGACAGCAGGGCATAAGCCTTCTCAGAGGATTAAGGCTCATTCATCTAGAGCAGTGGTTTCCTCTTGGGCCTTCAAGAATGAGGCCTCTATGGATCAGATTTGTAGGGTGGCTACCTGGTCCTCCTTACATACCTTTTCTAAATTTTACAAGTTTGACGTATTTGCTTTGAATGAAGCAGCTTTTGGGAGAAAGGTTTTGCAGACTGTGGTGCCCTCAGAATAGGGTCCTCCTTCTTTTTTGCCCTCCCATTCATTCAATGTCCTCTGGAGCTTGGGTATATGTTTCCCACAAGTAAGGAATGAAGCCATTTATACCCTGATATTTCTCCTACTTTTCCTTGTTCCCTTTGCAGAATGACTGGGATATGAGGGAAGTCTGGGAGGTATTTAAGCATTTGGCAGGGGTGTCTTTGCCTCCTCCTGGTGGCCAGGTTCTGTATTCCCACAAGTAAGGAATGAAGCTGTGGACTCTCCTCATACAGAAGGAAAGGAAATGATCTGGTAAGCATAATTTATGTTTTTCCTTACCTTGTACCCTATAACATACCTTTCCCTTCCCTTTTCCCCCATATGAATCCAAGAAGCCTTGGTGTACTACGTGGATACATATATTTATGCATACCATTATTACAGTGTGCACAAGTAATAAGTGTTATTACTCTTATATTTCAATGCTTCAACATTTCTTTTTTTTCCAGTTACTGTTTCTATTGTTCTTAGTTCTATGTGTTGTACTTTTTAAAGTCCCACTGCCAGCTCTATGTGAGCGGATTATTTACGTGTTTATATCATGCCTATGAATGCCTTTAGTTTTTACAATGGTTTATGCTCTTTTTACAAGTTTTTCCAATGTAGTTTGCTCTACTTGTTTTCATCTTTACTTGGCCCTTTAACTTTGGAAGACCTCAGATCAGGTCATTACAATTATATAAATTATGATGTTTCTTCACTTAAGCTCACCCACCAAACCTCTTCATATTTCCACTCAGAATGTAAAAGGTTTTTGCTCTCCTCAAACATGCTTAATAGCTCTTTAAAGGACACTCAAGTCAAAATAAACTTTTATGATTAAGATAGAGCATGGAGTTTAAAGACACTATCCAATTTACTTCCTGTCAGGGTCCTTACCCTGGTCCTATCCGCTTGCTGCAGCGAATGTGGGGCCCCCATCTGCCTGTCTTTGTGCCCCACGTGCAGAGATGCCGAGACCAGTCTGTTTGACAGCTGCGGCCGCACGCTGCCTAGATTTAAAGGACCAGCCTCTGATTGTTAGGACTCCCACCTGGAAGGCACAGGTGTGTGGGAGTCCCTATTTAAGGCTGCTCAGTACATCACTCTGTACTGAGTTATTGCCTAACAAGGTCCTTGTCTGCTGGTTCCTGCTACTGAAAATAAGTATCCTTTGCTGTGATACCTGTGTATGCTTACTCTACTGCTAAGACTAAAGACCTCTGCTGTGATACCTGTGTATGCTTATCCTACTGCTGAGACCAAATACCTTTGCTGTGATACCTGTGTATGCTTACTATATTGCTGAGACCAAAGACCTCTGCTGTGATGCCTGTGTATGCTTACCGTAATGCTGAGACCAAAGACCATTGATGTGAGACCTGTGTTTGCTTACTATACTGCTGAGACCAAAGACCTCTGCTGTGATACCTGTCTATGCTTAAGGGAAAGTCCTGTAGAAACAGAAAGAGAGGCGCCACATAAAGCAGTATCGTCCACACAAAATAAACAGAAAACAATATAAACCCAAGCGGGTGGCTACTCACAATATGAGAAGGCACAATACGGTGCCAAACACAGCAAGTTGGGACCTCGAAAATCGCCCGACAGACTCACTCCCAGAGCACGGGACAGGTCACGTGATGGAATCTTGCCAATCCGGAGGAAGAAGCCAAGATACGTCATTAGTGCCAATACCAATCAGCAGTCCACAATAGCGGTAGGAGGTGTGTGAGACCGGAGACTCTCCTTCTGTATAAAAAATGATCCCCACAGATAGCAGTAGGAATATTTCTTAGTGAAGTAAAAAGTGTCTATTTTATTTAAAAACACACATAAAAACTGCAACGCGTTTCTCAGCCGTATAGTGCCATTTCATCAGGCTGTAGCTAACAGAAAAATTCCTTGTTCTACATAAAGAACCCTCCAACCAATCATAAAGCAGTAAATGTTCACTCCCCTCTCAGGGGATCTGCGTTAGGAGCAAGTGCAAACACTTAGTGATTATATGACACCTAAAGAGGTACAATAATGGATATACAATACTACAACAATGCAATAATAAAAGGTAAAGGTATGTAATGCCTATTAGAGGCAATTTAATCCACAGTGGTTAACCCTAGCAACTGACATAAATATCTTATAAAATATGCTCAAACAAATAAATTAAATAAATAAACAATCGTATTACAATATGAAGAATAGTGGACGAACAAATATAAATGCCATAATAATAGTAATACATGACTTCAGCAGATCGTAAGCAGTATGTGAATCATCTGCTGTAGATAGGCAACCCTTAAAATAAACATGAAGAGGTATAAACCTGTATTAATGGTATACAACCCACAGGTGATCATACAGGACCACATGATGGCTTTATAGTAGAGTTATACATGTGTCAACACATATCTCCACAACAATGGATTTGCGAACAACTGTTCGCAAATCATAATAAATAGGGATGCCAAGGGACTTCCGGTGGGCGGGCGCTAGAGAAGGACGCAGATTGTAGAGCTCCGAGCGAGTATCTAAATTACTGAACTAAAAACCGGTAATATTCAGCCCAAAGAGTCATCTTCCTTGACAGGAGGACATCCTAACCTGTCCGGACACTGTTTGACAAGGAGCGATAACAACTGCTCCCCTGCCGATAAGTCAAAATACCAAGGAGGACGGAGAGCCGAGACACGTGAAGCAGATTCCCAGCTGCGGTGCCGAGAGCAGCTCGGATTATCATACAGAGCTGCTAGAAGTGGACTACAGCCTGCTATAAACTGTCTATGCCCATACGAGGTAGCAGCAGAAGCCTAAGTGTACTCAGGTTAGTAGCGGTACACACTGAGGCCGCCATTTTTCCCTTAAGTGCACAGTTATAAATATATTGAATAGCGCCCATCACGCACACCCCAGAAGGGACACTTGCATAACGGAACACTGCTTTATACAAGGGGGCTGAACCCACTCCCTTCGGGGAAGCCTATTGCACTGAGCCGGCACTATTTGGAGTCTTAATGGCACAGGGAGGACAATTGTAGGTAAGCCACATGGTTCACACTGGAACAATTACAAACGCAGGGGCGCCACAGGGATCTAGCAGTGCGTTACCGGGTTGAGTGCACAGTGCAGCTAGGAAGTGAAGTGTCACTAATGAGGGCATGAGAAGACCCATTGCCAGATAATATACGAGTGTGACATTCCCCTTCTGACCAGAGACACTCAGATCTGAACTTCTAATTGAAAATACAATAAGGAAGTGGGAATATATTGCACACTACATAAGCACTGATCCAATAATTGATTGTCTTGCCAGTTTTCTGAACTGAATTTATCTCTGATATGATGGAGTAGGAATCTGGAGCTTCCCCCAATGTGACCCCCCTGTCCGCATACCCCCCCCCCCAGAACATCGCCTCAGTTAAATTTATCAGCGTCCCATATTGGTGAGAGAGAGAGGAACTTTCTGCTGGGATTATTGGGGATAGCAGTACACCGTTTTAGTGCCTGTATGCAAAGATATTACACCCCATATAATAAACAAACTTGCAAGATGTCCAAACAACAACGCCAGCAGGACAGGAGGCAGAAAAACCAAGCGGAGGTACACTCGCCATCACATACAGACACTGTATTGCCGGACCCTGTGTCACAAGATATTCACCCAATAGTTTCTCAATTGTCTGCGCTGTTCTTGCCAAAGATTGAGCAGATACAAACAGGCCTAGACGCCCTGTCCTCATACTTTAAGGCTTTTTCAACAAGGTTGACAACAGTAGAGCAGAAGGTAGCTGATACAGAAGCACAACAGAGGGAATCTACACTAAGCATCACAAGGTTACAAAGGCAGAACAAATTGCTGCATGAAAAATTGAATGACTTCGAAAATAGGTCCCGTCGTAATAACATCAGGTTGGTGGGCCTCCCAGAATCTGTACCAAATGCCTCACTGGTGGACTTTGCAGAAAATATATTGCCAAAACTACTTGGCATTTCAAGTAACAACATTCCTTGCATTGTGGAAAGGGCACATCGGGTTGGCGCTATGATGTAGAATAATGAGGAGAGATCATCGCCACGACAATTAATGATAAAATATCTTAATTTCAAAGATAAAACTATGATTCTTAAAGCATATAGGCATACGCCAGATCTGAAATATGAGAGCTCCAAAATCTACTTGTTCCAAGATTATTCGGTGGAGGTAGCCAAGAAAAGAAGAGAGTTCTCACCTTACTGTAGAGACTTATTGGAGAAAGGGGAATCAGTGTCCTTGCTTTACCCAGCCCGTCTCAAACTACAAACCACCCAAGGCCCGAGGTTCTTTGAAACTACTACACAGCTACAAGCTTTCATAAAATCCAGGAACCCTTGTAGAGTGGAACAGAGAGATGCTGAACACATTGAGGAAGCAGAGGCGTAAGGTCATATGATCTGGCATGGATATCTTTAACCTCATCTGAAGCCTTTTCACATACCAGAGTGTACGACAAGATGGGACATTTGGCTCTTGTCGATGTCGCAAGGACTATTAACAGTTCAATCATATCAGCTGAGCCTTATTACCCGGTAGACTGTGTATTGGACTGCATCTTTATTATTGCATAACTTTACTGTTCTGTTTTATGTGTTATCTGTTATCTCTCTTAAGTCCACAGCCTTGAGAAGAACCTTTTTAAACTGAGGACAAAATCTCGAAGAAGTGTCCCACACACTTGTGGAACACTAAGATATATCCTTTGCACTTGGGGTGGGGGACTGAATGTTTGATAGATTGCTTTGTTAGATTACTCCATTGTTAGTGCTGTGTTGTCTGTTTGGAGCACTTAGAACAGGTTTTATCTCTGTGAACTACTAACGTATTGATCTTTGTTTTGCTGCACAGCAGTTTTCCTCTGATTGAGCACATCTAACAATTCTCTTGCGCTTGTGAACTGAGGGGAGTCCCCGAGGTGTCAGAACCGTAAGTAATAACATTGCAAGAAAAATTGAGTTTACTACACCTATTAGAACAGCTTATCAGTAGCGCTCTGCTTGGTTGGCAACTTACAGTATGATCCTTGCTAACACTCCTTCTATCAGATGTAACTTGATTAACCAAAACGTTTCTGCAAACTGAGGTCTCAACACATATATAAGCTCCTGCTTTGAATTATAGCCAGACGCACTTGATCACTTTAAGCAGCCTACCCATATTTTACTCATATTTACCAAGAATTTATTAAGTCATTGCATGCAGGCAGTATTAAGGCAGCCACACTTTCCATACTGGGTCATTTCTCATACGTCTCTAGCTGGGGTGTATTGTTTTTTTTTGTTTGTTTTTTTGTTTAGTTTATATGTGTAGTTTAGATGTGATGTTTTATTTTATTGTTTTGTTTTGTGCTGTGTTGTTAGTTATGATTTGTGTTATTAACATTCAAAAATTATGGAGTGCAGGTGCAATATGATAACTCTCATTGTAGGGATTATTTCATAATAAAACGTGGCTTTAATGTCAAATCTGTGGAATACATGTGTACTATGCTCTATGAAAAGAAATTGCCGTTATTTATTGTATCTGATGAGAGCAACAGTTCCACTATCGATATTGCATTGATATTTCACATGTTATGCTCATTCCATGATATTACGGGTATTGTCGCTGTGACTCTGCATGTCAATGTATGTACTTGATTAATTGTACCTGTGCTTCTTCAATAAAAAGAAGACTTCTGCCCGTCTGGAGGACCACTTCTGCCCGTCTGGAGGACCACTTCTGCTGGATTCGTTGAGGACTTCCACCCGATTGAAGACTTCTCCCAGTAAGGTGATCTTCAAGGGGTTAGTGTTAGGTTTTTTTAAGGGGGTATTGGGTGGGTTTTAGAGTAGGGTTGGTTGTGTGGGTGGTGTGTTTTAATGTTGGGGGGGATTTGTAATTTTTTTTACAGGTAAAAGAGCTGATTACTTTGGGGCAATGCCCCGCAAAAGACCCTTTTAAGGGTTATTTGTAATTTAGTGTAGGGTAGGGCTTTTTTTCTTTTGGGGGGCTTTATTATTTTGTTAGAGGGATTAGATTAGGTGTAATTAGTTTAAAAATCTTGTAATTTGTTTATTATTTTCTGTAGTTTTGTGTTTTGTTTTTTTTGTACTTTAGCTAATTTTATTTAATTGTATTTAGTTTAGGAAATTAATTTAATTATAGTGTAGTGTTAGGTGTAATTGTAACTTAGGTGGGGTTTTATTTTACAGGTCAATTTGTCTTTATTTTAGCTAGGTAGTTTATTAAATAGTTAATAACTATTTAGTAACTATTCTACCTAGTTAAAATAAATACAAACTTGCCTGTAAAATAAAAATAAACCCTAAGCTAGCTACAATGTAACTACTGACTTTAAAATGCGGTACCAGTCTTGACAGGAGAGGGTGTACCGCTCACTTTTTGTCAGACTCGTAATACCGGCGCTATGCAAGTCCCATTGAAAAAAGAGGATACGCAATTTATGTAAGTGGATTTGCGGTATTTCCAAGTCTGGACAAAAAAGTGAGCGGTACACCTGTACCTTCAAGACTCGTAATACCAGCAGGCATTAAAAAGCAGCGTTGGGACCGGCCAACGCTGCTTTTTAAGCCTAACGCAAGACTCGTAATCTAGCCGTAAGTGTTTGCACTTGCTCCTAACGCAGATCCCCTGAGAGGGGTATGAACATTTACTGCTTTATGATTGGTTGTAGGGTTCTTTATGTAGAGCAAGGAATTTTATGTTAGCTACAGCCTGGTGAAACGGCACTATACAGCCGAGAAACGCGTAGCTGTTTTTATGTGTGTTTTCAAATAAAAAAGACACTTTTTACTTTACTTGCTCTACGAAGTATTCCTTCCGCTATCTGTGGGGATCGTTTTTTATACAGAAGGAGGGTCTCCGGTCTCACACACTTCCTACCGCTATTGTGGACTGCTAATTGGTCTTGGCACTAAGGACGACTGGCAAGATTCCATCACGTGACCTGTCCCATGCTCTGGGAGTGAGTCTATCAGGTGACTTTTGTGGTCTCGACTTGCTGTGTTTGGCACCGTATTGTGCCTTCTCCTATTGTGAGTAGCCACCCGCTTGGGTTTATATTGTTTTCTGTGTTTATTTTGTGCAGATGATACTGCTTTATGTGGCGCCTCTCTTTCTGTTTCTACAGGTCTTTCCCTTAATCCATGTATTCGAGAGTGTTGCCGTTTCCTCTGGATTCCTTTTCAGCGATATCTGTTCTCACCACACAAGCGCACCTCCTTAGGGCACTTGTGCTCATAATTTTTTTAATAACTGTGTATGCTTACCCTACTGATGAGACCAAACACCTCTGCTGTGATACTTGTGTATGCTTACTATACTGCTGAGACCAAAGACCTCTGCTGTGATACCTATTTATGCTTACTATACTGCTAAAACCAAAGACCTCTGCTGTGATACCTGTGTATGCTTACTGTACTGCTGAGACCAAATACCTCTGCTGTGATATTTGGGTATGTTTATCTTACTACTGAGACCAAATATCTTTGCTGTGATACCTGTGTATGCTTAGTGTACTGCTAAGACCAAAGACCTCTACTGTGATACCTGTGTATGCTTATCCTACTACTGAGAATAAAGACCTTTGGTGTGATACCTGTGTATGCTTACTATATTGCTGAGACGAAAGACCTCTGCTGTGATACCTGTGTATGCTTACCGTACCGCTGAGACCAAAAACCTCTGCTGTGATACCTGGGTATACTTACTATACTGCTGAGACCAAAGACCTCTGCTGTGATACCTGTGTATGCTTACTATACTGCTGAGACCAAATATCTCTGCTGTGATACCTGTGTATGCTTACCCTACTGCTGATAACAAAAGCCTCTGCTGTGATACCTGTGTATGCTTACTATACTGCTGAGACCACAATGTACAAATATACAAAATTAAAACAGTATATTTAAGATTAAAACAATATGTTCATGGCAATCTGTTTGTTGTGATACCTGTTGGTATGGGCTGATAGAACGGTGTCCATGGATCGTGTAGAGTTGTGGATTCTAAATTTGAGTTGGATAATGTAGTGAGGGGCTACCCTCAGTACTGGTTTAGATAATGTTGTGGTATCTGTGGTGGTGTGGGCATAATCGTGATGTGAACCACAATTGGTTACACAGTGGTTGATTATTTAAGTGTTTAGCAAAAATAATATTGTAGCATACAATAATATACGAATAAATTGTTTGGAGATCCTTGATGAGCTTCGTAGAAGAATATAGTATAATAATAATGGTGTCCTACAATAGTGTGACAACTGTGATAGTGAGGGTGATTTGCAAACAATTAGCCAAAAAAAATAGTAAACAAAAATGGCACAGAAATGGTCTTGAAAAAGGGCTAGATAAGGCTGACACACGTTGACCAAAGAGCTGGTAAGCATAATTTCAATTTCCAAACCTTTTCTCATACAAATTACACTATTAGGGCGGAGCCAGCTACAGAGGAGATAGGACGCACACTTCGTGAGCTCCTGAAAAATTTATCTATTTAAGGGCTTAAGTAACGGACTTTTAACTAAAATTTATTATATATACTTTTGAAAGAGGAAGGCAACCTATCTAAAGATATATTGGCAAAGTTTTAAACTCTCTTAATAATGGTCATTGGGATTTAGACCGGTTGTAATAACCCGGAGACAGAAGCTGCCGCTCATTCTACAGACGTAGACTAACGAAACAGAGATCCTCTATTATACCTTGCCTGTTTACTATACTATGATACTCATTATGGAGGACCTACAATATACCATACGGAGCTTTCTTACATCCCTGGAGTCCAAAATGGACGATGGATTTGCAGATCTCACTACACTCTGTCGAGCAATAGGCAGTAGAAGTGCTCTGCCATCTGGAGAGATGGATAACTCTGAAGCAGCAAAAAGCCCGCCAGCCGAACTCAGCATGGATGCTGAGACATCAGAGATTCATAACCAGGTACCGATCCTATCCCAGCATACCATGGCTGAACTGCATGCTAGAATCCTACAATCTACTCGGAGTGAGGCTGAGGGCCTGCAGACTGCAGCCGCCATTCCGAGCGCTGTAACGGATCACCTAGGAAATGCCCCGGGAGCGCTATTCTCACCTACGGTGCTCGAGAAACTGACAGTGTCCTTGGCTTGCCCAGGTAAAGTAGCAGACCGCACAAGAGACACACTTTCTGACCATGCCTGCACCCTTGATTCAGACGCAACAGACAGTCCCAGGTTTTCACAGGAAGCTGCCTACCGGCCCCTACATTTTCCCTTCACCGCTTCTCTTGCGGCTTTCACAAATGGCCCAGATAAAAACACCGGACAATTTCTCACACAGCAGGCTCCTATGTCTTGCCTAACGATACTAAACATGGAAGAGATTCAAGAAGGTACTTTGATTCAGTTACAGCTACGATACCACCTGAGTGTCCAGACGACCGCACGCTTAGTTAGACTCCTCTCTGCTGTAAGACGACCGATATCACAACATCCTAAAAGGGAGAGAACTTTTAGATCCATCCAGTTCACAGCTGAGTCTCAGAGATGTGGAGTAGGCTAGGGCACAAGCAGGTTTAGAGGCCCCATTTCTCATTCTTCGCAGCTTGCCTCTTCAGTTTTCCTGGACTATGCAAATCTGACAATGCCACGGACATCTCAGCATGACAAGCGGGTCTTAATAGCCCATTCTATATTGACTTGCTCGCAGACAGCTTTAGTGTACAAAGCACATGCTAATTAGGGTATAATTATGCCCACAATTGCTGTTAGCACATATAGGTCAAGTTTAATACGTATATTTTAGCTTATCACATGGTATATGCCTGCATGTATACATATATTGTCTGTGCTTATATAAGCTTATTTGCACCTATCCTCAGAGAGGTTATGTAGTTCTTATGAATCTGTAGTGAGGATTTTTTTTTTTTTTTTTTTATACCACCTACCATCATTCAAGTTGTATGTACTATGCCCAAGTCAGAGTTCTTTTGTTATGCCTTGCACTCTCTAGGATTTGACCTCCTACTTGTATGAGGAGAGGCTCTCCTACTGTTCTTTTAATGCATACTTAAGCTTCCTACTAGACCTGGTTTAAACGCTTAGCCCTCAATACTCAATAGCTAAGCAGCCTAAGAATTACTAGTAAAATTCCATTACAATCCCTATTAGATATATGGATAGGCCCCTTACTTCATATGTATAGTTAACTATCATATGATTCTGTTACAGTTGTGTGTATTAACTTTAGAGGGTTTTTTTTTTTTTTTTCTCTTAAAGCCCCTCATGAAATAAGTTGCTGCAGCCTTGTAATAGTGACATATAACATTAGCATACTTATATATGCTCACAAATTACAGTTGGAAAATGTCTGTACTCCCCAAGTCAAAGCAGCGATAGCTGTTTCTTTCTCATCCCCTTACCTCTCGCCATAAATACGATTATAGGTCACTCCTGATGCCCCCTAGGTGTATAAGATTACTGCTAGCTGCTGTACCAGAGTCTTTTGCTTATTCATTTGAACAACATAGCCATACAACAGATTTCTATAGATCCTATTATTTTCATAGTATATGTACAGCTCCTCGCCCTCATATGCACTTGCAAAAGTGTTGTCACATTTTAGGAAAGATCTTAATATAATAATACTATTAGTAATCTCAGCCAGTGAACATTATGGGTAAGCACTTTTTCTAATATATATATTTGCAAGCACGGGTATGATGCCCACTTACCCTATGACCTGGAATTCCCAAGTTTCAGCCGGGCACTTATAAGCCCATACATTGCAGCAATATTTTTTAAAAAAAATAATTTTAATATATACGCAAAGGTATCGGTGGCCACTGCCATTAAACCCCCTAAGTATTGACATGCTGTTTAAGCTATTTGTTATGGGTACTGCAACTACTATAGCCCCAGATCCTTTATTGATTATTCCTTTTAATTCCTCTACTGCGAGCTAAGGCTATAATAGCACTATCATACATGCCCAGACTGGACCTCAGTCTTAATAAGTGGGCTTGATATTTTTGTTTGACGTTTAGCAACGCTCAATTGTGCACAATAGAAGCTTAAGCTATACCCTCTTCTCTACATCCCTGTAAGTGGGATATAATTGCCCCATATGAGTACATTTGAAGAGTTATGTGACACAGTTTCTCTAACAAGTTAAGTTTAGATTCCGAGCTACTCAGCTACAAATTTTAGGTTATAGAAGGTTAAGAAATGGTATACAACTGATATAGTTTTCATATATATGTGTGTTTTAACTTGCCTAACTCCATATGATTATTTTAGTGTGTTTTTTTTTTTTTTTTTTCATACAGGTAAAAAACTAGAGAGCTACCCCCCATTTTCCTCAGTTGACCCATTTATGCACAGCTAAATTAAGGAGCTAATACACCATAGTTTATGTGTTCACCAACAGATTATTTAACATTCATGTTAAATATTAAATTGCTCTTTTATATACCCCCATCATGCTTATACATGACTAATAATAGATAGTTGGATAACACGATATCATAGCCCATTTACTTTGCTAAATGGCCAAGACTAATAGTCCTCTCCAAGTCTCCTACTATACTTCTATATTCCTATGGCTCCGTCCTCCACCCCTTCCCTTCTATACATAGCGGTGCTTACCCGCTGAATCTTTCCCTCCCCTCACTTGCTATGCATGTATTCATGTTCGTTTTGAAGCTCTTAAAGAGCTAGACTTATGGCCATCAGTTCTCTATTATTTCCCATACTCTTGGTCCATTGGGCCTAGAACTAAGTTCCTCTCTGGCCAGCTACACATGATTTACTCTGAAGCTCCTAACGAGCTAGACTTCTGACCGTCAGATATCTATTGTTTTTCATATTTTTGGCCCATGGGGCCTGAATCTATGTTTCTAACAGGTCAGTCATATATGATATAATATTGAAAAATCGAGGTTTCATTAGCCTTTCACCAAGCTATTGTATAATCACTGAAATGTTTCGGTTAACTCTGTTTGTATTTTGTTCTTTTCACAAAATGGTGTATTGTGTTCTATGTATGTTTTACGCAAAAACCTCAATAAAAATACTTATGTACCTCCCATACCATAAAGGGATTGCTATTGGGTAAAGAATAAAAAGTAAAATATTCCTAAAAAAAAAAAAAAAAAAAAAAAATTACACTATTAGAATGTATGTTTTTAGGACTTTGAGACACAAAACCGAGAGACTTATAAAATCCAAGGACAGGGATTCTCACCCCCACGAACAAGAAGTTTCTCTCCACCAAGGGATCCTTACATTCACCTCTGGGTGAGGCTTGGGAACCTACACAGCGATTCTCACCACCAGGATTCGACTGGGATTCTCACCATCAAGAAATAAGGTCATTTCTATCTAACTATTTTCATAAACTTCAACAGCAAATTATTGGATTACAACCTTTTTGTGTGCACAAGAATTTTTTCAATTTTTTTCTACTTTTCATTTTTTGCATTTTTTCACATTCACTTTATTTTTATTTTTACTTATTCTCACTGGACAATTTAAAGGGACATAAAACCCACATTTTGTCTTTCGTGATTTAGAAAGAGCATGTCATTTTAAACAACTTTCTAATTTACTTCTATTATCTAATTTGCTTCATTCTCTTGATATCACTTGCTGAAAAGCATATCTAGATATGCTCAGTAGCTGCTTATTGGTTGCTGCACATAGAGGCCTCGTGTGATTGGCTCACACATGTGCATTGCTATTTCTTCAACAAAGAATATCTAAAGAATTTAGCAAATTAGATAATAGAAGTAAATTGGAAAGTTGTTTAAAATTACATGCCCTATCTGAATCATGAAAGTTTAATTTTGACTAGACTGTCCCTTTAAGTTACAAACCAATTTGTGCCATTTTTGTTTACTATTTTTTGGGCTAATTGTTTGCAAATCACCCTCACTATCATAGTTGTCACACTATTGTAGGACACCATTATTATTATACTATATTCTTCTACAAAGCTCATCAAGGATCTCCAAACAATTTATTCATATATTATTGTATGCTACAATATTATTTTTGCTAAACACTTAAATAATCAACCACTGTGTAACCAATTGTGGTTCACATCACGATTATACCCACACCACCACAGATACCACGACATTATCTAAACCAGTACTGAGGGTAACCTCTCACTACATTATCCAACCCAAATTCAGAATCCACAACCGAGGTCCCCTACTCTACACGATCCACGGACACCGTTCTAACGGCCCATACCAACAGGCATCACAACAAACAGATTGCCATTAACATATTGTTTTAATCTTAAATATACTGTTTTAATTTCATATATTTGTACATTGTGGATCCACAATTTTATATACTCTGTGTTTTTAACCTTTACCATTATTGCATTTGAGTCATCCATGTTTTAACCTACATAAATATATAAAATTCTTGATTTTATACTGGGATCTCAAGTCATCAGTCTTACAATCAGAACACTAATTAGAAGCACTCCCATGAGGGTTCCCCCTCTCACCAGCCCTAATTGAGGCACTCTGCACTTATATTTCATTTTATTCACTCCTTTAGGCTAGCTAGATAACCTCAGTCAGAGCTTAAAGGGACATTAAACCCAATTTTTTTCTTTCATGATTCAGATAGAGAATACCATTTTAAACAACTTTCTAATTTACTTCTATTATCTAATTTGCTTAATTCTCTTGCTATTCTTTCCTGAAAAGCATATCTAGATAGGCTCAGTAGCTTCTGATTGGTGGCTGCACATAGATGCCTCAATGATTGGCTCACCAATTTGCATTGCTATTTCTTTAACAAAGGATATCTAAAGATTTCAGCAAATTAGATAATAGAAGTAAATTGGAACGTTGTTTAAAATCGTATTCTCTATCTGAATCATGAAAGAAAAATGTGGGGTTTAGTGGCCCTTTAACCCCTTAATGACCACAGCACTTTTCCATTTTCTGTCTGTTTGGGACCAAGGCTATTTTTACATTTTTGCGTTGTTTGTGTTTAGCTGTAATTTTCCTCTTGCTCATTTACTGTACCCACACATATTATATACCGTTTTTCTCGCCATTAAATGGACTTTCTAAAGATACCATTATTTTCATCATATCTTATAATTTACTATAAAAAAAATTATAAAATATGAGGAAAAATTGAAAAAAACACACTTTTTCTAACTTTGACCCCAAAAATCTGTTACATATCTACAACCACCAAAAAACACCCATGCTAAATAGTTTCTAAATTTTGTCCTGAGTTTAGAAATACCCAATGTTTACATGTTCTTTGCTTTTTTTGCAAGTTATAGGGCCATAAATACAAGTAGCACTTTGCTATTTCCAAACCATTTTTTTTTTTCAAAATTAGCGCTAGTTACATTAGAACACTAATATCTTTCAGGAATCTCTGAATATCCCTTGACATGTATATATTTTTTTTTAGAAGACATCCCAAAGTATTGATCTAGGCCAATTTTGGTATATTTCATTCCACCATTCCCCCTGCCAAATGCGATCAAATACAAAAAATTGTTCACTTTTTCACAAATTTTTTCACAAACTTTCGGTGTCTCACTGAAATTATTTACAAACAGCTTGTGCAATTATGGCATAAATAGTTGTAAATTCTTCTCTGGGATCCCCTTTGTTCAGAAATAGCAGACATATATAGCTTTGGCGTTGCTTTTTGGTAATTAGAAGGTCGCTAAATGCCACTGCGCACCACACGTGTATTATGCCCAGCAGTTAAGGGGTTAATTAGGGAGCTTTTAGGGAGCTTGTAGGGTTAATTTTAGCTTTAGTATAGTGTAGTACACAACCCAAAGTATTGATCTAGGCCCATTTTGGTATATTTCATGCCACCATTTTACCGCCAAATGCGATCAAATTAAAAAAAAAAAGTTACATTTTTCAAAATTTTAGGTTTCTCACTGAAAACATTTACAAACAGTTTGTGCAATTATGGTACAAATGGTTGTAAATGCTTCTCTGGGATCCCCTTTGTTCAGAAATAGCAGACATATATGACTTTGACGTTGCTTTCTGGTAATTAGAAGACCGCTAAATGCTGCTGCGCATCACACGTGTATTATGGCTAGCAGTGAAGGGGTTAATTAGGGAGTTTGTAGGGAGCTTGCAGGGTTAATTTTAGCTTTAGTGTAGAGATCAGCCTCCCACCTGACACATCCCACCCCCTGATCCCTCCCAAACAGCTCCCTTCCCTCCCCCACCCCACAATTGTCCCCGCCATCTTAAGTACTGGCAGAAAGTCTGCCAGTACTAAAATAAAAGTACTAAAATAATTTTTTTAGCATATTTACATATGCTACTGTGTAGGATCCCCCCTTAGCCCCCAACCTCCCTGATCCCCCCAAAACCGCTCTATAACCCTCCCCTCTGCCTTATTGGGGGCCATCTTGGGTACTGGCAGCTGTTTGCCAGTACCCAGTTTGCAAAAAAATATGTTTTATTTTATTTTTTACCCGGTTTTTCTGTAGTGTAGCTTCCCCCTCCCCACAGCCCAACACCCACCACCTAACTGATGTTTTTTTTTTTTTTTATTTATTTATTTTTTTCTCATTTTCCTACAAACTTTTTCTGTAGTGTAGCGGTTCCCACCCGCTCCCTCCCCGTGCACGCGCCCCCTGGCCTCCCCGCCCACGATCCCGCCTCCCTCCACATCACAAAGGGCCATCGATGGCCGCCACCCGCCTCCCGGTCCGGCTCCCACCCACCACCGCAATAAGCCACCGATCTCCGGTGCAGAGAGGGCCACAGAGTGGCTCTCTCTGCACCGGATGGCTTAAAACGGTTATTGCAGGATGCCTCCATATCGAGGCATCACTGCAATAACCGGAAAGCAGCTGGAAGTGAGCAGGATCACTTCCAGCTGCTTTCCACACCGAGGACGTGCAGGGTATGTTCTCAGGCGTTAACTGCCTTTTTTTTTTGAGGACGTACCCTGCACGTCCTCGGTCGTTAAGGGGTTAAGGTGCAATTAACTCTTGGCACTATATCTCCACAAAGTATACTGCTAAGACTAAAGACCTCTGCTGTGATACCTGTGTATGCTTACCGTACTGCTGAGACCAAATACCTCTGCTGTGATATTTGGGTATGCTTATCTTACTACTGAGACCAAATTCATCTGCTGTGATACCTGTGTATGCTTACCCTACTGCTGAGACCAAAGACCTCTACTGTGATACCTGGGTATGCTTACCATACTGCTGAGACCAAAGACCTCTGCTGTGATACCTGTGTATGCTTACTGTACTACTGAGACCAAAGACCTCTGCTGTGATACCTGTTTATGCTTATCCCACTGCTGAGACCAAATACCTCTGCTGTAATACCTGTGTATGCTTACCGTACTACTGAGACCAAAGACTTTTGCTGTGATACCTGGGTATGCTTACTATACTGCTGAGACCAAAGACCTCTGCTGTGATACCTGTTTATGCTTATCCCACTGCTGAGACCAAATACCTCTGCTGTAATACCTGTGTATGCTTACCGTACTACTGAGACCAAAGACTTTTGCTGTGATACCTGGGTATGCTTACTATACTGCTGAGACCAAAGACCTCTGCTGTGATACCTGTGTATGCTTACTATACTGCTGAGACCAAAGACCTCTGTTGTGATACCTGTGTATGCTTACCCTACTGCTGAGACCAAAGACCTTTGCTGTGATACCTGTGTAAGCTTACTATACTGCTGAGACCAAAGACCTCTGCTGTGATACCTGTGTATGCTTACTATACTGCTGAGACCAAAGACCTCTGTTGTGATACCTGTGTATGCTTACCCTACTGCTGAGACAAAAGACCTTTGCTGTGATACCTGTGTAAGCTTACTATACTGCTGAGACCAAATACCTTTGCTGTGATACCTGTATATGCTTACTATATTGCTGAGACCAAAGACCTCTGCTGTAAAACCTGTGTATGCTTACCCTACTGATGAGACCAAATACCTCTGCTGTGATATTTGAGTATGCTTCTCTTACTACTGAGATCAAAGATCTCTGCTGTGATACCTGTGTATGCTTACCCTACTGCTAAAACCAAAGACCTCTGCTGTGATACCTGTGTATGCTTACTGTACTGCTGAGACCAAAGACCTCTGCTGTGATACCTGTTTATGCTTATCCCACTGCTTAGACCAAAGACCTCTGCTTTGATACCTGTGTATGCTTACTGTACTTCTGAGACCAAAAACCTCTGCTGTGATACCTATTTATGCTTATCCCACTGCTGAGACCAAATACCTCTGCTGTGATACCTGTGTATGCTTACCATAGTACTGAGACCAAAGACGTTTGCTGTGATACCTGTGTATGGTTACCATACTGCTGAGACCAAAGACATCTGCTGTGATACCTGGGTATGCTTACTATACTGCTGAGACCAAAGACCTCTGCTGTGATACCTGTTTATGCTTATCCCACTGCTGAGACCAAATACCTCTGCTGTAATACCTGTGTATGCTTACCGTACTACTGAGACCAAAGACTTTTGCTGTGATACCTGGGTATGCTTACTATACTGCTGAGAATAAAGACCTCTGCTGTGATACCTGTGTATGCTTACTATACTGCTGAGACCAAAGACCTCTGTTGTGATACCTGTGTATGCTTACCCTACTGCTGAGACCAAAGACCTTTGCTGTGATACCTGTGTAAGCTTACTATACTGCTGAGACCAAAGACCTCTGCTGTGATATTTGTGTATGCTTACTATACTGCTGAGACCAAAGACCTCTGTTGTGATACCTGTGTATGCTTACCCTACTGCTGAGACCAAAGACCTTTGCTGTGATACCTGTGTAAGCTTACTATACTGCTGAGACCAAATACCTTTGCTGTGATACCTGTATATGCTTACTATATTGCTGAGACCAAAGACCTCTGCTGTAAAACCTGTGTATGCTTACCCTACTGATGAGACCAAATACCTCTGCTGTGATATTTGAGTATGCTTCTCTTACTACTGAGATCAAAGATCTCTGCTGTGATACCTGTGTATGCTTACCCTACTGCTAAAACCAAAGACCTCTGCTGTGATACCTGTGTATGCTTACTGTACTGCTGAGACCAAAGACCTCTGCTGTGATACCTGTTTATGCTTATCCCACTGCTGAGACCAAATACCTCTGCTGTAATACCTGTGTATGCTTACCGTACTACTGAGACCAAAGACTTTTGCTGTGATACCTGGGTATGCTTACTATACTGCTGAGACCAAAGACCTCTGCTGTGATACCTGTTTATGCTTATCCCACTGCTGAGACCAAATACCTCTGCTGTAATACCTGTGTATGCTTACCGTACTACTGAGACCAAAGACTTTTGCTGTGATACCTGGGTATGCTTACTATACTGCTGAGACCAAAGACCTCTGTTGTGATACCTGTGTATGTTTAGTGTACTGCTGAGATCAAAGACCTCTGCTTTGATACCTGTGTATGCTTATCCTACTGCTGAGACTAAAGACCTTTGGTGTGATACTTGTGTATGCTTACTATACTGCTGAGACCAAATACCTCTGCTGTGATACCTGTGTATGCATACCCTACTGCTGAGACCAAAGACCTCTGCTGTGATACCTGTGTATGCTTAACGTACTGCTGAGACCAAATTACTCTGCTGTTATATTTGGGTATGTTTATCTTACTACTGAGACCAAAGTCATCTGCTGTGATACCTGTATATGCTTACTATACTGCTGAGACCAAAGACCTCTGCTGTGATACCTGTGTATGCTTACTATACTGCTGAGACCAAAGACCTCTGCTGTTATATTTGGGTATGCTTATCTTACTACTGAGACCAAAAATCTCTGCTGTGATACCTGTGTATGCTTACCGTACTGCTGAGACCAAATACCTCTGCTGTTATATTTGGGTATGCTTATCTTACTACTGAGACCAAAGTCATCTGCTGTGATACCTGTGTATGCTTACTATACTGCTGAGACCAAAGACCTCTGCTGTGATACCTGTGTATGCTTACTATACTGCTGAGACAAAAGACCTTTGCTCTGATACCTGTGTATGCTTACCCTACTGCTAAGACCAAAGACCTCTGCTGTGATACCTGTGTATGCTTACTATACTGCTGAGACCAAAGACCTCTGCCGTGATACCTGTGTATGCTAACCCTACTGCTGAGACCAAAGACCTCTGCTGTGATACCTGTGTATGCTTACTGTACTTCTAAGACCAAATACCTCTGCTGTGATACCTGTTTATGCTTATCCCACTGCTTAGACCAAAGACCTCTGCTTTGATACCTGTGTATGCTTACTGTACTTCTGAGACCAAAAACCTCTGCTGTGATACCTATTTATGCTTATCCCACTGCTGAGACCAAATACCTCTGCTGTGATACCTGTGTATGCTTACCATAGTACTGAGACCAAAGACGTTTGCTGTGATACCTGTGTATGGTTACCATACTGCTGAGACCAAAGACATCTGCTGTGATACCTGTGTATGTTTACTATACTGTTGAGACCAAAGACCTCTGCTGTGATACCTGTGTATGCTTAACCTACTGCTGAGACTAAAGACCTCTGCTGTGATACCTGTGTAAGCTTACTATACTGCTGAAACCAAAGACCTCTGCTGTGATACCTGTGTATGCTTAACCTACTGCTGAGACCAAATACCTTTGCTGTGATACCTGTATATGCTTACTATATTGCTGAGACCAAAGACCTTTGATGTGATACCTGTGTATGCTTACTATACTGCTGAGACCAAAGACCTCTGCTGTAAAACCTGTGTATGCTTACCCTACTGATGAGACAAAATACCTCTGCTGTGATACCTGTGTATGATTACTATACTGCTGAGACCAAATACCTCTGCTGTGATATTTGAGTATGCTTATCTTACTACTGAGACCATTGATCTCTGCTGTGATACCTGTGTATGCTTACCCTACTGCTAAAACCAAAGACCTCTGTTGTGATACATGTGTATGCTTAGTGTACTGCTGAGACCAAAGACCTCTGCTGTGATACCTGTGTATGCTTATGCTACTGCTGAGACTAAAGACCTTTGGTGTTATACTTGTGTATGCTTACTATACTGCTGAGACCAAATACCTCTGCTGTGATACCTGTGTATGCTTACCCTACTGCTAAAACCAAAGACCTCTG
Source organism: Bombina bombina (assembly GCF_027579735.1). Classification (NCBI taxonomy): domain Eukaryota; kingdom Metazoa; phylum Chordata; class Amphibia; order Anura; family Bombinatoridae; genus Bombina; species Bombina bombina. The sequence continues at coordinate 730,376,754 of NC_069500.1, read as the reverse complement.
TTGTGATACCTGTGTATGCTTAGTGTACTGATGAGACCAAAGACCTCTGCTGTGATACCTGTGTATGCTTATCCTACTGCTGAGACTAAAGATCTTTGGTGTGATACTTGTGTATGCTTACTATACCGCTGAGACCAAATACCTCTGCTGTGATACCTGTGTATGCTTACCCTACTGCTTAGACCAAAGACCTCTGCTGTGATACCTGTGTATGCTTACCGTACTGCTGAGACCAAATACCGCTGCTGTGATATTTGGGTATGCTTGCTTGTTCCTGGACATTTCACAAGAAACCTTATCAACAGTACCGCTGGGATCTGTGCTTGCTGAGAAACTTGTGATTAAAGTTATCATTGTAAAGACTTAATTTGATATTTATCTATTTCAATATTGACCTCAATTTGATTTATCTGTTGCTGCCTTATATTTCTTCAGTAAACTTGTTTTAGAAAAGGCTTGCCATGTCTTAACATGGAACTCGCGCAAATAGTTGAAGCCCTTACTCAGCAACTAAACTCAGTAATCCAAACTGTGTGAGCATTGCAAGAGAATCAGAACAGACTGGAGCAGCTATTTTAAAGACCACCACAGGGTCCTAGCTCTCCCACCTCAATGGCTAATGCATCTGTACCTGAACCAGCCACAAGTAGTGTAACTGAACCCAGAGTGGCGTTACCAGATTTGATGGAAATCGATCTCCCTTTCAAACTTTTATCACTTCTCGTAAAATTTTATTTTCTTTACAACCAAAAACTTACCATTTAGATTTCATACGTGTACAAACTGTCATTTCACTCCTTACTGGTGAACCTCAATCATGGTCTCAATAACTCCTTGTTTCTCATAGCCCCTTCCTAGAGTCTTGGGATCAGTTCTTGCAAATCCTAGAGACACAATACGAAAATGCCTATAAGACCTCTCCTGCTCAAGCAAAAATTTGTGTTCTTAAACAAGGCAAAAGAGATGTAGAAGAATATACAACAGAGTTTTGTCAGCTTGCCACCCTTACAACCTGCAATAAAGCAGCCCTTCTTGATCAGTTTTGGTTGGGCCTATCCGATACTCTAAAGGATGAGTTAGCACAGGCAGGATTCCCAAAAACTCTGCAAGAACCTATGCAGATTGAAGGTTTCACAGGTCCCCTTTCTAATGCTGAAAAGCAAAGAAGAAGATCATTACACCTCTATTTTTACTGTGGAATACATGGACATGTAGTCCGAGAATGTACCACTAAACCCAAAGTCACTAGGGGTAAGCAATCTACTTCTCTTTTTCTATTGATCAAATACCAAGATATTCAAAAGCTCATTTATCCTTATCTCTCTCTTTACAGTGGGAGAAGAACTCAGTTGAATTACCTGCTATGATTGATTCAGGTGCCAGTGGTTATTTTATGGACACCCAATTAGCCCAAAGGCTTCAAATACCTAAGAATACACCAATCCATATACAACTCATTGATGGTTCACTATTAAATACTGGCCCCATCACCAAGGAAACCATTCCCTTATTAATCACGATTGGGCCTGAACATCAAGAGAAACTAATCTTTGATTTAGCGACATCACCCGTGTTTCCTCTTGTGCTTGGCCCTGGTTGCGAAAACATAATTCTGCAATCAATTGGAAGATCGGAACTGAACATTTCCATTTATCATTTTGTCTTACATCTTGCCTTAAAACCTCCATCAATGCTACCCTTCAAACCAAGATACCTGTAAATACTCCTGTTCAAATACCCTAAATGTATATGGACTTTCATGATGTCTTCTTAAAGAAAGGAGCAGACATTCTTCCTCCTCATAGGGAGTATGATTGCCCCACAGATCTTATCCCAGGGGCTCCAATACCCTTTGGACTTATTTATCCGTTATCTGAACCTGAACTAAAATTTTTAAAAGAGTATATTCAAGAAAACCTTCAAAAAGGGTTTATCAAGCCTTCCAAGTCACCTGCCGGGGCTGGCATCATTCTTTGTCAGCAAAAAAGATGGAGGACTTTGCCCTTGCATTGATTACAGGGATCTCAACACCATCACTGTCAAAAATAAATATCCCTTGCCACTTATTCCAGAGCTAATGAATCGACTCAGATCAGCAGTCATCTTTAGTAAGATTTATATAAGAGGCGCTTACAACCTTGCTAGAGTAAGAAGAGGAGATGAATGGAAAACCGCTTTTTGTTCACGATATAGGCACTATGAGTATACCGTGATGCCCTTTGGGTTATGCAACACCCCTGTTACCTTCCAGCGGTTTGTCAATTACATCTTTCGTAATATCCTGGATATCTTTGTGGTAGCTTACCTTAACGATATACTCATATCCCGTCTAAGAAGCAATAATCTATACTCAAAACTTGAAAAATGCATCTTTAACACTACATCAGTTGAATTCCTAGGCTTCATCTTAACTCCTGGAAAAATATGTATGGACTCTAAGAAGAATGAGGCCATAATCAATTGGCTTACTCCAGACAGTAAAAAGGCCATTCAATGTTTTGTGGGCTTTGCAAACTTTTATAGAAGGTTTATAAGGAACTTTTCTCGTATTATTCAACCCATAACTGCGCTTTCCAAAAAGGTGGTTAAATTTCGCTGAACTGGCAAAACTTAACTAGCGTTTGAAAATCTAAAACAACTTTCACCTCCTCACCTATCTTAATTTTGCCTGAGTCACGACAACCCTTTTATGTTGAAGTTGATGCTTCTGAAACCGCCATGGGGGCGGTATTGTCATAAATAGCTGGTGATTGGAATTATCTTAACACGGTTTTCTTATCTCGAGTTCTCTCCTCGACAGAGAGAAACTATGTTGTTGGGGACAGAGAATTACTTGCCATAAAGACAGCATTTGAAGAATGGAGATACCTTCCGGAAGGAACTGATCACCCTATTACAGTGTATACAGATCACAAAAACCTAGAATACCTGTGTACTGCTCGCAGATTTAGAGTCAGACATGCCTAATGGGTACTATTTTTTTTAGTCGGTTTCATTTTATTGTCACATACCGTCCTGGAGCCAAAAATGGTAAAGCAGATGCTCTATCCCGCATTGGAGAAGCATAACAAATAGAGACTGAACAAACCACTATCCTACAGTCTAAGCACTTCCTAGCCAATAAAGCCTCTTTATGGGACACAATCCGTCAACAGACCCAAATCTACCCTTGATCCTTCAGAAGCATCTACACGGTATCCTGAGTACCAGATTCAGGACAATAGGGTGGTAGTACCATATTCTATTGTTCCCGAGGTACTACATTATTTCCATGATATACCATTGGGTGGACATGGTGGCTTACATAAGACTCAGGAATTAATCGTCAATTCTGGTGGCCGGTATGCAAAAAGACATTAAATCTTATATACCCTGTTGGTCTTCTACAACCACTCCTTGTACAAACAAGACCTGGACAGATATAGCCATAGACTTTATTGCCTAAGAAGGGGGCACTGTCAGGGTCCTTACCCAGGTCCTGGCCGCTTGCCGTGGCGAATGCGGGCCCCCAGCGATCTGTCTTGGCATGCTACGTGCAGAGACGCTGAGACCAGTCTGACAGCCGCGGCTACAGCCCTCCAGGCATGCGCAGGCACACACTGCCTAGATTTAAAGGGCCAGCCTCTGATTGTTAGGACTCCCACCTGGAAGGCACATGTGTGGGAGTCCCTATATAAGGCTGCTCAGTACATCACTCTGTACTGAGTTATTGCCCAACAAGGACCTTGTCTGCTGGTTCCTGCTCCTGACTTCTGGCATATCTGATGGTCCCTGCTTCAGAAGCTAAGTATCCTCTGCTGTGATACCTGTGTATGCTTATGCTACCGCTGAGACCAAAGACCTCTGCTGTGATACCTGTGTATGCTTACCGTACTGCTGAGACCAAAGACCTCTGCTGTGATACTTGGGTATGCTTATCTTACTACTGAGACAAAAGACCTCTGCTGTGATACCTGTTTATGCATACTGTACTGCTGAAACCAAAGACCCCTGCAGTGATACCTGTGCATGCTTACTTTACTGCTGAGATCAAAGACGTCTGATGTGATACCTGTGTATTCTTTCTTGTTCCTGGACATTTTACAATAAACCTCACCAACAGTACCCGCTGGGTTCTGTGCTTGCTGAGAGACTTATGCTAGACCTCTACTGTGATACCTGTGTATGCTTTCTTGGTCCTGGACATTTTACAAGAGACCTCACCAACAGTACCCGCTGGGTTCTGTGCATGCTGAGAGACTTGTGCTTAAAGATTTCATTATAAAGACTTTATTTGATCTTTATCTGGTTCAATATTGACCTCAATTTGATTTACCTGCTGCGGCCTTATATTTCTTCAGTAAACTTGTTCAAGAAAATACTTTTCTTTGTTTTAGTTTTCCATTCCTGCATACTGAGTCCCAGACTCCTCCCTCTACCTTACATTTCCATTATCAATTTTTTTAAATCTTTTTATATTTTCACTTTCTGGGGAACAAGATCCTACTGAGCAAGTGTAGAAGATCACAGGGTATATGTATACTAGTCTGTGATTGGCTGATACCTGTCTCATGATACAGGGGGTAGGAAATTGGGAAAGAAAAAAAATTGTCAGACAAAAAATGTACTGCTTATTTGAAATTCAGAGTAAGTACTATTGCCTTGTCTTTTAATTATGTACTTGTTAATGATGTAATTCTACTGCATTGAGTAGTCCTTTAATGATTTCCTCAAGAAGAGGGCGGATATTGTCTTCCTTCAGGAGACACACTTATTAGAGTCAAACCACACACACATTTCAAAGTACTATTACCCCAGTTCCATTTCCACAAAGACAAATGGGGTAGCCATATTTATTAGAAAAAGACGTGTGATTTAAACCACTAACTTTAGACACAGATACTAAAGGAAGATTCCTCCTTTTAGTGGGCCTTCAATTTATTAGACCTATCGATTAGGTCAATATATATGCCCCACACACTGCTCACATTTACTTTTTTCAACGAGTTAGAGAGTAACCGACGCAGTAAAAGGCCACCTGTTTACTGGAGGTGTTTTTAAATTACTTCAACCCTAGTTTCAAAGGAAGTTCCAACTTTTCTAAGAACTATTAAATCTGTGTGGAAAGCTTTGTTAGCTATCGCTATTATTGACACTTGACACACCTTGCATCCCACCACAAATGTTACTCCAGGCTTGATTATATATTCACAGACCACTCGGTCGTGCTTTATTATCTATATCCCATACCTCCCATATAACGTGGTCAGACTATTCCTCCTTTGTTTTGCTCCTTTAATTGGCCTACATCTCTAGCTAATTAATATATCTTGAGGCAAAATTACACTATTTTCTTCGACCCTCAAATTACCAAACATATACATGCTAACCTACATTATTTTAATAAATAACCCAGCAGACACTAATCACTTTGATAACTGGCCCATAAATACATTATAAGGGGTGAACTAATCAAAGTAAAAGCCACATTAAATAAACAGCGCAGGCAGCATTATACTAATCTCTTTTATGCCCTAGCTCAGGTTCAAAAGCAACATAAATTACATCTCACTAATAGAAGTCTTGAATTGAATGTCCAAGAAGCAAGAAATGTGGTTTGGATTACTTCCACTTACAAGATACTTGAAGAGAGATTGGGGTTTAAAGTTTTATCTTGAGGGTAATACATTTGGCAAACTTCTTGCCAGATATTTCAAGAAGTAGAGATTTAAATCTTTTGTTCACTCTTTGAGTTCTAATGATAAGACTTGTGTCACTAATGACGACATTGCAGGTACAGTCCACCAATATTATGCCAAACTATACTCCTCTAGTTCTCCATCTCATTCAATAGCTGACCCTTCTCAGAACTCACTAAATATACTTAACAAATACATTCCCCTAAGTTGTCTATAGAAGACAGGGAGACTTTTGATGTGCCCTATTGCACGCTATTAAAAATTTCCCCATGGGTAAAGCTCCAAGCCTAGGTGGGTTCACTATACACTATAATTCACAATTCAAACACATTCTTGCAGTATCACTAACTGGCATGTTTAATTCCATTGACAGGCATCATCCATTTCCAGAGTCTATGTTAGAGGCCATATAGCTGTAATCCCGAAACTTGTAACTCTTAATTTCTCCCGCAAAACTATAGGCCAATATCATTAATCAATACGGATGTAAAATTGTATGCAAAAATACCCTTTCTAATTTTGGTTTCTCACTCCCATTAATTTACAAGACTTTCACTTTGTGTCTGCTGCCTTCTGCCAAAGTAAGAGTTAATGGTACAGTCTCCTCCAGTCTTCCAATCCTAAATAGAACTAGGCAGGGTTTCCCATTGTCCTCCCTTCTCTTTGTATTAACAATTGAACTGCTAGTGTGTTTAATTAGACACAATACATCTATACAGGTCCTTAAAATAGGTCAGAAAGAATATAAAATATCCTTATTCGCCGACGTCATCTTTTTAACACTATCTTCCACTATTTCCTCTGTAAACTATTTAATGTCCACATTCATCAGTTATAGCCACTACTAGTCAAATTGTTATATTAATTATGACAAATCTGAAATTCTCAACATATCTGACAACCCTCAGACACTATACAAAATATATAAAATGATGCAATTTAATATTAACTGCACTACAATAAAATATATTTGAATTACACTGTCATTTACGTCAATCAATTCAGTCATTCTTCTCCTATTGGTTTCCCCATTTAGGATTGTTGTGGTTGGGAAGAATAGCAGCATTTAAAGTGTCTATACTGACAAAAATCCACTATCTATTCCAAGTGGTCCTTTTGCCCATTCCTAAAACTATTCTTCTCTCATTATAGACACTGCTAAACCAATTTATCTGGGGGCACAATAAACCTAGAATTAAAAAAAAAACCCAATATTATAGAGACCCAAAGAAAGAGCAGCATTGGGGGCCCAAAATATTTTATTACTATGCCATCCATCTATCTTGCATTCTAACTCACTTATCTCCCAAACCTTACAGGCTCAGAGCCACCATCAGGGGTGATAGGGGTGACTACAGTCAGGGGCCTGGTTAGCTTCTGGGCCATGAAGGGGCTAATATTGTGTCTGTGCACATGTACAGCCAGCCGTACTACACTCTCAAATCATTAGCACTAAAGATTTTAGCGTCACTCAGCCTACTGGCTGCTCCGCTCCACCATCAGCACTATAGGTCTGCACCTATAGGACACTCACGTGCTGACTCTTTTCATAAGAACCACCTAAGGTCCAACAAATAGAGATCCTCTGCCTGAAGAGTGACGTCAAGGGTCATGCGTGTGCAGTGAGCTATAGCCTCAGCTTGGCCATCACTTGTAGCACACATGGGGAAGCTGAAGGAGCCTGGGGAAACTCAGAAGAAGCATCTAGAACCTGTCCACTCTAATCCAGTCACCAGTCTTGTCAGGATATCTGTGAGTGTTATTAAATAATATATATATTAATATATATATATATATATATATATATATATATTATTTAATATATATATGGCTGTCTACACCAAATGATTCATTTATTTGTGAGACTGTAACTACAACAGACCCCCGTCTCTACCTTAGACATCTAAGTAATCAAAAGAAAACATTTGGTCTCATTAGTAATCTATTTCAAAGAAATGTTCATCTATATGGCTGGGTTTCAAATTTGATTTCCTGACATTCCCTCTGAAAGAAGAGATTATAAGATAATGACCTCATGCAGAGATATACAGACATAATGTATGAAAATTCACTGGATTTCTTTTGAAGCTTAAATAGATTCAGAAAACCAGTTTTAGCTGAAAAAATGACTAATATCACCTAGGTGTTAAATTGTCCCTGCTGTGTTGAATCCACAAATTCTAGACGTTACATCTAGATGAAGATTAGCTAAGCAGAGACACATGTTTTGCATTATAACTTTTAAATTCATGTTTGAATTACAACTTGTGTTTAAATTTTAAGTGATTCTCAGACTGTATAAATAAATATATATATAGACGAAACTGTACAAAAAAAGAGGACTTTTTAGTACAAGCTGAAGTCTTGAAACTCAAGTTTGAGGAAAAGGTATACAACAAATATTTGCTGGAAACCACAAAATCTAAAGTGGAAAGTATGGACAGGGATACTCTTATTAAGCAAACCCGCTGCCAAGAAAATAAAAGAATAAAAAAAGATGACAATCCTAAATTAATAACTAAATATAATAGCAAACATGGAAACTTCAAAAATATAATAAAGAAACATTGGCAGGTATTAAGGTTAGACCCTATATTAAAAACATGTTTAAGTGAATATCCAGAGATTTTATTTAGAAAAAATAAAGATCTAAAAAACATGCTTGCACCAACGAAACTTAGATCAGAAAAGGTGAAATGTGATACTTTTAACCAAGGAGATAAGAGTAGGAATGGCACTTTTAAGTGTAAGACTAAAAATTGTGTAATGTGCCCACATATCAAAGAAGGGAACAATGTATTTTACAATTTGGATACATAAAAAAAAAAAATTGTAAATCAAAGGTGTACATGCCATAGTACCTTTGTAGTTTATCAACTAAAATGTAAATGTAATTTGATTTACATAGGGTGCACAAAAAGAAAAGTGAAATATCGTTTTAAGGAACATTTAACTAATATAGACAAAGAATTGGATACACATAGTGTGCCTGCACATTTTAAAATTGTGCACAATAATGATATAAAAGATCTGGAAATTCAAATTATAGAATGGATACCTCCAAATATATGGGACACCAAAAGGTTGTTAAAACTAAGACAAAGGGAAACTTTTTGGATAAAAAACTTGGACAGTTTACAGCCAAAAGGATTAAATGTGGATCTTGATATTCAAGCCTTTTTAACATAAAAAACATTCCTATAAACAGCCTTCAGGGTATTGAATTTTATATTTATATTTGTATTATACAGGATTTAATGTGTACAGGATGTTGCATTATTTAAGCTATATATATTTACTATGGTGTTTCTAGTATTCAACAGTATGTGATGAATTGGTTTGTAATTTTATACAGAAATCGTATATTTTAAGTTAATTTATTTATTTATTTATATGCATTTATTTAGTATACTTTTATAATATAATGGTTTTAAGAGTTGATTGTAAATATTGTGAATGATAAACCAAAAAGTATTAGATTGCAATTGAGAGCACATTGGTTGTAATAATGACAACACTTAAGAATAACAAAGCATAGAATATCTATTTCTAGCACACAATAGGTTAATTTGTCACATGTGTTCTTGCACTGCATATTTAAGGGGCATTACCCAGAAATCTGTATACTCTTGAAAAAGTGTCCAAGGGAGGACACAAAACGTACGTTGAGTTCTGCAGTTTTTGTTTTAAAATATACATATCATACATGTCTTTCTGTGAGGCTATTATCTCTGTAATTGTGCATAGAGGTATATGAGCTGAGAATCACTTGATTGTATTTTAATTTTCACCCATTAAAGCATTTATTCCATTATACACGGATTACTAACAACTTTCAGCCTTGCCATGGGTCTTTATTACTTCTAAGAGACACACCAACATCGTGTGAAAATCGAAGTCTCTTTTTCCTCATAATGGCGGTGCTGGAATCAGCTGTAAAGTCGGATTGTCTGTGAGCCAAACACCGGAACAGCTGATAGCGGTCAGAAGGAGGCAGGCTCTACCTACGTCAGACGCCGAAATAGGACGAACGGCATGGTTGTGTACAACCGATGCGCCTGATACAGACCACTCTCTAGTAAGTAGCACTCATATAGTGGGGGCTAGTGAAGTTATTTTTCACCTACCATCTACACTTAGATGCGTCTTGTTGCGCTCTTTTGTTCTTTTGTTCTAGTGCATTTCTTCAAGTCTGTGATGGGATTTTTTTTATTGGAGCAGCAAAAGTATTTATTGAAATAAATTTGAAACGGACGACCATTCCTTTCTGAGTATTGTGCATACTAAGAAGACAGGGGACTGATTGGAAACTGGGACTTGGTACTATATTTATTTTAAGTGCTATACCCTTATAAGTGTCATTGGGCATATAACCTGTTGTGTTTTTTTTGTTGATAATACTCTGTCTATACATTTTTATGACATAGATTAGGGGGGTATTTTTTAGCGCATCTTAACGCTACTTTATATTTCCTTATGTTTGTGAATCCATTACGTTTAATAGCTAAGGTGCAGCATATACCCAAATCACAAATATTACTGAAGTCACAAATAATACTTTTCAGCATATAGTATTATATTATATGGTATTACATTGTATCATTAATATATTTTGTTCTATCTATATTGTATTATTAGTATACATATATATACATCTATAATAAGTAAGACAAATCCCTTAGAGAAATACAATCTCATAAGAGCAAACAGCTATTTCCAAACTCAGGGTTTAATAGTGTAACCAGTTTTTGAATCTTTATTACATCAATAGATTTATGGGGTCACCAGGAGTGGAAAGTATGATACATACTCCAATAGAAATTAATACATTTGGAGATAATGATAGGAGATGCACAAGACAACGTGCATATAATCTGTTGGAAGAGACCAGGGATTCTAACATTTTAGATAATCCTATCAGTATATTTAGAGAACTAGAGAAATTATTAGAAAAGGATGCCAAGGAGTGGCAAGATCTGGTATTATTAGACAACTATGTACTTCATGATGTTATACCTAGGGGTCTACGGATTTTTAAATTCCCGGCTTTTGAATTGGACGAAGTAGAATTCCAGACAGAATGGGAACAAGCACTCCACAAATGCTCTATAACCCTAATCAAAATTCTGATTAAATATAGGGAATTTAAATTAGAAAATTTAAAAGAACAAATAGATACAATAGTAGACAAATTACAACCATATCAAATGATAGAAAAATGGAAGGAATTCAATGAAAATATTCAAACCAAAATCAATAACTATTCTAAAGAGTTGGAAACTAATAAAATAAAAAATAAAAAATAATAGATTTGGATGACTTTATTCCAAATTCTTTTTTATTGAGGAGATTAGGAAAACATACATAACAAAGTCAGCCAATACAAAATTGTCAAGCACAGTCAGGTTGATGAACATTATCCAAATCAAATAACTAATTTTTATAAGGCTGAGGGGAGAGTAAGGAAAGTCAGGGTAACAGAAATTAAATGAGGTTAAAGGAAAGAATAAAGGGTAGGTGAAAAGGTTGAATGAAAATAAAATGGAGGTGTTAGCTCGTGTCTGTTCCAGCGGAAGTCATATACAAGTGCAAAGGTCTGAGTTAGAATGAAGCCAATACAAAGTGAACAGTCAAAATTAGGTCTCTAATGGTGAGTTGATAAGAGGTACTAAAGCATTATCACCGCAAGCAGGTGGCTCATCAAAAATGGATTTAAGAGGAGATTTGGATGACTTTAAACAGGATAAAGTATATACATACAAAGATAAAAAAAATCACAACTGTAAATGAGATACATAAATCAGATAAAGATTTTTTTTTTTATCATAATTCAGTAGATACTAACAATAAAAATACTGGACATAATAACAGAAAAATTAATCACAAGGGGCAGAAAAGTACATATCAGCCAAAAGTACATCAATTTGTAAACACACCTACTAATACTTATAAAGATAAGACTATACAGGTGAGAACAAATAAACAAGGATACTCTAACACATATAGGGAGGATCATAGACACTATACACCCAATAGATTTAAAGCACCAAGGGAAGAAATAAGTAACTCTCCTAGGTGGAATCAGGAAGGAGCAAAACCTAAAGTTAAAAACAATTGGTCCAATCAAAATAGAAGGACCTATTTACCCAACAGAGAGAATGCAAACAGTGGGCATTTTTTAGGGACACCCCTTTGGCGTCAGCAGCAAGAAAGACAGCTAAGGGAACAACATTTAGGAGAAGTGGGAAATCTAAGAAAACCAAAAAGATCTTTAGATACCACAGAGGAACAAGGGGAGGGAGGAAACAAAGGAAAAAGAAACAGAAATGGGTGGAATTAGAAAAAGGCCTTAAATGTATTTTTAATCTATCAGATAAAAACTTTACTAATATAGAGATTAGACTTCTTTCAAAGGGCCTAAATTTCGCTCCTACATGCCCACCTAATGAATTTGAATTATTCAGACGTGCAAAAATTCATAAGGAAAATCACATTACAACGTTATTATGAAAACATTAGTTTGAAAAAGAAACAAACAACTAATAACAGTAACCAATTAGGCATTCCCGATCCATTGACAGATATAAACATAAGTAGTCTAGACCAACAAGAATTTGTTTGGGAAGATCTATTGGATTTGTCCTTACATGAGGAAAATAGGTATATAACTCGACATTGTCCATTAAAAAAGAAATCAATTTTTTTCCCACAAAACGCACAAAGTGAATATATCAGAACATTTAATAAATTGGTCTGTGAAGATCTAGAAAATATGTTCAATACAAGAGATGTAGCAAAAGATAATTTATCACAAATGGAAAGATTAGCTCTAAGGAATCTTATGAGGGATACTGAAATAGTGTTTAGAGCGGCTGGTAAGGGTGGCGGCATTGTCGTCCAAAACAAACAGGACTATCTTAAAGAGGCGTATAATTTATTAGGTGATGCTAGTATGTACAAATTACTAACTTACAATCCCACTAATATTTATAAGGAGGAAATTCGGGAGTTATTGGTAAAAGCAAAACAAAATGGTGTATTGAATCAAGATGAATACACATTTGTAGAAGAAGTGTTCCCTAAAATTGCTTGCTTTTACCATCTCCCGAAAATCCACAAAAATCCTACCCAACCACCCGGCAGACCCATAGTATCGGGTATCGGTTTGAATTTGTGACAATCTGTCCAAATATATAGATTTTTTCCTACAGCCGTTAGTAAAAAAGACAAGAGTTTACCTTAAAGACACCCTAGATGTCATAAATAAATATGAAGGGACTGATTGGAGACATAACTATCATTGGATAACATGCGACGTGTCCGCATTATACACTAGTATCCCACATGACAAAGGAATAGCGGTCATCAGAGAGGAATGTTCAAATAGTGAATTAGAGGAGAAACAAGTAGATTTTATAGTAAATAGTATACACTTTATATTAACCCATAACTATTTTTTATTCGAGGGTAAATTCTACCAACAAATTCAAGGCACAGCGATGGGGACGACATTTGCCCCATCCTATGCAAACTTGTTTATGTCCAACTTTGAAAATAAGAAAATCTGGAATAATAATCCGTTTACCAAAAATCTAATACAATGCCATCGATTTATAGATGATATAGTATTAATTTGGCAAGGAACCCCTGATGAAATCGATTTATTTGTAGATTATATAAACAATAATACATATAATCTTAAATTCACACACGTAACATCCAAGGATGAAATTGACTTTCTAGATTTAACTTTGTTTAATGATAAAGCTACTAATAAGGTGATGGTTAAAATTTTTAGAAAAAGCACAGATAGGAACGGCTTACTTAATGCCCGTAGTGGCCATTTAAGGAAATGGAAAGAGAACATACCGCTAGGACAATACCAGCGGGTTAGACGAAACTGTACAAAAAAAAAGAGGACTTTTTAGTAGAAGCTGAAGTCTTGAAACTCAAGTTTGAGGAAGGAGATAAGAGTAGGAATGGCACTTTTAAGTGTAAGACTAAAAATTGTGTAATGTGCCCACATACCAAAGAAGGGAACAATGTATTTTACAATTCGGATAGATCAACAAAAAAAAATTGTAAATCAAAGGTGCACATGCCATAGTACCTTTGTAGTTTATCAACTAAAATGTAAATGTAATTTGATTTACATAGGGCGTCCAAAAAGAAAAGTGAAATATCGTTTTAAGGAACATTTAACTAATATAGACAAAGAATTGGATACACATAGTGTGCCTGCACATTTTAAAATTGTGCACAATAATGATATAAAAGATCTGGAAATTCATATTATAGAATGGATACCTCCAAATATATGGGACACCAACAGGTTGTTAAAACTAAGATAAAAAAGAAACATTTTGGATAAAAAAAATTGGACAGTTTACAGCCAAAAGGATTAAATGTGGATCTTGATATTCAAGCCTTTTTAACATAAAAAACATTCCTATAAACAGCCTTCAGGGTATTGAATTTTATATTTATATTTGTATTATACAGGATTTAATGTGTACAGGATGTTGCATTATTTAAGCTACAGGGAGTGCAGAATTATTAGGCAAGTTGTATTTTTGAGGATTAATTTTATTATTGAACAACAACCATGTTCTCAATGAACCCAAAAAACTCATTAATATCAAAGCTGAATATTTTTGGAAGTAGATTTTAGTTTGTTTTTAGTTATAGCTATTTTAGGGGGATATCTGTGTGTGCAGGTGACTATTACTGTGCATAATTATTAGGCAACTTAACAAAAAACAAATATATACCCATTTCAATTATGTATTTTTACCAGTGAAACCAATATAACATCTCAACATTCACAAATATGCATTTCTGACATTCAAAAACAAAACAAAAACAAATCAGTGACCAATATAGCCACATTTCTTTGCAAGGACACTCAAAAGCCTGCCATCCATGGATTCTGTCAGTGTTTTGATCTGTTCACCATCAACATTGCGTGCAGCAGCAACCACAGCCTCCCAGACACTGTTCAGAGAGGTGTACTGTTTTCCCTCCTTGTAAATCTCACATTTGATGATGGACCACAGGTTCTCAATGGGGTTCAGATCAGGTGAACAAGGAGGCCATGTCATTAGATTTTCTTCTTTTATACCCTTTCTTGCCAGCCACGCTGTGGAGTACTTGGACGCGTGTGATGGAGCATTGTCCTGCATGAAAATCATGTTTTTCTTGAAGGATGCAGACTTCTTCCTGTACCACTGCTTGAAGAAGGTATCTTCCAGAAACTGGCAGTAGGACTGGGAGTTGAGCTTGACTCCATCCTCAACCCGAAAAGGCCCCACAAGCTCATCTTTGATGATACCAGCCCAAACCAGTACTCCACCTCCACCTTGCTGGCGACTGAGTTGGACTGGAGCTCTCTGCCCTTTACCAATCCAGCCACGGGCCCATCCATCTGGCCCATCAAGACTCACTCTCATTTCATCAGTCCATAAAACCTTAGAAAAATCAGTCTTGAGATATTTCTTGGCCCAGTCTTGACGTTTCAGCTTGTGTGTCTTGTTCAGTGGTGGTCGTCTTTCAGCCTTTCTTACCTTGGCCATGTCTCTGAATATTGCACACCTTGTGCTTTTGGGCACTCCAGTGATGTTGCAGCTCTGAAATATGGCCAAACTGGTGGCAAGTGGCATCTTGGCAGCTGCACGCTTGACTTTTCTCAGTTCATGGGCAGTTATTTTGCGCCTTGGTTTTTCCACACGCTTCTTGCGACCCTGTTGACTATTTTGAATGAAACGCTTGATTGTTCGATTATCACGCTTCAGAAGCTTTGCAATTTTAAGAGTGCTGCATCCCTCTGCAAGATATCTCACTATTTTTGACTTTTCTGAGCCTGTCAAGTCCTTCTTTTGACCCATTTTGCCAAAGGAAAGGAAGTTGCCTAATAATTATGCACATGTTTTAAGAGTTGATTGTAAATATTGTGAATGATAAACCAAAAAGTATTAGATTGCAATTGAGAGCACATTGGTTGTAATAATGACAACACTTAAGAATAACAAAGCATAGAATATCTATTTCTAGCACACAATAGGTTAATTTGTCACATGTGTTCTTGCACTGCCTATTTAAGGGGCATTAGCCAGAAATCTGTATACTCTTGAAAAAGTGTCCAAGGGAGGACATGAAACGTACGTTGAGTTCTGCAGTTTTTGTTTTAAAATATACATATCATACAAGTCTTTCTGTGAGGCTATCATCTCTGTAATTGTGCATAGAGGTATATGAGCTGAGAATCACTTGATTGTATTTTAATTTTCACCCATTAAAGCATTTATTCCATTATACACGGATTACTAACAACTTTCAGCCTTGCCATGGGTCTTTATTACTTCTAAGAGACACACCAACATTGTGTGAAAATCAAAGTCTCTTTTTCCTCATAACGGCGGTGCTGGAATCAGCTGTAAAGTCGGATTGTCTGTAAAAACACTCCAGGAAAAGCCACAAATGCATACACAACATTTAGTCCGCTACATGTTGGCCGAAACATGTTAGCGGACTAAATGTTGTGTATGCATTTGTGGCTTTTCCTGGAGTGTTTTTACTATTGATGTTCTAATAAAGACTGTTTGCTTTTAAGACTGCTGCTAGCAACTTTTCTTCTACTTTATATATATATATATATATATATCCTGAGAAGAAATGCCTAACAGTAACATATTAGATAAGTGTATACTGAACTTAATAGCTGTATGGTAGATGTATAAATGTTTGTTTCAAAATGGTAACATTATTAGAAATGTGAAATATGCTGTGTTTATATGAATATAATGCCAGGATGTTAAATACTATGATTCTGGGAAGAGCAAATAATTGACAGTGCAATTGCTTATTAATATGATTTTTAAACGCATTTTTAATATATCTTAAGTGGAATATTTTCACGTTTGGTCTTAAAATGATAAAAAAAAATGGTACTGTGTGATCCATATGTATTTGAACTTGTGACTTATTAATACTAAGAAATTATAGTATGCTGAATAAAAATATATAAGTGTGTTAAATGAACACTTTAAAATGATATATTAAGCTGTGGCAATAATTGATAATGAAAATGCATTTCTGGTCATTTGCTACCCCCTAGGGGATTAAAACTGGTATGACAGCCATATAAATTAACTATTTGAACACATGCAGAGCCAGATGAACCAATCAGGGAGGCGTCTCCCAAATAACCAATCAATGCTAAGCATCCGAAGGGCCAATCGAGACAAGCTTCCGTGGGGCATTTCCAAATAATCACCAATGATTAGGATAAGAATAAAAAGGGTGTGGTTATATCACATTATATAACCTCATGCAAAATGAGATAGAAAGGGCAGTCTTTTGTCTGCTGAAACTTGTGATTGAATGACTGCCATATTTGGGACACAATCACTTTAAGCGAAATCTGGGACTCTTGATCTATGCAATAACCTTTCTTCATATGAGGTGACCTGAATCTACTTGAAAAGCTGAAACATTGATTTGGTTATATGGGTAAAGTATAAGAAACTGTTAAGTATATAATTTGATATTTTAAAACAAATACATTCATTATTGCTACAGCCTAATTGCAGTTAGTACATTTAAAAAGGCCCAATTTGTATTTTAAACTTGTGTTTCATAGCCCTGTGTAGTTTAAAACTAATCATTAATGCTAAGTAATTTATCTTTGCAAATATTTATATATATATATATTTTAGAATTTGTCTTAATTGTAGATAATTAAGAATTTATTTCAGCTCAGATAAATTGGCATAGGAATTGGCTGTTTGCACTAATAATATATATAATTTCTGATGTTTTAAATTGGAGTTACATAGGATAAATTGTAGGCTAAGTAGCTTAATCGTACTGGTCTGAAAGTTAGTGGCTCATACTTTGGTATTTTAATGCAACTTTGATTTGGGAGATTATTGTGAGTAAAGTTAATTTTAAAGGTATATTTGGTTTGCTTTGTAAAGAATACTGTAACAGTTTAAGCTTGTATAATTTGATTCATAATCTGGTTCCTATAAATATAATTCAATGTGTTAATAACTTTAATATAAAGAATTTAGGAATAAAATATTGATTTTAATTGTTTTGTGTATGCATTTTATTGGGGGTTTGTTTTAAAGAATTATTAAATAAATTGTATTATAACCCGGCTATATACTGACAGTGTCATCATGTAGAGAGATAATTTGGAGATAATCTGACTGGGTGGGTAAAGTGTGGTGCATGATGTTTCCCAAAGCTCACACTAAATGGGCTTTAAATGTAAACGAGAAAAGTCTGGGGTCTGGTGTGACATAACTGGAACAAAAAGGACTGCAGAAAATAAGAGTTTTGCCTGATGTGTCTCATGGTTGGCACAAAAGGGATGCATGACATTGAAGATGATTTTAGCTCGAAGTGTAATATGGTCATAGCTGTCAAGAAGGGAGATACTGGGTAGATAAGTTTGGTTTAAGGCCAGGGTGCATGAGTCTTCTGTAGAGTCAGGTGTGGATTATATTTGGCACAAAAGAGACAGCAGGGTACCTCTCATATATTCTTTGTGAACATCACTTATCGGACCAGTCTCATAGCCCCTGTGTCCCCTTAATCACAGCTATCTATCATACTCTTAACCAAAAAAAAAGCTATGGTCCCTACACCCTCTATATACCAGCTGTATGTCCACCTTGCTTGTATGCCTCCCTGCTTCTGCATTTGTCCATTTTATTCTCATGTCAGGTGTTTATAGAAATGTATTTATTATTTTTCTTGGTTGAGGAGTAAATTACCCTATTTGTAGACCTAAAGGGTTACTTCTATTGAAAAGTTTGAAGGGATGTGTGGTACCATCTCAGATTTTTACCAGTTTTTTTCTGTGCCACGCCTAGGTTTGAAACCTAACTTGAAGATATTCTGTAATCTATAGTCTTCTAGCTGTTTTTGCAACTGGATACAGTTTGACATTTCTATTTTTGAAAATGCAGGATCTCGTTAATGCATGTTGGATTTTATGTACCTGGTGATTGTTTGTTTGCTTTAGACATGGAAGGATAATACCCTGTTTTTGATTTAGGTGATAAACACATACATGGACTGGCATAGAATTGCCACCTGTCCGGGAATATTAAAATTGGTAAACTAGATTTTTTTTTTCCTTAATGTGGAATTGTATTGTAACGAAATTACCAAAAAGCATCATTACATTGTGGGTAGCAATCTTCCCTGACATTTCTTTCTAATTCTGAATATAGTTTATTTTATTTTAGGATCCTTTATGTATTAATAAGGATTAAGCTAACCTTTTTTTCTGATGTTATAAGAGATTTTTCTCTTTGATTTGAATGTAATGCATGAACATGTTTTGATTTGTCTATATTTTATGTTCCTTGTTGAATTCTTGAGTGTAATACAGGATGGGGATATATATATATATATACACACACACACACACATATATATATATATATATATATATATATATATATATATATACACACATACACACACTCATCAGTAACTTTATTAGGTACACCTTGCTAGTACTGGGTTGGACCCCCTTTTGCCTTTCAGAACTGCCTTAATTCTTCATGGCATAGATTCAACAAGGTGTTGGAAAAATTTCTCAGACATTTTGGTCCATATTGACATGATAGCAACACGTAGTTGCTGCAGATTTGTCAGCTGCACATCCATTATTCGAATCAACCATTCCACCACATCCCAAAGGTGCTCTATAGGATTGAGATCTGGTGACTGTGGAGGCCATTGGAGTACAGTGAACTCATTGTCATGTTCAAGAAACTAGTTTGAGATGATTTGAGCTTTGTGACATGGTGCATTATCCTGCTGGAAGTAGCCATCAGAAGATGGGTACACTGTGGTCATAAAGGGATGGACATCATGGTCAGCAACAATAGGTAGGCTGTGGGGTTTAAACAATGCCAAAGTGTGCCAACAAAATATCTCCCATATTATTACACCACCAGCCTGAACCATTGATACAAGGCAGGATGGATCCATGCTTTCAATTCTTACTCTACCATCTGAATGTCGCAGCTGAAATTGAGACTCATCAGACCAGGCAACGTTTTTCCAATCTTCTATTGTCCAATTTTGGTGAGCCTGTGCAAATTGTAGCCTCCGTTTCCTGTTCTTAGCTGACAGGAGTTGCACCCGGTGTGGTCTTCTGCTGCTCTAGCCCATCTGCTTCAAGGTTCCACGTGTTGTGCATTCAGAGATGGTATTCTGCATACCTTGGTTGTAATGAGTGGTTATTTGAGTTACTGTTGCCTTTCTATCATCTCAAACCAGTCTGCCCATTCTCCTTTGACCTCTGACATCAACAAGGCATTTTCGTCCACACAACTGCCACTCACTGGATATTTTCTCTTTTTTGGAACATTCTCTGTAAACCCTAGAGATGGTTGTGCGTGAAAATCCCAGTAGATCATCAGTTTTTGAAATACTCAGACCAGCTCATCTGGCACCAACAACCATGCCACGTTCAAAGTAACTTAAATCCAATTTCTTCCCCATTCTGATGCTTAGTTTGAACTTCAGTAAGTTGTTTTTACCACATCTAGATGCCTAAATACATGGAGTTGCTGCCATGTGATTGGCAGATTGGCAATTTGTGTTACCAAGCAATTGAACAGGTGTAAGTGAGTGTATGTGTGTGTATATATATATATATATATAATTTTTTTAATTTATGTATTTTTTTGATGAAGATTCATATGATTATTGTTTATATGTTTATATATATATATATATATATATATATATATATATATATATATATATATATATATATATATACACATATATATATTATAGTATTGGGATGACATTTCAATTCCTGTTTTTCAGTTATTTATTTTTTATAATTGTTAATTTTAAAAATGTAATCAAAATATTCAATAAAAAAGGAAGGATCTAGCAATTAAAGGATCTCTCTGAATAAGAGAGAAGGGCTCTTCCTTAAGGAGGAGACTGAAAGCCTATGCAATATTATTAATAAAAGGTGTTCAAGAACCCAAGTATCCTGAACTGACTTCTTCCAGACCTACTAAAAAAAAAGGTACAATCTGTCCCACACAAGAACCCTGTCTAGCCTGGGGGCCACACCTTAAAGGGACAGTCAAGTACAAAAAAAACTTTAATTTTTCAAATAGGGCATGTAATTTTAAACAACTTTCCAATTTACTTTTATCAACAATTTTGCTTTGTTCTCTTGGTATTCTAGTTGAAAGCAAACCTAGGAAGGCTCATGTGATAATTTTTAAGCCCTTGAAGGCCGCCTCGTTTTTATTAGCTTTTCACAGCAGGGGAGAGCTAGCTCATGTAGGCCATATAGATAGCATTGTGATCACGCCCGTGGCTAGTGGCAGACACTGCACTAATTGGCTAAAATGCAAGTCAATAGATAATAACTAAAAGTCATGTGATTAGGGGCGGTCAGAAGATGCTTAGATACCAGTTAGTCACAGAAGTAAAAAGTATATTAATATAACTGTGCTGGTTATGCAAAATTGGGGAATGGGTAATAAAGGGATTATCTATCCTTTTTAAACAACAACAATTCTGGTGTTGACTGTCCCTTTAATACAGATTTTGAGGAGGGGGTGGGGGTGGGGTGACTGTTTGAATCAGGCTTCCACAAGGACATGAATGAGTATGACCTTTGTATATCTGTGAAGAAGGATAATAGCATGCAAACCACATCAAAACAAAATCTTTCCCTGGAAAGAAGTCTGCTTTTAGACACCATGTCTGCAGACCATGACTGAATGATAAAGCTCTTTTAGCCTAAACATAGCAGCACTTTTCACTTTAATGCAAGATATTTCAATTTCACCCAATCCTAAATTTCTTTAAGAGAAACAGTAAGGATATAACTAAAGTATCAGAATAGACTTAAGCAAAAAAGCAGTACAAAGCACACAGATAATTAAACCAGAAAAGGAAGAAAAAGCACAGTATAAAACTGGTTAACCCTTAAAAGGGAAACAATAATAAAGGTACTGTCAAATAAGCACTGAATAACTGTGTGATGAGCACTAAAGCCAAGAACCCAAAGGAAACAAGAGCAAACTTAGCACAGGTGAAGGAAAATAAAATGTGTACAACTCAGGAGTAATGTATGAGCATGCTAAATCAACTTAGCTAAACTTTAAGCAACAGTAACTTTAAAAAATTGTAAAATTTTAAAGCGTCCAAAAGTTCTACAAACTGCTAATATAAGGTGTATGTTGTACAAATTTATGTCCCCAGACTATGTGAGCATTTGTACATAGTAGAAAAAAGAAAGAGCGATTGATCCATCCTTAAAAACGTAACCACTTTTATTGGCAAAATTAAAACAATCAAACATACATATGGATGACCATACAGGGAGTGCAGAATTATTAGGCAAGTTGTATTTTTGAGGATTCATTTTATTATTGAACAACAACCATGTTCTCAATGAACCCAAAAAACTCATTAATATCAAAGCTGAATAGTTTTGGAAGTAGTTTTTAGTTTGTTTTTAGTTATAGCTATTTTAGGGGGATATCTGTGTGTGCAGGTGACTATTACTGTGCATAATTATTAGGCAACTTAACAAAAAACAAATATATACACATTTCAATTATTTATTTTTACCAGTGAAACCAATATAACATCTCAACATTCACAAATATACATTTCGGACATTCAAAAACAAAACAAAAACAAATCAGTGACCAATATAGCCACCTTTCTTTGCAAGGACACTCAAAAGCCTGCCATCCATGGATTCTGTCAGTGTTTTGATCTGTTCACCATCAACATTGCGTGCAGCAGCAACCACAGCCTCCCAGACACTGTTCAGAGAGGTGTACTGTTTTCCCTCCTTGTAAATCTCACATTTGATGATGGACCACAGGTTGTCAATGGGGTTCAGATCAGGTGAACAAGGAGGCCATGTCATTAGATTTTCTTCTTTTATACCCTTTCTTGCCAGCCACGCTGTGGAGTACTTGGACGCCTGTGATGGAGCATTGTCCTGCATAAAAATCATGTTTTTCTTGAAGGATGCAGACTTCTTCCTGTACCACTGCTTGAAGAAGGTGTCTTCCAGAAACTGGCAGTAGGACTGGGAGTTGAGCTTGACTCCATCCTCAACCCGAAAAGGCCCCACAAGCTCATCTTTGATGAACCCAGCCCAAACCAGTACTCCACCTCCACCTTGCTGGCATCTGAGTCGGACTGGAGCTCTCTGCCCTTTACCAATCCAGCCACGGGCCCATCCATCTGGCCCATCAAGACTCACTCTCATTTCATCAGTCCATAAAACCTTAGAAAAATCAGTCTTGAGATATTTCTTGGCCCAGTCTTGACGTTTCAGCTTGTGTGTCTTGTTCAGTGGTGGTCGTCTTTCAGCCTTTCTTACCTTGGCCATGTCTCTGAGTATTGCACACCTTGTGCTTTTGGGCACTCCAGTGATGTTGCAGCTCTGAAATATGGCCAAACTGGTGGCAAGTGGCATCTTGGCAGCTGCACGATTGACTTTTCTCAGTTCATGGGCAGTTATTTTGCACCTTGGTTTTTCCACATGCTTCTTGCGACCCTGTTGACTATTTTGAATGAAACGCTTGATTGTTCGATGATCACGCTTCAGAAGCTTTGCAATTTTAAGAGTGCTGCATCCCTCTGTAAGATATCTCACTATTTTTTACTTTTCTGAGCCTGTCAAGTCATTCTTTTGACCCATTTTGCCAAAGGAAAGGAAGTTGCCTAATAATTATGCACACCTGATATAGGGTGTTGATGTCATTAGACCACACCCCTTCTCATTACAGAGATGCACATCACCTAATATGCTTAATTGGTAGTAGGCTTTCGAGCCTATACAGCTTGGAGTAAGACAACATGCATAGAGAGGATGATGTGGTCAAAATACTCATTTGCCTAATAATTCTGCACTCCCTGTACACATTACACTTTAAAAGTTTTAAGAAAGCTTTAGAATTCTATCCGATCCAAAGTAGGGGGCCAATTTTGGAAACATTCTTTAAAAGGGTAGAACATGGCCTTATACAGTTGAAACAGAACTGCACATCTA
Organism: Bombina bombina; assembly: GCF_027579735.1. Taxonomy (NCBI): domain Eukaryota; kingdom Metazoa; phylum Chordata; class Amphibia; order Anura; family Bombinatoridae; genus Bombina; species Bombina bombina. Next base: position 730,352,997 of record NC_069500.1, on the reverse strand, counting down.
CACACCCTAACCTGTCTAGGGTGGAACGACAAGTGATGGCTGATCTTCAGCCTAATGACAATTTGTACATCCGTAAGGCTGATAAAGGGGGCTCTCTAGTTTTGATGGATAGACAAAACTATATAGCTGAGGCATTAAGACAATTTGAGAACCAGAGTAATTACACCAAGTTAAATTGTGACATCTACAGCTTTTCAAAGAGAGTTGAAACATATCCTAGATGAAGGTTTTGACTTGGGGATCTTGGATAAGAATACTGTGGAATTTTTGTATGTAGAACTTCCTAAAATGGCTATATTCCATCATTTTAATTTTGGATAGAATTGATGGCACCACTCTTGAGTTTAACATTGGGTCTTTTACCGTTCTGTAATAAGGTACAAAGGCCTTAATATTTTACAGTTGTATGTGGTTCGGTGCTATGTATCAGCAAGAGTTACATTTCAAATAAGTTAGCTAAAGAAACTAACAGAAAAAGATACTTGGTAAGCACTCAGATGACCCCCAATTAACGGAGTAGGATAAGAAACACACAATTTAAAACATATATCTTTATTAGAAATTTTTAAAATCAGAGTTAATTAAAACTAAAATGCTGGTCTAGTATTCCCAGTACACAGACTGGATATTATGAACTTGAACCAATTATTATAGAATTGTCTAATGGCAGATTGGGAGGCCACTGACTTGGATTAAATGTCACTATTTATATAAAGTTAGGGTTGGGATAGTGCAGTTAGAAAAGTATATAATCTATATAACAGCAGCACTCATTCATGTCCTATGTATCATAGTTAATATGGTATATTAATCACGACCCAATTACGTGATAATCATATATGTTAAATGCATAGGTAAAGTGCTGCAATGAAGTAGGATTATAATTTTGAAAAGCGATTATATTATAGCATCAATTTAACTGCTTATAATTTATCGATTTCACTGTAATAAAGTTAACACCATTGGTTATCAAGTGCACTTGAGCTTTTATAAATGATAAAAAATCCCCTCTAGTATGTGGATAGTCAGTTTACTGAATTCACCTTAGTAGATAGCTTAGTTATATAAATCTTAACAGTTATCACTGTGTGTGATTAATACTTCAGTCAGTAATCTGTGTGAAATAATATGTTAAGTAATACATATCATACTACTGTGTTCATGTATATTTGTTTATAATCACTGATGATAAAATAATCTACTAATGAGTAACACGCTACAGGGAGTGCAGAATTATTAGGCAAATGAGTATTTTGACCACATCATCCTCTTTATGCATGTTGTCTTACTCCAAGCTGTATAGGCTCGAAAGCCTACTACCAATTAAGCATATTAGATGATGTGCATCTCTGTAATGAGAAGGGGTGTGGTCTAATGACATCAACACCCTATATCAGGTGTGCATAATTATTAGGCAACTTCCTTTCCTTTGGCAAAATGGGTCAAAAGAAGGACTTGACAGGCTCAGAAAAGTCAAAAATAGTGAGATATCTTGCAGAGGGATGCAGCACTCTTAAAATTGCAAAGCTTCTGAAGCGTGATCATCGAACAATCAAGCGTATCATTCAAAATAGTCAACAGGGTCGCAAGAAGCGTGTGGAAAAACCAAGGCGCAAAATAACTGCCCATGAACTGAGAAAAGTCAAGCGTGCAGCTGCCAAGATGCCACTTGCCACCAGTTTGGCCATATTTCAGAGCTGCAACATCACTGGAGTGCCCAAAAGCAAAAGGTGTGCAATACTCAGAGACATGGCCAAGGTAAGAAAGGCTGAAAGACGACCACCACTGAACAAGACACACAAGCTGAAACGTCAAGACTGGGCCAAGAAATATCTCAAGACTGATTTTTCTAAGGTTTTATGGACTGATGAAATGAGAGTGAGTGTTGATGGGCCAGATGGATGGGCCCGTGGCTGGATTGGTAAAGGGCAGAGAGCTCCAGTCCGACTCAGACGCCAGCAAGGTGGAGGTGGAGTACTGGTTTGGGCTGGTATCATCAAAGATGAGCTTGTGGGGCCTTTTCGGGTTGAGGATGGAGTCAAGCTCAACTCCCAGTCCTACTGCCAGTTTCTGGAAGACACCTTCTTCAAGCAGTGGTACAGGAAGAAGTCTGCATCCTTCAAGAAAAACATGATTTTCATGCAGGACAATGCTCCATCACACGCGTCCAAGTACTCCACAGAGTGGCTGGCAAGAAAGGGTATAAAAGAAGAAAATCTAATGACATGGCCTCCTTGTTCACCTGATCTGAACCCCATTGAGAACCTGTGGTCCATCATCAAATATGAGATTTACAAGGAGGGAAAACAGTACACCTCTCTGAACAGTGTCTGGGAGGCTGTGGTTGCTGCTGCACGCAATGTTGATGGGGAACAGATCAAAACACTGACAGAATCCATGGATGGCAGGCTTTTGAGTGTCCTTGCAAAGAAAGGTGGCTATATTGGTCACTGATTTGTTTTTGTTTTGTTTTTGTATGTCAGAAATGTATATTTGTGAATGTGGAGATGTTATATTGGTTTCACTGGTAAAAATAAATAATTGAAATGGGTATATATTTGTTTTTTGTTAAGTTGCCTAATAATTATGCACAGTAATAGTCACCTGCACACACAGATATCCCCCTAAAATAGCTAAAACTAAAAACAAACTAAAAACTACTTCCAAAAATATTCTGCTTTGATATTAATGAGTTTTTTGGGTTCATTGAGAACATGGTTGTTGTTCAATAATAAAATTAATCCTCAAAAATACAACTTGCCTAATAATTCTGCACTCCCTGTAGTTGGCGCGTTTAAACTATCCACAGGTTATTTATAGATGATAAGTATCCCTAAAAGGAAAATACATGTATATGAAACATAGGGGAGTTTGTGGTGCTTGGTGTAAACTTATACAGACATTATACTGCTTGGCTAATCCCACTCATAGACCCTAATTAATCATAAAGTTTGTTTAAACACAACCGGTAAATCAGATTTGTAGTAATTCACTTAGAGGGTTAATATTCCGCCCATATAAGGGCTATATATCAGTTATAATTATAGCATGCCCCTAAAGTGCTTAAAAATGAATTACACAACTCGTAGCTAGTTGCTAAACACGTTACATTAGTATCCTTGCAGCGTTCATACACTTTGGAACTCTGCCAATTCTGACGCTTGTTCACATTAAGTCTCAAGGTCTGAATGTATCAAATGCACTGTTCGCTGCTATTAGGCAGTCTCAAATTGCTTGGTGAGAATACTTAATCATATGAGAACCCCTTAATGTTTTAAATTGTGTGTTTCTTATCCTACTCCGTTAATTGGGGGTCATCTGAGTGCTTACCAAGTATCTTTTTCTGTTAGTTTCTTTAGCTAACTTATTTGAAATGTGATATATTCCATCATTTGCCAAAAGTCCACAAGTCATTAACAAAAATGTACAAGGAAGACCCATTGTTGGTGGCATAGGCTCAATATTTGAGCGATTGTCACAGTGGCTAGATTAAGTTTTTTACAAGATACAAAAGATGTTTTAAATATTCTTAATAATTAGGGCTGCAACTAACGATTATTTTCATAATCGATTAATCGGCCGATTATTTTTTTGATTAATCGGATAAAAAAAGGAATCAATAAGTGTTTCCTATATTTTAAATAAAAGCCACATTCTGAGTGTTACAAATATCAACTCCAGCCTAAAACTTTACATTAACACAACTGTTTGTCCAATTTTTTTTTCAAACAAGCTTTATTGATAAAACATTCAGAGTGACAAACAATGATAAAACAGGACTTCTTGCTAAACATATAATTCATTATTAGCTGGAAGAGGTAATACAGGTTTTATGCTCTAACTTTTAAGAGTAAGTGCTTGCACTGTCCTTTTCTTCAGATGGAGCTTACCACGTTTGTAATTAAAAATAATGTCCAAGTCTTTAACTGTATTGAGTCTGTGCTCCACCTTTCTTTTTTTTTTTCAAGCTTGCGATTTTAGATATTAATTCGCATAACAGTAGTATAGCTTCATAGCAGTAGAGGTTAACAAACCTCTGTTTGTTATTGATTGGTCAAGAGTTTAGAGTAGATTAGTGTCTAGGGAAAGGAAAGAGATATGGGAGGGGGGTTGGGGAGAAAGGTTAAGGGGGGAGGGGGTGAGAGGGAGAAAAAAAAGGGGATCGTTTGGGGAGTCCGGGTTGTGTGTTCCCTCAGGGACTCCAGGGTACTCAGTAGTAGCATTTACAGTGTGTTGTTCCATAGGGATAGCATTATTTCATGAATTTCTAGCTGTTGAGTTTTAAAGTAGTGTATCTTTCTAAGATGAGTAGTTCATCAACTTGTGCTTGCCATTCTGGAATGGTCTGGATATTTTGAGACTTCCATTTTTTTGGAATTAGTTTTTTAGCTCCAGTGAGCATAACCATTAAGAGAGCTAATTTGGGTTTGTCTGTTATCTTTGGTAGAGAGTGGAACAGGACCACCTCGGGTATGTTAGGTATGTCAATATCTAGTATCTGCAACATTGAATTTAAGGCCGACATCCAGAAGTTCTTTAGTTGTGGACAAGTCCACCAGATATGAAGTAGGGTTCCCTCTTCCCCACAGCCTCTCCAACACCTTCCATTCAGGGAGGAGTATATTTTTTGGAGTCTGACCGGAGTCAGATACCATCTACAAAGCAGTTTAAGATGTGTTTCTTGAATGTTGGCCGAAACTGAAGATTTTTTTTGTCAAAATAAATTCTTTAAGCCAGGTGTTAGGATCATTATCTACATTCAATTCCCTGCTCCAAGCTATTGTATACAACGGTAGTGTTGAGGCTTCTGGTAACAATATAATCTTATATAACATGGATATAAGATGTTGCGGGAGAGTGTTTAACGTGCATAAGCTTTTTTTTTTTTTTTTGCGGTAAATAATGTAGTGTTTGAGCTGGTTATAGTGGAGCCATGAGGAAAATATTTCCTTAAAGCATTCCTGCAGTTGAGCTTGTGTTTTTAGTTTACCTTTTTCTATAATACCTAGTAGTGTACCCTCTTTGAGTAAATAGCGCCTTTGTAGGCAGGTGCCGAATTGATGGTATGGTAGTGTTCTCTATGATAGGGAGTAGTGGAGAAACTCTGGATGAAATCTGAGTGCTTGTCGAAATCATCTATAGTCAGATGGTATTTGTTTATGATTTTGGGTCTTTTTGGGGGGGTATCCATGCTAAGGTGCCTACATTATTTAATTTAAGGATTTGTCTATCTAGATGGATCCAAGCCTTATGTGAGCTATTGTGGGACCATTCAACAATATGCTGAAGTTGTGTGGTGCGTCTATATGTTGTCAAGCCTGTACTCCAAGTCCACCCCTGTCTCGCGGGAGATACATAGTTCTCCGAGGGATTCTGGGTCTGATGTCTGCCCAAATAAATTGTTCAGTTATTTTATGAAGCTGAGGTAAGTATCCTGTCGGGAGTGCTATGGGAACTGTTTGAAGAATGTAAAGTATGCGGGGAAGAATATTCATCTTAATAACTCCTATTCTACCTAGCCAAGACAATGGTTTATTCTTCCAAGATGAAAGGTCTCTAGTGATATAATTTTGAAGTGTTATGTAGTTGTGTTGGAAGAGATCTTGGTATGATGAAGTAAGATATATACCTAGGTATTTAAGCTATTTATTAGCTATTGTGATATTGTAGTTAGAGCGTAAACTTTGAATATGATGTGGCATCGAGTTTATGTTTAATAGTTCCGACTTGTTTAAATTAAGAAGAAAATTTGAGACTTCACTGTACTTTTTAAGTTCCAATAACAGTTCAGGGATTGAGTTCTCAACTTCTGTTAGTGTGTATAGGATATTGTCAGCATAAAGGGATTGTTTGTATTCTGTGTCTCCTATTTGTAATCCTTTTATTTTGCTATTTAACCTAACTTTTTGGGCAAGAACCTCTATAGATAAGGCAAATAGGAGTGGTGACAGTGGGCACCCCTGCCTAGTGCCATTGCTTATCTGGAAGGGTTCGGACAATGTCCCATTAACCCTGACTCTTGCATTAGGGTTTGAGTACAAAGTAAAGGTCATATTTGAAAAGGGTTCAGTGAAGACCATATACTCCATCGCCTGACGCAGAAAAAGCCAATCCACCCTGTCAAAGGCCTTCTCCATGTCATTTGAGGGTAAGGCCATGGGAATCCCTCCCGTCTTTGCATAAGTTATCAGTTGGATGACTTTCTTGGCATTATCCCTGGCCTCTCTGCCAGGGACAAAGTCCACTTGATCTGATGAAATTAAATTTGGAAATGTATTTAATCGGTTGGCAAGGATTTTAGCTAGTATTTTCATGTCTGAATTTAAGAGAGAGATAGGCCTAAAGTTCTCAGGGGTATTAGCAGGTTTTCCCGGTTTGGGGATAACCGTTATGTGGGCTTCCAATAAATTCTTTGAAAGTGTTGGGTCTTCTCTCACACTGTTAAACAGATTGAGCATTAATGGGGATAGTACTTCCTTAATTTTTTTGTAATAACCAGGTGTATACCCATCTGGGCCTGGGCTCTTTCCTGAGGGAATATCCTTAATAGCTTGGTGTAGTTCTTCTATGGATATTGTGGATTCTAAAAACTCCCTGTCTAATGTTGGTAATTCTATTCCCTGTAGGTAATTGTCAATTTGTGTTGTTTTTTTTCTGCGAGCTTTTCTTGCGGTGTTAGATGTGTTGGATCCTATTTAATGTTATAGAGTATATTGTAGTAGGCCCGGAAAGCATCTGCTGTTTGTGTGCAGCTTTTGAGTTGCTGTCCTTCTTTTGTTTTAATGGAATGTATGTATGTGCGCAATTGTTTTCTGCAAAGAGTTCTCGCTAAAACTTTCCCTGGTTTGTTATTTTCATCATAGTAACATTGTTTTAGTTGTTGGGCCTTGCGCTGATATGCTTCTGTTAGGTGTTGTTTAAGCTCAAGCCTAGCGGATGTTAACATATTTTTTGTGGTGACATCTAACGGATCTGTTTAATGCTTAGCTTCCAGGGTACCCACTGTGGTGAGGAGGTTGGAGTGTTTTTCTCTAAATTGTTTCAAGAGTCTTACTCCCCGCGTATCATGCTTTTATGGGCTTCCCAGATGGTGATGACCGATGAGGGGGGTTGTAGTTAGGTTAAAGTATTCTGTCAAGGTTTTTTGTATCTCTACTGTGATTAGAGTGTTGTTTATGAGTGTGTCGTCCAATCTCCATATTTTGGAGGTGATTGGTATATCCGGCCATAAGATAGAACAAGTGACTGGTGCGTGATCAGACCATGTTATTAACCATATTTCGGAATCGTTTGTAATTGAGAATCCAGAGGAATCTGTGAATATATAGTCAATTCTTGAGTAACAGTTATGTGGGGCAGAGTAAAATGTGTAGTCTTTGTCTAGTGGATGTGTGGTCCTCCAGATTTCATGGAGCTTTAAAGGGACACTAAATCCAAAATGTTTCTGTCATGATTCAGGTAGAGAATACAATTTAAAACAACATTCCAATTTACTTCTATTATCTAATTTGCTTCATTATTTAGATATCCTTGTTGATCTCTGTTGAAGATATAGTAATGCACATGGGTGAGCCAATGACACGAAACATCTATGTGCAGCAACCAATCAGCAGCTAATGATGATATCTAGATATGCTTTTCAGCAAAGGATATCAAGAGAATGAAGCAAATTAGATAATAGAAGTAAATTAGAAAGTTGTTTCAAATCATATGCTCTTTCTGAATCATGAAAGAAAAAATGTGGGTTTCATGTCCCTTTAAGTTAGAGAGGGTGGACTTGGTGGATTTCAATGTTGAGGAGGGCATGCTCGCAGTACCTCTGGACAAATCCAGAGGGGGATCTAGGGAGAGGTTAAAGTCTCCAGCCAAATACACTATACCCCTGGCGTGTTCTAAGAGGAGGTTAGCCACATTTTTGAAAAATAAATGTTGGGCTTGGTTGGGGGCATATACTGTCATCACAATTAACTAAATTGGTTAGTTAAAGGTTCAGAGGGGGGAAGTATCCCCATGTCTAATGTCAACGTTTTAATATCTGTATATAAAGGTTACTTAGATTAGCAACCTTGTGTTATGGGAGAGGCAAACTAAGCAATTATTGCTAATTGGTTAACCAATAAACAGTCAAACATGTAAACTTAGACAACAGAGTATTATTTAACATATCTTTTCCGTATGCTAAAGTCATGCTTAAATACAGTGTTCAGTGTACCTTTTATTTTGTAGCAATAGGAAACAGAACAATTAAACAGGTTCAGGATTCAAAGTCCCTTAGGTATTCAGCGGCCTTCATTCTGGAGCATTTATGATATTGTGCTGAGGCTCAAAGTAGTGGGAGCCTTTTACAGAAAAAGGGGATGTTATCAATGGCACTACCAGATATCGTTTAATTATATGACTACACCCTCATATTATTATGCCGCTTGTGGGCTGAGAATCTAAATTGGGGTAGTGGTGCTGTGTATTAATGAAATTTCAAAGGCAAAATGGAATGGGTTGAGAACCCATTCTAGAATACACTAATAGCACTCATTGTAGCCATAAATTGCGAATAATGCTAGAAAATTGCAATGATCACCAAATGGATTAGAAAGATCTCAGGGATAAACTAAAACGTAACCTTTATTATATACACATAAAAAATGGAGTTAAAATTGAGGGATGTGTAAATTAAAAACAAGTGCTCTAGATAGGATAATGTAAAACAAATTTTATATCCCAAACTATTGTTCAAAGAGTTCAAATATGTATGCAACACTCGTTATAAGTGTGAGGATCTTGGATATATTATTCTAATAAATCACATGTACACAATAAGCCTCTCTTGCATTGTAGGATGATAATTCCTTTGAACCTGTTATATTCTAGGAATGTGTAAGATATTTATAAAAATATCTGAAATCAATAAGTTCCGTGCATGTTGGGGTATTACAGATCAGTATATATAGTGTATGCTTGGGTATCTCGGAGTTAGCTGTGGTCAGTATGTTTAGTGCATACTTGGGTATCACATATCAGTATGTTTGGTGCATACTTGGGTATTCACTTGTAAAATTCCTTATCGGGTTAATCATTGAGTTGATTAATCAGATGTAGTTTAACATTCAAGTTACAACCACCAGATTCTAATTATAATAATACTTGCCCTAGAATACCTAAAGGTTGATGAATAGATTAATAGCTAATAGTATTCAGCGGTAACATTAGTCTATCTTAGTAAAAAGTATGCTGTTTACTATAATATTGAGGCAAGTTAATTTTACACTTTCTGCAATAGATGGTGGTATAATTTTTGTGCCCACATGTGCTGGTATTAACATACAATTCCACCAACCATGGTTTGCCCATACTACAGTTTACCCAGTTTAATCAGCTGAATTGTAAATAGCTAAAACACGCACTCCTAAATATTGGGTATGGTTTACAATTCACTTGTATATTGGGTTAACTGGTCAGTTTAAATAACTGGATCTTGCATACATGCAAACATTAAGTATATCACATGAGTGCGCAAATCAGATTATAAAGCCCTTGCGCATTTGCACATTACTGTATGGTTCACCTTAAATGGAGTGTGAGAAAGTAAAGGTCGCAACAGGACTATTGTTATGTTAATGCCTAGCTAAATCCTGCATTAACACCACAACAATGTGCGTTCTAAAATTTACTTGTGCACTCAAGTCAGCTGTATCGTTTAAGCCGGTGTGCCTAGTATTGATGTAAGCTGCAAGCGCATAAGATGCTTTAGCACTCTGCGTATTTATATAGTGAGTTTGCCGTATACACTGAGTTAGATATAAACCGATGTAAACCTTGACCATTACATACACCCATAAAGAATATTACTTGTACGTGAGTTTGCTATAACCAGTTGATTACAATATAGTAACACGTATGACTAGAAAAGCGGTAATTAGCCCTTGGCTGGAGACCCAGAGTATAACGTTTGGTAGTATAGCTGCAAGTAATATTTGGTTATTCATACCAGTTATTATTATATGCTGACCACCAGTGCTACTAAATAATAAAGAGTTTAAATATGCTAGATCTGAATTATCCTAACGAGAGCAAGCCCTAACAAACACAGGAGCTCCCTGACTCCTCACTAGTGCCCTAACATGTTTCCCCGTTCTCACGGCTTTCTCAAAGAGGGGTGTGTGCGCGCGTCGCACTCTGATTGGCTTTTTATGTGTGGGGAAGCTGAAACACCCTCCCACATCTGTGTCGTCAGCCGGTCATGTGATTAGAGCGATTTCGGAATGTAAACAGATGATACGCTATAGTCTGTAAAGATCATATGCCTACTAAGAGAATGGAAAGAGAATTGGAAAGTGAAGATATTTATCAGTTCAATACTTGAACTATGCATATTAGCATTACCTTATATAGGCTAATGATTAACAATAATAAATAATGTGCAAAATTTCATGCAAGTGAAATCAGTGATGAAAATAAAAGGTGCTGGTTGTAATTACTAGATTTACTATTATTGAGCTTAAAACTGTGCTGATGGGTATGAGGGTTTTGGTCTATTAATGGAAGTGCTACGTGATGGAGATTTGAAAGAATAAAGAAAAGTGTTTTTAAGAAATAAAGTAATTTGTGATCAGGGATAAAATTAAAAGTTGATGTCTTAAAATATAAAGGCATTGTGTTAAGATTGTATATATTATATTAACACCTTATGTGATCTAGTCGTGTAAGTGTATTTACAGCCCATTATTGATTTCTCCTGATTATAGTGATAAAAATTGTGCTAGTGAGAAATGGAAGAATGCATATTTTAATTTAACAACATTATAAGTGAATCCTTAAAATAATGCAACAAGTTTGTGTCTACTCAATCTATGTTAGGAGTCATGTGATTAATATACAACATGAAGGTTGAAATTTCTCTCATGAAAAATAGATATTTCCACACTTTTCTGTGTGACAGGTGCTGAGATTCTCAATTTTTCTAGAGTCATGTTGTTTAGTGTCTTTAGATTTATAAATCTCCCACTTTAGAATTCCTAATTAGAACCCTAGATTGAGCTGGACATATTGTGCACAAGATTCAAATTGATATAATGGAGTTTTATCTTCTTTTTTTTAAAAAAATTTTTTTAAAAATAGACGTTCAATTACATTCTCTTATTCCTGTGAGATCAAGTAGTGGTTTTGTCATAGCGTAATAAAATGTTACTGATTGTCATAACATGACCAGTTATTCACAGATAGTGGACAAAATTATTATGTTCATTTAACCCTTGAGGGTGGACAGAATTTAGCAGAAAAATCCATCTAGTTTCAGCTCTTAAGAGTGCTTTTTCTTGATTACCACCCCTTATTCCCAAGTTAACTTTCTGTAATCCAAAACACTGGAGGTCAGATTGTTTGGATTTGTGTACCCGTAGAAAGTGCCTGGCAACTGTGGTAATGGTTTTACCTGCATCATTATCTTTTTGGGCATTTTTAATGTTTCTCAGGTGTTCTTGTAACCTGGTTCTTAACTTTCTAATGGTCATACCAACATAGAATAAATTACATTTGCATATTAAAGCATAGATGACCCCTTCTGTATGGCAGTTGATGTATGCATTGACTTTGTGTGTCTTACCAAATCTGTCTGTGATTGTATTGGTTTTTTTTCATGAAACTGCAAGTACTACAGGTTCCACATTTAAAAGATCAATGGGATAATTTTGTTTTTTCTCCAGAGAAATGGTTTGGACTGATCATATCTTTGAGGTTTCGTGCTCTTTTGAAGCCTACAGCCATCTTATCATCCAATATGTTTTTCAGAATAGGATCTGCTTTTAGAATGTGGGAGCCTGTATAGAAAGGTTGGAGTAAAATTTTTGCAGGTCCATCCCAGGTCTATAAATTGCAGATTTATTATTGTTGGTGGCAATTATAGATACCGACAATCCCCATCTATATTGTTCAAAGAAAAGGTGTAATGGGCATCAGATTTCTTCTTTTTTGTAAAGTTGCCAGCGAGAGATCTGTAAAAAGTTGTATTTCTTCTCCAGCATGGTGAAATGGATGTTTAGCTCTGGCACATTGGAGTAGTTCCTCTCTATCTTTGTAATTCAGGAGCTTTACAATTATATCTCGTGGTGGAGCTTTAGGTGGTGGCTTTGGCCTAAGTGCCCTGTGGGCTCTTTCGATGAGAATGTCCGGCGAGGATGCCTTGCCTTTAATACTCTGAATAGGTTTGGGAGATATCCTTCTATTGCAGGAGGGTAGACAGTTTCTGAGACTCCCCGTATTCGTAGGTTGTTTCTCCTACTATGGTTGGCAAGGTCCTCTATTCTATTGTGGAGGAATTGTAGTTTGTCAGCTTGATCCTGAAGTTCATTGGTTGTGTGCTGTAGAGTTGCGGTGAATTCTTTCAACTTTTGATATTCTGGTATCCAGAGCGCTAAGGTCCTTACGTAGGTCTCCGAAGTGGTTGCACATTTCTTGAAGGACATTATTGCCATATTTAGATAATAGCTGCTGTAGGTCCTCTTTGGTTACATATTGTGGTATTGGAGGATCTATGTTGTGGGCTTGCGCTGCTGTGTTATGTTGTCGGTTAGCCATTTCTTTGCTGCCGGAATCAGGCTGCGAATCAACTGGTTTCAGGTACTGGTTTAATAGTTTAGTCGATTAAATCTTACCTATCTTGGTTTGTCTTTTATTAGGCATTACCCTTTTTTTTTTTTTAGCGTTAATGTAGATATTACCAGTCGTTTGCCTTTTGCTAGGCAAGTGTGGATGACACTATGTACTACCTGTTGGTAGCCCTGTATCCTCTCAGTGGAGAGCTGATACAGAGTATATCTTCAGAGTATATCTTCTTGTTGTTTAAATAGCTAAGGGTTAATTAAGCAATTATACACATTAATCGGGATTGACGGTTTTAACCCTGTTTATTTAGTGGAAAGAACCTTCTGTGGTTTGATCTATGCTGCAGGCCCTACTGTCTATTCAATTGTCAGGGGCAGATGTAGTTTTTGTGGGGGCTAAATAGCTCTATTATTTTATATTCCTTGCTTCCAAATGATCCAGGGAGTTTCTCTCAACAGCACTAGTGCAGAGGTATTTTACTTTAAATTGAGGTGTTATAACACAATCTCAATGAGATATAAATATAACTGTTGCCTGCAGACTTCTAAGACATTTTCAGGCTGTGTGAAGTAAAGTGGATTAGGCTTAAATTATTTGAAGTGTATCCCAATCTGCCGTGCCCTTCTTTATTGCTACATCTCCTCAGCCTACAGGAGGGTCTGGTGCTGCTCTATAAAGAAGTTCCGGTTCTGAGCCGGGTAGGGCTAATGTCCCACCAACCTGTATGCAGGCCTAGACTATGTCGCTGGTGTGAGCGGGGAGCCGGTATCCCACGGTGCACACCGGAGCTTGATGCAACCCGGGTGTAGTTCTGGCGGTATGGGTAAGGTGGCGGTTTTCAGGATACTAGGTCAGTAGTGTTTAGTGATGGCGTTGTGTGCCACGGGTCGTGAGCAGTACTCACTATTTGTGTCCCTCCCGCTGGGTTCTTTTGCCAGATGGTCTAGTAAATGACCGGTGATGGCTCCTGAAGCTTGCTGCCATCGGGGTGGGATGAAGAAGGGAAGATTATGCCTCTCAAGCTATGTTGACTTGCATGGGGATTAGGAGCCTTTCTATTCTGTGGCCATACTCCGCCCCCCGTTTGTCCAATTTTTAAGCAGCAGAAGACAATTTTATAATCAAGCAAAACAAAACCACAAACTGTTTGAAAAGAGGTAGAACTAGAAAGAGGTAGACTATCACTGTTTATAACATATTTGTTATTCACTTTCAGAAACGTTGCATTAAAATGCAAAAATTTAAACATGTCCACATGCTCCTGGTTGAGGCTGGATCTCTTTTTGCTTTTTTGCCTGCAGCAGATAAGAGGCGCTCAGATGGTGCTGAGGCGCCTGAGATGCATAAGTAGGGTTTTGCCAATTTCGCCAAAGTGGGATATTTATCTTTGTTAGCTCTCCACCAATGAAAGGGGCCTCTTAAAGTAAGCCTGGACTTTATTCTAACATAAAAAATATTTTACATATCTATATTCAATGGTAAATAACCAGCTATAAGGTAAGGGAAAAATATGTAGTTCGCTCTAAAAATAACAGATATATACTTATATTATCACAATTAATTAAAAAAAAAAAAAAAGTAAAAAAATGCTAAAGGACTTTATATCAATAACAGGACAAAGCCATGCACATTTATCTATACAGTACATATTATCACTAATACCAAACAAGATAATAGTGCACAGCAATTTGAAATAACTCCCATCAATCTAAGGCTAGGTGTAAATAGAAAGCTTGACACTATATCATGCAAAGCATAGTCCCAAATCACCTGATTTAATATAAACAATCCAAATGATGACTTCTATTATTTCTGGGTTGCACATAAGCCAGGAGTAGTTGTCAACTTATACTGTCCTGAAAAAGTGAAACGTAAATGTCTGTAGAGGTGCTTTAGGCTAAGGGCATAACCATAAAACACAATACCATGTGCATAACCTCATTGGAGTGAAGCAGCTGGTGTTGTGCACAGACCAACTAATTGCAAAACAACTAATCGATTATGAGATTCGTTATTATCTATTATAATGATTAAGTTGTTGCAGCTCTATTAATAATATTTGTTGGACTAAGCTGGCTAGCTGGATGACGATTGACATGACATCACATTAAAAGGGAGGTTAAGAGAATTTATAGGTCAGAAGTTCTTAAGGATAATAAGTCTATTGCTAGGAGAGGTTCCCAGGGTGTCACTTTTGTCACAGATTATAGCACTCAATATGAGCAAGTGTGTGCTATAGTCAGGAAGGAAACACTGCATTATTGGCTGCAGATAATCATCTGATTTTGACAGATTTTGACAGAGAATTAGATATTCTTACCGTAAGGGTTAAAACTAGAGCAAATTATGTCTCTCCTTCACAATTACCCAGCTCTAAAGAAAAACATTCCTCATGGCTAATGCATAAAGGAATGTTTAAATGTGGCTACTCACGCTGTAAACCCTGTGAATTTGTATCAATTACTAATTCCTTCAGATCCTCTGTCACTCAAGAAGTATTTCCCATAAAGAGTTGCTTAAATTGTATTTCAGACTTTGTATTGTATCTCATCACTGGTAATTCATGTTCCCTGCAGTACGTCGGTCTTACCACTAAGGATGTTAATACCCGCATAAGAGAACATCTGTCTACAATCACTACAGGGAAAGCCAAAACTCCGCTAGTGCAACATTTTGCACAAGTCCATGATAAAAAGGTTAATACCTTATCATGGTGTGCAATTGAGAGAATCAATATGCCAAAAAGAGGGGGAGATAGGGTTAAGCTTCTAGGGAGGCAAGAGATGCACTGGATCTTTAGGTTAAAGGGACAGTCAACACCAGAATTTTTGTTGTTTTAAAAGATAGATAATCCCTTAATTTCTTATTCCCCAGTTTTGTATAACCATCACAGTTATGATACATGTTTTACCTCTGTAATTACTTTTCAATTCTTTTGACAGACTTGCATTTTAGCCAGTCAGTGCTCACTCCTCAGTAAATTCACATGCATGAGCTCAATGTTATCTATATGAAACACATGAACTAACACCCTCTAGTGGTCAAAAACTGCCAAAATGTATTTAGATTAGAGACGGCCTTCAAGGTCTAAGAAATTAGCATATGAACCTCCTAGTTTTAGCTTTCAACTAAGAATACCAAGAGAACAAAGCAAAATTGGTGATAAAAGTAAATTGGAAAGTTGTTTAAAATCACATGCCCTATTTGAATCATTAAAGTTTTTTGTTTTTTTTAACTTGACTGTCCCCTTAAGGACAAGGGCTCCCTATGGTTTGAATTCTGAATATGACCTCAAACTACTGGCAATTAGACTTGTGCATGATCGAAAAATTTGTTTCGGTTCGGATCGATTCTGATTTTTTTCTGATTTTGGTTCGGATCTATTCGGAAAAATTTGAATGAATTTGTTTCGGATTCGAATAAATTCGTCTGGATTCAGTTCGATTCGGAAATTCGGAATTTCTGTATGTGTTAGGTGGGATATGCTGTGTATTAGACTAGTATTATGTACTGTATATTAGATGTAACCCATAGCAGAGTGAAATAACCTAATATACTGTACAATACTAGTGTAATCCATTGCCATCCAAATCTACCGAATAAATCCGAACTAATTCAGATTTATTCGTAGATTCGGCACTATTTTAATTCTGAAATTCAAATAAATCCGAATCTCCGAATTCAGACAAATTTCCGAATCGATCCGAAATGAATCGCACATTTCTACGGGCAATGAATATTTAATGTTTTAGGTGCAGTACATATGTCTATGCACTTACGAGTATGCATATAAATAGTCTACGGGTCTATTTGTTTTAGATAACTACATGAATTTTGTGTATATATATATATATTATTATTATTATCTCTGTTTATGTATTTATTTCTTATGAATAATTGAAGTCTATTGCTTTAAGGGAAATTGGAGGGTGTGTATTTCTTAGTTGTTATTAGCCTATGAGAAGTCCAGTGTGTGCATAAATTGTAACTGTGTATCAGGTGTGTTAGGCTATGATTACGGCTTATGCCAAAATGCGTAAGTCATCCTGATACACAAGATCTTAATGCTTTTAATAAAAATTGGGAAAGAGTCTATGCGGGCTTAAATATCTCCCAAAAAGGCAAAATGGCTATATCAGGATGGTACAACTTGTTAATGATTAAAGAAGGCCAGTACGCTATGGAACACTTGAGAGAAAAATGGAGCTTGGATATTCCTTTAATAGAAAATCCGATAATTGAAAAGAGTGTTACTAGGGCATGGGCAGCGACATCTCAGTTATCATGGCGTGAATCGCATATTAAATTAATTGAGTCTGTATTACCCCAGAAGATCTAGGAAGGTGGAATAAAGCTCAAGTTTATGAATGTTTACGCTGTAGTTGGCCTAATGCCAATTTGCTACATTGTATATGGGAATGTCCAAAAGTGATTCAATTTTGGGGAAAGGTATCTTATTGGTTGTCTAAAATATTAAAGCAAGCAATTGTGTTGGATAAGGAGGAATTGTCTTCCTTAAGAAATATAAGAATAGGGAAGAGAATACAAACTTTATTAATTTTACAATACTTTGTGCAAGAAGTATCATATTT
This sequence comes from Bombina bombina, assembly GCF_027579735.1. Classification (NCBI taxonomy): domain Eukaryota; kingdom Metazoa; phylum Chordata; class Amphibia; order Anura; family Bombinatoridae; genus Bombina; species Bombina bombina. The sequence continues at coordinate 730,335,808 of NC_069500.1, read as the reverse complement.
TCTTCGTGGAAATCCAATAAAAGGCCTGTCTTCTCTATGCTCCTTAAGATGTTAAATTTTAAATTAATCTTGGAGCAATATGAAACTTCAATAAGCTCTGAAAGTGAAATAGACCTATTTTTTAGAAAATGGGGTAATTATATATTTTCAAACCCCCCAGAAATTCAACGTAGGTTGATTGCTCCTTTTAAAAATTCTGAATGGATTTAAAATGCAGTCCTAAGAGGTGAAGTAAGATTAGAAGAGGTCTCTTAATATATGAAATGATAGACCGGAGAGTCGTGCGGGCCATGGAGGAGACATTACCCTTTTTTTTTTCTTTTTCTTTCAGATGTATTTAGGGCACGATTATACAATTTAGAGTATTAAATGACACAAAAGGCCAATGAAATGGTCGATTGCTGTAAGGTATAAAATATGTCCATTACAGGATAAAATTTTATGAATAATTTTTCTTTTTCTTTGGTTTTGATTGCTTTCATATAATTTTGTGTTATATGTATATTTTATTGTCTTGGGGATATGTTGTATGTTTGGTTAAAAAATAAAAAGAATTTAAAAAAATAGTCATCCTGATACACGGCACCTTCTTTTAATGGTCCTCCATATGGATATTAGATTGTTTTAATTTTTCCAATAAAACTTGGTATGTTTTAAGGATGATCAATCATTCTTTCTTTTTTCTACTATGGGCTTCCAGTGATCCGTCCTTTCTCTCATATGGGTAGCCGGCTGACCTGCCATTGGTTACTTTCACACCCCGTAACCTATAGTCATCAGGATTTTCGATCGATCTGACACAGACTGTGGTGAGGTGTCCGTGAAGTGGAAAAGGGAATCCCCAGAGCAAGCAAAGCAGCTGGTAAGGCTCCGCCGTTGAGAGATCACGGGACCCATCGGGCGAGATACACGGAGACGGTGAGAGCAACGATTTTTATGCTGTATGCATGAATCTACTTTGGATGATACAGTTTCTTTATGACAAAGCGCTACAAGTGTTGTGCATACAAGCTAGCCACCGTGGTTTATTCATTATAAGTGATTTGTATAAGGTTTTCTTATTTGACTTTCTTGTGTGATTAGCATTTGTACAAATTCATACTAATAGCTGATGGGCTATGAAGATGCAAAGTACTTACCTGTCAGCACCTACATCCACTGTTCTTACCTCAGCTGCAGCAACTTGCTTCCACTAGACAAGCCAATCCTAAGCAGTGCATGCATGATGCTAAGGATCTAAACAAGTAACAGCAACTACATCCCAGAGGATTAGAAGATAAATCCCCATTTCACTTGGGGAGGGCTGTGGATTCCACTGTTGACAAGGGGATTGGTGGAGAAGTCCACATTTCACCTGGTAGGCCTGTGACATTTCTCACTGAGAAAAGATCTTTCACTGCCTGGCTGATACCTCCTTGTCTACCACTCTGACCAACTGTGAGGAGGAAAAGGGCCTCCAATCTGTTAGATAAACTCTTAACAACAAGTAGCTCTGCACTTCTTACTTTTTAAAATAAATATACTCATCAACACATACCACATGGTTACAAAAGTAAAATAAATAAATTCAAGTCAATGTGGCTAAATAAAAACGTGTTAGTAGAAATTAGGAAAAAGTAGGGCATTTAAATTATTGAAAGAAAATGTTACAGATTCAACATTCCAAATATAAAAGGAAAGTAACAAAGCAAAAATGAAAGATTAATTGCAAAGAATTCTAAGTCAAACCCTAAAAGGTTTTTTAAGTACCTAAATGGCAAAAATCGAAGAAGGAAAATATAGGTACATTAAAATGTGTGAAGAGTAGCATGATTAACACAGAGGGAGAAGGCTGAGGTACTAAACCAGTTCTTTTCATCAGTATACACAAGAGAGGAACCAATGGGAGATACTTTGAAACTAACTTAAACATACAAGCCCATACAATTAACTGTGTTATATCTAGAGGATATCAGGAAGAATTTACATTTATCACCAATTTTGCTTTGCTCTTTTGGTGTTCTTAGTTGAAAGCTAAACCTAGGAGGTTCATATGCCAATTTCTTAGACCGTGAAGGCCGCCTCTAATCTGAAAGCATTTTAACAGTTTTTCACCACTAGAGGGCGTTAGTTAATGTGTTTCATATTGATAACATTGAGCCCATGCACGTGAAGCTCCTAAGAGTGAGCACTGATTGGCTAAAATGCAAGTCTTTCAAAAGAACTGAAATAAGGGGGCAGTTTGCAGAGGCTTAGATACAAGGTAATTACAGAGGTAAAATGTGTATTATTAGAACTGTGTTGGTTATGAAAAACTGGGGAATGGGTAATAAAGGGATTATCTACCTTTTTAAACAACACAAATTCTGGTGTCGGCTGTCCCTTTAAAGGTAAATAAAACTCCAGGCCAAGATAATATACACCCAAGGGAATTTAGCATTTATATAGTAAAACCTCTACTCTTAAAGGGACAGTCTACACCAGAAATCTTATTGTTTAAAAAGATAAATAATCCCTTTATTACCCATTCCCCAGTTTTGCATAACCAACAGTTATATTAATACATAGGGATTACCTTATATCTAAGCTTATGTAGACTGCCCCCTTTTTTCAGTTTTTTTGACAGACTTGCATTTGAGCCAATCAGTGCTGACTCCTAGGTAACTCCACGGGTGTGAGAACAATGTTATCTATATGACACACATGAACTAACGCCCTCTAGTTGTGAAATTGTCAAAATTCATTCAGATAAGAGGCAGCCTTCAAAGGCTAAGAAATTAGCATATGAGCCTACCTAGGATTAACTTTTAACTAAGAATACCAAGACAAAATAGCAAAATTGATGATAAAAGAAAATGATAAAGTTGTTTAAAATTGCATGCCCTATCTAAATCATGAAAGTTTATTTTTGACTAGTCTGTTCTTTCATTTTCAAGACTCATCCTCAGGAATAGTACCCCAGGACTGGCATAAAGCTGATGTGGTGCCACTATTTAAAAAGGGAAGCATGGCTGATCCAGGAAGCTATAGACCAGTTAGTCTGACATCAATAGTGGGTTAGATACTTGAGGGATAATAAGGAATTATATTGATGAGAATATTAATGTAAACAAGATTATGAGTTCAAATCAGCATGGTTGTATGAGAAATAGATCATGTCAAACTAATATAATTAGATTATACGAGGATGTAAGTAAAAATAGATAAAGGGGAATCAGTTGATGCAATATACTTGTATTTTGCAAAGGCATTTGATACACTGTTCCATGAGAGATTAATGTACAACATTAAGAGAATAAGAGCATGTGTATTTATGTGTTTATATGTTAGAAAATGGCACCGATAGATGCATGGTTGCCATAAACCTTCAATTTGTAAAAAACGCAATATCTGTGAAACGCAGTAAAGTGAAGCTCAATAAAATGAGGTATGCCTGTACATAATTACAAAAGTACCCTGAATCGCAGAAATATAGAAGATATCCTCGCATATGAATGACATAACACGTTTGGCTTTTACCTGCTACTTCTATTGACTTAATAAAGAAGCTTTTGTTTTCATCTGAGGATTTACTTTTTTTGAGTGTGAGGATATCTTCTATATTTCTGCTATTCAAATCAGGAGGTGTCGGTGGGGCATCTGTTTTCCTGGGCACCATTATTGTGGATCCCTTGTTCCCGGAGGAACTGTTTGTCAGGTGCACTGAGCACACAGTGCGAAGAAAGCGGTATGATGAGTGGGGGTAGGAGTTTGAATCCAGAGCGCTTGCATGTGAACATTTGCTGGACTGAACTCTATGTCCCTGAATCACTTGAAAAAATTTAAAGGGACAGTCTACAAATGAATATTTATGTTTTTAAAAGATAGATAATCCCTTTATTACCCATTCTCTAGTTTTGCATAACCAACACAGTTATATCAATACACTTTTTTTACCTCTGTGGTTATCTTGTATCTAAGCCTCTGCAAACTGGCACTTATTTCAGTTCTTTTGACAGACTTGCATTTTAGCCAATCAGTGCGGGCTCCTAGGAACTAGACGTGCGTGAGCACAGTGTTATATATATGAAAAACCATGAACTAACAACCTCTAGTGGTGAAAACTGTCAAAATGCCTGGCCCCTGAGCTAAGAGGCAACCTTCAAGGGCTTAAACATTAGCATATGAACCTCCTAGATTTAGCTTTCAACTAAGAATACCAAGAGAACCAAGCAAAATTAGTGATAAAAGTAAATTGGAAAATTGTTTAAAATTAAATGCCCTATCTGAATAATGAAAGTTTGTTTTGGACTAGACTGTCCCTTTAAGGGAAATTAGCATAAGTGTCATGATTGCACAAGCAGTATGTAAATAATTTCAGTGAGAATCCCAAAGTTTGTGAAAAAGTTAACAATTTTTTCTAAGAGGTGGAGAACAGGGCAGGGAAGCAGCGGTCATCAGATCCTTGCGGAAACCTGCAGCTGATAGGGGAGAGAAGAGCTTGATAAGTTGAGCCCATAGTATAGCACTGTAGTCTATCAGGTAGAAGGACAAAGACAGAAATGTGCTCCTTTTAACATTAAGAAAGTCAATGACTCACTGGTCTCTGTACTCAGCCTGTGCAGGCTGGTCTTGTATCTTGCACTGCTGCAGTAGACGGGGACTTCACTCCCACTCTATATGTCAGCAAAATATCACTGGCTAGAGCAGGCTGCTATCTGATTCTGTAAGGGAGAGGGCTTTGTCCAGGCAGCACAGCAATCTGCAAGTTATATACAAAAGGGAAGGGAATAACAGCTGCAGACACCTAGCTACTCTCAATGATCCCCTGCACACCATGTGATTTATATAGCTCAATAGGTGACTATGAGTAAGCACAGCAAATCGTGTGTCACATGGCCAGACTATGCGAGTTGGCAGGTCTGTGATTTAAAACAATCCAAATGATGACTCCTATTATTTCTGGGTTGCACATGTGATCTAACCCACATAAGCCAGGAGAAGTTGTAAGCTGAAAAATACATTTATACTGTCCTGAAAAAGTGAAAAAAACATAATGTATGCAAGAACTTACCTGATAAATTCATTTCTTTCATATTGGCAAGAGTCCATGAGCTAGTGACGTATGGGATATACAATCCTACCAGGAGGGGCAAAGTTTCCCAAACCACAAAATGCCTTTAAATACACCCCTCACCACACCCACAATTCAGTTTAACGAATAGCCAAGAAGTGGGGTGATAAAGAAAGGAGTAAAAAGCATCAACAAAGGAATTTAGAAATAATTGTGCTTTATACAAAAAAAATCATAACCACCATAAAAAAGGGGGTGGGTCTCATGGACTCTTGCCAATGTGAAAGAAATTAATTTATCAGGTAAGTTCTTACATAAATTATGTTTTCTTTCATGTAATTGGCAAGACTCCGTGAGCTAGTGACGTATGGGATAGCAATACCCAAGATGTGGAACTCCACACAAGAGTCACTAGAAAGGGAGGGACAAAATAAAAACAGCAATTTCGCTGAAAAAAATAAATCCACAACCCAAATATAAGTTTATTCTCAAAAAGAAAAAAACTTAAATCATAAGCAGAAGAATCAAACTGAAATAGCTGCCCGAAGAACTTTCCTACCAAAAACTGCTTCCGAAGAAGCAAACACATCAAAATGGTAGAATTTAGTAAATGTATGCAAAGAAGACCAAGATGCTGCTTTGCAAATCTGATCAACCATAGCTTCATTCTTAAAAGCCCAAGAAGTGGAAACTGATCTAGTAGAATGAGCTTTAATTCTCTGAGGCGGGGCTTTACCCGACTCCAAATAATCTTGATGAATCAAAAGCTTTAACCACAATGCCAAAGAAACGGCAGAAGCCTTCTGACCTTTCCTGGAACCAGAAAACGAATAGACTAGAAGTCTTACTGAAATCTTTAGCGGCTTCAACATAATATTTCAGAGCTCTCACCACATCCAAAGAATGTAAAGATCTCTCCAAAGAATTCTTAGGATTAGGACACAAAGAAGGGACAACAATTTCTCTATTAATGTTGTTAGAATTCACAACCTTAGGTAAGAATTTAAACGAAGTCCGCAAAACTGCCTTATCCTGATGAAAAATCAGAAAAGGAGATTCACAAGAGAGAGTAGATAATTCAGAAACTCTTCTAGCAGAAGAGATGGCCAAAAGGAACAACACTTTCCAGGAAAGTAGTTTAATGTCCAAAGAATGCATAGGCTCAAATGGAGGAGCCACAGTAGGAAATCAAGATATTAATTCCAACAACTTAGATATATTATTGAGAGATCTACACAAAAATTTGTATAAACAAGACAAATTATAGTGGGATCAACAATTCTGCGAACAGTACATACAGAGAAACCCGATACCCAGAGGACTCAGAATCCAGCTATTCCCGGCATTCGAATTTAAATTGAGAAACCTCAGTGAGGAATGGGAAGAAGCCTTAAGTGAATGTTCAAACAAACTGATGAAAATTCTCATCAAACATGACACATATGAATATGAGAGATTAGAGGAGATTATTAAAACCCAGAATGAACAACTAAAGAATTTCGAAAATCTAAAAGAATTTGAAAATGCATACAAAGGATACCAAAAAGAACTAGACAAATATGAGACTGAAATTAAAAACACTAAGAGAGGGAAATTACAAAGAGACATCCAAGACTACAACAACAACAAAGTTTACAAATGGAAGAATCAATCTAATATCTCCAACCACAGAACTCATAGGAGAATAAACATTGTGGAAACAGATGTATCTGACACAGAACCAGAAGACTGTGATAACAATGATAATGTACTAAGATCAGAAACCACAGATCCTTCCACTTCACAAACATCCAAAATTGTTGATAATAGAAAAAGGAAGTCTTTTTTAGAGGAAGATTCAAGCACAGATACGGAGCCACCAGAAGAGGTGGGAGGAACAAACAAAAGACACACAAGAACCCACAACAACAAAAAACAGAACAAACAACAGACAAACAAACCTGGAATCCCAGTCCTTTCTCAACAATGAGAATGAAGAACTAAGAATAATCAATCTATCAAATCGCATTTTATCAGAACATCACCTGAATGTACTATCAAAGGGTTTATCCTTTTGCCCAAATTCTCAGCTGGATAAATTTGAAACTATAAAAGACATTCAGTTATTCCTACGTAAGTTGTTGCTAAGAAAACATTTTGATAGCAAACCAAATTTGGATGCTCCGTCCAATCTAACAGAGGAAGAGCTTGAATCTCTCCAAAACTTAGAAGATTTATTAACAGAACAACTGCCATCAGCACAATCAGAATGGCGTACCCTCCTGAAAGTCAAATCCAAGTTCACTCCTTCTAACAACACAAGTTCAAGCATAGATACCTTCAACCAAGTGGTGTGTAATTCCATAAACCAAATAAATATCCTTCCAAAAACTAAAAATCTAAATTTTCAAGAACGAAAAGCTCTAAAGGATATGGAATCATGGGAAGATGTGATTATCAGAAATGCGGACAAGGGAGGCAACATTGTAATATGGCCAGAAGAAATGTATGTAAAAGAAGCTATCACTCAACTTCAAAATAAAGATTGTTATAAGGAACTATGGGGAAATCCCACGGTACAATTCCATCAACAATATAACACGTTGATTGAGATGGCGAAGAAAAATGGTATTATCACCAAGAAAGAAAATTCCTGACCATTCCGCACCCCAAAATAGCTACATTCTATCTTATCCCTAAGATCCATAAAAATCAGAAACAACCCCCAAGTCGTCCCATTGTCTCTGGTAACGAAAATCTTACAGAGAAGGCAAGCATTTATATTGATCTCAGATTGAGACAATTTTTGACGCAACTCCCATCCTATGTCCGTGACACGATGAAAGTACTGCAACAACTAGAAGGTATTAACATCTCCAAAAATGCTTGGTTAGTAACTGCGGATGTGGAATCACTTTACACCAGTATTAATCACAAACAAGGACTCAATGCAGTCAGACACTTTCTGAATATGGACAGCACTGAAAGAGATGAACACAATCAATTTGTCATGGATCTATTACAATTTGTCCTTACTAAAAATTACTTTTTGTTCAATAACAAATTCTATCTCCAAACACAGGGTACCGCCATGGGTACAGCCTGTGCTCCCACCTATGCCAACTTGTTCCTTGGCTGGTGGGAGCAAACCTATGTATTTACAGACACCAACGATCAATATATCCAAAATATCCCTCTATGGATAAGATATATTGACGATGTCATGTTCATATGGGAAGGCACTCAAACTGACCTCGAAATGTTTCTATCAAGTCTGAATCAAAACAATCTGAATATCAGGCTAACTTATGAAAAGAGCCAAACTGAAATTTCTTTTCTAGACTTACGAATCCACAAAGAAAATAATGGATGTCTAAGCACTGATCTCTATAGGAAAAAAAACTGCCACAAACAATGTTCTGTATGCCACAAGTGCTCATGCACCTAATACCACCAAGTCCTTACCAGTAGGTGAATTTCTCAGAATGAGACGGAATTGCTCGGATGAGGCAACTTTCAAAAAGAGAGCATCTGAACTAGAAAAGAGATTATTGACCAGAGGATACAGTAGAAGATCTATTCGGAAAGCTAAAAGCAGAGCCTATCAAACCCCCAGAGCTGATCTATTAAAAGTCAAAACCAAGAAAACTGACCAAAAAACACGTCTAATACTGACATACAATGATCAGTCTAACCAAATTGCAGATATAATTCGCAAAAATTGGCATTTATTACAACTAGATGAAAATCTAGCCAAATTTATTGGAGATAAACCAGACATTGGATATAGACGATCATGTAATTTACAAGAATTACTCACTCCAAGTCATTACATCAAGAAAAATCCCCAGCGGAGAATAACTGAAAAGGGATCATTTGCCTGCGGTAGCTGTTCCACATGTAGCCACATGATCAATAAGAAAAAGACCATCATTGACAGATTTGGCAACCAACACCTTATTAAAATGTACATCAGTTGTAACTCCATTGGAGTTATTTATGCTCTACAATGTACTTGTCCGCAGACCTATATAGGAATGACAACGAGAAAACTACACACACGAGTCATGGAACATCTACGCAATATCAGGAATGCATCTAAAGACTTGTCTAAAGACAAAAAAATTACTTCTGTAGCGTCACATTTTATGAAACACCATCAATCTAAGACCTCAGAATTGCAATGTTACGGTATACACAAGATATCATTGGGGCTGAGAGGGGGTGATTTGGAGAACTCACTCCTTAAAATGGAAACCAAATGGATCTATCTGATGGATTGTGTATACCCTAAAGGAATGAACGAATTAAATAATTATTCCATGTTCATTTAAATGTACTATCAATACAATAGTTTAGTGGTTATATTCATTAAATTCTATGTAGTCACTAGATTGATATTTAAGTAGATAAATGATTGTATCATCTAATGATACTTTCGTCACCATATTCAGTTAATCTATTCTTACACATATATATTTTTCTTCCCTCGTCCCCATCCTTGCACCACATTCCAGTTTGTCGTCACCTTATAAAATACCATCAAGTCTATGTTCACTATTAGAAGGAATCTAAAATTATTTACAGAGAATTCACCCCTTTTGTTCACGCTCAGAGGTATGGCAGCATAGTAATACAGTGTGGAATGATACACAGTTCTGTGACATAACTACAGTTGAAGGGTTTTTTCTTATCCCCCTCTTTTTTCAAATTATTTCTTAATAATTATATGTAATTCCAGTACAATAATTTTTTATTCTACACCAGCACCGGTTTTCTCCTCCCCCCTCCCCTTTTTTCCCCCCACTGTTCAACCTCCAACCCACATTTGTGATCACCACAACAGTAGATTGTTTTTGCACACCCTAATATAGCATTAAGTAATCCTATTTGACCCCCTCATCTCGTATAAAGTCATCACGCACCCCCACCCCTTCCTCCTACACCTAGTCACCTTCTCTCTCCCCCCTCCACTCCTTATACATGACCACTTAGCGATGTCTCTATGTATTTAAATTCAAGTTCACATCTCACTTCTTATTTCCATATTTGATCCCTTATTTAGATAATATATATCACTCGATTCAGGGAACACAACTTTTATACGATGCAGGTACAAACTAATAACATACCATGTCACTATCCTTTTAATAAAAATAATATAAAAAAATATACAATTTTGAATATAACCTGATTTTCTGATATAAACATATAACAAATAATAATCGTTCAAATCTAGGTATTGAACTAGTATTGAATAAATGCGGACAAGTATATAAACGTCAATGTTGACTTGCTATTTTGTGATACTTATTCCCATCACACTCCAATCTTATATCTATTTGATTATGCATCCATTTGAAATATCAAAAATCTACACATATGCCTTTTCTAATTGATAACCAAAATGCATCAGTTTTTCCATTTCCAACCCCACTAATATACCTAGGAACCAATCCTATTCTAAATAACATTGTGTAATTCTGATCACCGTGCCTCCTTGAGTTAGGATGGCCCGGATTGGATCCAGATTGCTAACCAGGGTGGAGCTTAGGTGATAAAACACCCCACGGCGCGAGCGCGCGCTCACCTTTGAAAAAGCCGCTATTAGGTCGGCGAAACATGTTAGGGGAGGGTGTTGAACCTTTTTCAACCCCCATTATTTTTTAAATTTAGCATTAAGTTAGGGCCGCTTAAATCAGCAATATGGCTATCTGAATCAGTATACAATAGAACGAGTCATATCTATATTGTGATATAAACTTAACTTGCTACAGCAAGACTTTCTATAACTTAACTCAGTGTGAATCCGTGGTATGCTTGACAAGTTATTTTTAGAATTTAACTTAAAGGAGCTGTGAATATGAATGTTTGAAGTGTGTGTCAGTGCTAATAGTTGTCGCTTGAATTTCAAAGCGATACTTAAATAAGCTATACTATCCATCCACCTATAAACAGCAATATAAATTAACCTCTTTCTAGCACTCAAGGTTGAATTTATGTACCTAGATGAGAATTCAATATTGTTTTCAACAGCCGCTACCTGAGCAATATAGAAATTACTTGGCACTATAAGCATAGGTAACCATAGATACTTAACATTAAGGGCTATAACCTCAGGGAATTTTCAGGCTGTAATAATTATTTTTCATAAAAGGCTTACACAGAACCGTGAAGATTGATACACTGTTGCTCATGTAACCTCACTAGTTACAATATATTATATATTTAAGCAATTGGGCAGCACTCCTCTATATAATGAGTTACAAGCTTAACTAAGAATAACAGCCAGTGCACACACTACACAACAAGTTACATCACTTCCAGAGAGTGACAAACCACACACAAAACTACTAATAGACTTTGAAGTAGTCAGTGTTAACTATTTTGCACTATTAGATAATAATTAAAATCAGAATACAGATTGTAGACTCAAAGCAATCTAAAGCACATGAGTCTATGACAATAGACATTAGACCGCCAACAAAGCAAACTAACAGATTGTGAATTAGTATATGCCCTCTACTTTGGATTTCCAGATAACAATCCATACTAAAATAATGATTGTAGATACCAGGCAATCCAAGCATATGAGCCAATGATAAAAGACATCTGGCAACATACAAGATAAAATCTGGGTATTTCAATTATATTTACTTTCATAAATAATTATATTATCTGGTATTACCAGATAACAATTGAAATCAAAGTACAGATTGCAGACACAAAAGCAATCTAAAGCATATGAGCCTATGGTAAAAAACATCAGACTACCAATAAAGCTAACTAACAGACTGTGAATCAGTACACATCTACTATCCTGTATTTCCAAAAAATAATACAAACCTTAATAATGATTGCAAATATAAGACAATCTAAATACATGAGCCAATGACAAAAGACATCCAACAACCAAAAGTATAAAAACCAGGTACTTCACCTACACTTACTTTTATAAATTATTGCTCATCTAATTGAGCACAACTTGTTATTATTATTTTTTCTCATCATCATCCACAATACTACTATAAATAAGAGAAAAATATAATAAACTTAAAATTACCAACTTGATAAACCTAAAAAGTACCTAACTTACCACTGAGTTATATAGATACTCAGAATAAAACTAACACATACTTATTCTTTCGTCTTCTCTCTGGATATTTTAATACATTCCATCTCCTTATTGCTTGTTAGGAAATATAACCCGATTTTCACACTTCTACAATTCAATCACACAGTTTAACTGCACTGTGGTATTTGACTGACTCGTCCCACTGGCCCCTACTTTTTGTGTTTTTTAACTTTTTATGTTGTTTGTTCTGGTTTTTAACGAAACTAATAAAGGTTAAATTTTAATTTAAATCACCAACTTTAACCCACTAATGGTGTTCTGATTACAAATTTACATGGGGAGAATGAAGTGCTAAAGAAATGCATACTTTTTCAACCTCTATGTTGATTCTGTCCTTCCAAATATAAGTTTATTCTCAAAAAGAAAAAAACTTAAATCATAAGCAGAAGAATCAAACTGAAATAGCTGCCCGAAGAACTTTCCTACCAAAAACTGCTTCCGAAGAAGCAAACACATCAAAATGGTAGAATTTAGTAAATGTATGCAAAGAAGACCAAGATGCTGCTTTGCAAATCTGATCAACCATAGCTTCATTCTTAAAAGCCCAAGAAGTGGAAACTGATCTAGTAGAATGAGCTTTAATTCTCTGAGGCGGGGCTTTACCCGACTCCAAATAAGCTTGATGAATCAAAAGCTTTAACCACAATGCCAAAGAAACGGCAGAAGCCTTCTGACCTTTCCTGGAACCAGAAAACGAATAGACTAGAAGTCTTACTGAAATCTTTAGTGGCTTCAACATAATATTTCAGAGCTCTCACCACATCCAAAGAATGTAAAGATCTCTCCAAAGAATTCTTAGGATTAGGACACAAAGAAGGGACAACAATTTCTCTATTAATGTTGTTAGAATTCACAACCTTAGGTAAGAATTTAAACGAAGTCCGCAAAACTGCCTTATCCTGATGAAAAATCAGAAAAGGAGATTCACAAGAGAGAGTAGATAATTCAGAAACTCTTCTAGCAGAAGAGATGGCCAAAAGGAACAACACTTTCCAGGAAAGTAGTTTAATGTCCAAAGAATGCATAGGCTCAAATGGAGGAGCCTGCAAAGCCTTCAAAACCAAATTAAGACTCCAAGGAGGAGAGATTGATTTAATGACAGGCTTGATACGAACCAAAGCCTGTACAAAACAATGAATATCAGGAAGTTTAGCAATTTTCCTGTGGAATAAAACAGAAAGAGCAGAGATTTGTCCTTTCAAGGAACTTGCAGACAAACCTTTATCCAAACCATCTTGAATAAACTGTAAAATTCTAAAAGAATGCCAGGAGAATTTATGAGAAGAACACCATGAAACATAAGTCTTCCAAACTCGCTAATAAATATTTCTAGAAACAGATTTACGAACCTGCAACATAGTATTAATCACTGAGTCAGAAAAACCTCTATGACTAAGCACTAAACGTTCAATTTACATACCTTCAAATTTAATGATTTGAGATCCTGATGGAAAAACGGACCTTGAGATAGAAGGTCTGGCCAAGGTTGGCAACTGGACATCAGAACAAGATCCGCATACCAAAACCTGTGAGGCCATGCTGGAGCCACCAGCAGAACAAACAATTGCTCCATGATGATTTTGGAGATCACTCTTGGAAGAACTACTAGAGGCGGAAAAACATAAGCAGGTTGATAACACCAAGGAAGTGTCAATGCATCCACTGCTTCCGCCTGAGGATCCCTGGATCTGCACAGGTACCTGGGAAGTTTCTTGTTTAGATGAGAAGCCATCAGATCTATTTCTGGAAGCCCCCACATCTGAACAATTTGAGAAAACACATCTGGGTGAAGAGACCATTCTCCCAGATGTAAAGTCTGACGACTGAGATAATCCGCTTCCCAATTGTCTATACCTGGGATATGAACCGCAGAAATTAGACAGGAGCTGGATTCCGCCCAAACAAGTATCCGAGACACTTCTTTCATAGCTTGAGGACTGTGAGTCCCACCCTGATGATTGACATATGCCACAGTTGTGATATTGTCTGTCTGAAAACAAATGAACGATTCTCTCTTCAACATAGGCAAAAACTGAAGAGCCCTGAGAATTGCATGGAGTTCCAAAATATTGATTGGTAATCTAGCCTCTTGAGATTTCCAAATCCCTTGTGCTGTCAGAGATCCCCAAACAGTTCCCCAACCTGAAAGACTTGCATCTGTTGTGATCACAGTCCAGGTTGGACGTACGAAAGAGGCCCCTAAAATTATACGATGGTGATCTAACCACCAAGTCAGAGAAAGTCTAACATTGGGATTTAAGGATATTAATTGTGATAGCCTTGTATAAACCCTGCACCATTGGTTCAGCATACAAAGCTGGAGAGGTCTCATATGAAAACAAGCAAAGGGGATCGCGTACGATGCTGCAGTCATGAGACCTAAAACTTCCATGCACCTAGCTACTGAAGAAAATGACTGAGACTGAAGGTTCCGACAGGCTGCAACCAATTTCAAACGTCTCTTGTCTGTTAGAGACAAAGTCATTGACACTGAATCTATCTGGAAACATAAAAAGGTTACCTTTGTCTGAGGAATCAAATAACTTTTTGGTAAATTGATCCTCCAACCATGTCTTTGAAGAAACAACACTAGTTGATTCACGTGAGATTCTGCAGAACGTAAAGACTGAGCGAGTACCAAGATATCGTTCAAATAAGGAAACACCGCAATACCCCACTCTCTGATTACAGAGAGTAGGGCACCGAGAACCTTTGAAAAGATTCTTGGAGCTGTTGCTAGGCCAAAAGGAAGAGCAACAAATTGGTAATGCTTGTCTAGAAAAGAGAATCTCAGGAACTGATAGTGATCCGGATGAATCGGAATATGAAGATATGCATCCTGTAAGTCTATTGTGGACATATAATGCCGTTGCTGAACAAAAGGCAGAATAGTCCTTATAGTCATCATCTTGAAAGTTGGTACTCTTACATATCGATTCAAAATCTTTAGATCCAAAACTGGTCTGAATGAATTTTCTTTCTTTGGAACAATGAATAGATTTGAATAAAACCCCAGGCCCTGTTCCTGAAACGGAACTGGCATGATTACCCCTGATCACTCCAGGTCTGAAACACACTTCAGGAAAGCATGAGCCTTTACTGGGTTCGCTGGAATGCATGCGAGAAAAACCCTTCTCACAGGTGGTCTTACTATCCTATTCTGTACCCCTGAGAGACAATACTCTGAATCCAATGATTTTGGACCGAACTGATCCAAACATCTTTGAAAAATTTTAATCTGCCCCCTACCAGCTGAGCTGGAATGAGGGCCGCACCTTCATGTGGACTTGGGGGCTCGCTTTGATCTCTTAAAAGGCTTGGATTTATTCCAATTTGAGGAAGGCTTCCAATTGGAAACAGATTCCTTTGGGGAAGGATTAGATTTCTGTTCCTTATTATGTCGAAAGGAACAAAAATGGTTAGAAGCTTTAGATTTACCTTTAGGTTTTTTATCCTGAGGCAAAAGAACTCCCTTCCCCCCCAGTGACTGTTGAAATTATTGAATCCAACTGAGAACCAAATAATTTAATACCTTGGAAAGAAAGAGAAAGCAATCTGGATTTAGAAGTCACATCAGCATTCCAAGATTTGAGCCACAAAGCTCCTCTAGCTAAAATAGCTAAATACATATATCTAACATCAATTTTGATATCATAAAAAATGGCATCACAAATGAAATTATTAACATGTTGAATCAACTTAACAATGCTAGACAAATCAAGATCTGATACTTGTTGCGCTAAAGTTTCCAACCAAAATGTTGAAGCAGCTGCAAAATCAGCAAAAGAAATTGCAGGCCTAAGAAGATGACCTGAATATAAATAAGCCTTCCTTAGATAAGATTCAAGTTTCCTATCTAAAGGATCTTTAAAAGAAGTACTATCTTCCATAGGAATAGTAGTACGTTGAGCAAGAGTGGAGATAGCCCCATCAACTTTGGGGATCTTTTCCCAAAACTCCAATCTAACTGCTGGCAAAGGATACAAATTTTTTAAACCTTGAAGAAGGAATAAAAGAAGTACCAGGCCTATTCCATTCTTTAGAAATCATATCAGAAATAGCATCAGGAACTGGAAAAACCTCTGCAATAACCACAGGAGGTTTGTAAACAGACTTTAAACGTTTACTAGTTTTAATATCAAGAGGACTAGTTTCCTCCATATCCAATGTAATCAACACTTCTTTTAATAAAGAATGAATATACTCCATTTTAAATAAGAGGATTTGTCAGTGTCAATATCTGAGGCAGGATCTTCTGAATCAGATAGACCCTCATCAGAGAAGGATAAATCAGTATGTTGCCGGTCATTTGAAATTTTATCAACTCTATGAGAAGTTTTAAAAGACCTTTTACGCTTATTAGAAGGCAGGATGGCAGACAAAGCCTTCTGAATAGAATCAGAAATAAATTATTTTAAATTTACAGGTATATCTTGTACATTAGATGTTGAGGGAACAGCAACAGGTAATGAACTACTACTGATGGATACATTTTCTGCATGTAAAAGTTTATCATGACAACTATTGCAAACCACAGCTGGAGGTATAATCTCCACAAGTTTACAACAAATGCACTTAGCTTTGGTAGAACTGTTATCAGGCAGCTGGGATCCAACAGTGAATTCTGAAACAGGATCAGATTGAGACATCTTGCAAATGTAAGAGAAAAAAACAACATATAAAGCAAAATAATCAATTTCCTTATATGGTAGTTTCAGGAATGGGAAAAAAATGCAAACAGCATAGCCCTTTGACATAGAAAAAGGCAAGAGGCAAATAAAAAAGGATTCTTAAATAATGAAAATATTTGGCGCCAAGTATGACGCACAACAAACAGAAAAATATTTTTTAGCGCCAAAAACGTCACACTCTGGTCATAGATGATGCAACCTTGTGACGAATTTGCATCAATGAACGTAACTTTGCGCCAAAAAATCTTGCGCCAAGAATGACGCAATAAACTTTGGCATTTTGCACCCTCGTGAACCTAATTTTGCCCGCAAATTAAAAGACAGTCAATTTGAAAAAGAGACTATACCCCAGGTAAGAATAAATTTTCATAAAAAAGCATTTCCCAGATATGAAACTGACAGTCTGCAAAAGGAAATATACTGAAAACCTGAATCATGGCAAATATAAGTACAATACATATATTTAGAACTTTATATAAATACATAAAGTGCCAAACCATAGCAGAGAGTGTCTTAATTAATTAAAACATACTTACCAAAAGACACCCATCCACATATAGCAGACAGCCAAACCAGTACTGAAACGGTAACAGGAGAGGTAATGGAATATGAGAGTATAACGTCGATCTGAAAAGGGAGGTAGGAGATGAATCTCTACGACCGATAATAGAGAACCTATGAAATAGATCCCAGTGAGGAAAACCATTGCATTCAATAGGTGATACTCCCTTCACATCCCTCTGATATTCACTGTACTCTGAGAGGAATCAGGCTTCAAAAAATGCTGAGAAGCGCATGTCAACGTAGAAATCTTAGCACAAACTTACTTCACCACCTCCATAGGAGGCAAAGTTTGTAAAACTGAATTGTGGGTGTGGTAAGGGGTGTATTTATAGGCATTTTGAGGTTTGGGAAACTTTGCCCCTCCTAGTAGGATTGTATATCCCATATGTCACTAGCTCATGGACTCTTGCTAATTACATGAAAGAAATAAACATCTGTAGACATTATTTAGTCTAAGGACATGACCATTAAACACAATACCATGTGCTGGAGTCGGAGTGAAGACGCTGGTGCTGTGCGCAGACCAACTAATCGAATGAGATTAGTTGACAACTGCTTATAAAGATGATGAGCAAATCTATTTATAAAAGCATCAGCTTAAAGGGACAGTTAACACACAAAATAAACTTTATTCAATAGTTTACTTGCCACACGATTATGGGACACCTCGTTCTTCCTGTGCTGCAGTCCACAGTGATTCGCAATTTAAAAAAAACAAAAAAACAACTGCCGTTCATAGAAAAAAATGGAAGCCTTACTCCTCCTAAATTAACGTCATTTAGAAGCTGATTGTAAAAGCAAATGACATGAGTGTCGGCCACGACGTTCACGCCCATTTGCGCATGTGCATTTATTTAGTATAGTCACTAGCAGCCTCTTTATTGAAGGAACTGAAAGAAGGTTCCTATTTCAGTGACGGACCGCTGGTTACATAGGTAAGAGCGGTTTCCTCTTGTATATGCCGGCCACTATACTCATGACAAGGCTTAGTATGGGATCATATTCACATTCAATAATTGACTCTAACTTCAGATTAATGCGCTGCACAGAAGCAGTTTGTTTGGCATGATAAGTGCTGCTAAATAATTCTCCGGTTCAGATACAAAGATTATCTAATTTGTAGTAAGGGGAAAGCCATTGGAGGGCTGCTTTGGGTCATAGGTTGGGTCATAGGCTGAACAAACCAAAGGGAGGTGTGGGTGAATCTCTAGCCAAAGGGTTGTTTGGTGTGGGGGCAAATCTCTAGCAAAAGGGTGGTGTCACTAGGGAGAGGTAGAAGGGGCATCCCTGTTTGCAGGGTGAGTTGTGAGTAACCACTAGTTGCTGGGTGAGGTATGATTATATTAATTGCTGGGTGACATGGGGAGCAGTGATATCGCTAGACGGAGGGTTCTATGTGGGGAGAAGTGTAAGCAGTAGCTAACAAGTGGCAAACTTTACTTACATAGAAAGCTTTAGTGTACACTGTCCCTTTAACAAATACAAGGAACAAGAGACATTTGCCGATATAGGCAGCCATTACTTTAGGTGTAACCATATTCCTTTGGTTATAACCAAGTGCACACTAGCATGAGAGTTAATCCACTGCTGTATTCAAAGCCATGCCATCTTACTACGCTATACCCTAAAACCTCTGCCCATAATTCATAGCTCATCAGCCCTCATTCTAAACAATACAAGCCAGGAATATTTCTAAGTGCCATATACAATGTATGTACAGGGGAGTGACCGGTGGTCTGCTAGTCTGCTACATTAGTGCCCCCTATATGATGTGCACATAACATTATAATGTAATAACACCAGAACATCGGCAGCCATTACTTTAGGTGGAAGACAAAAAAAAAAAAGACAAGACGGTGGAAGAAAAAGCAATTGGCGTGCCAGCAGCACCTAAGGTTGCGGGCAGGACAGATGAATAATTTCCTCTGCTTTACGTGGTGCACATATATGTTTGTAACTTACTATGGTGACTGCACATGTGTGTAACTTACTAGATAGGTTATAAAAAATATTGTACCGACTTACCTGATTATCCAAAGCACGCTAAATGAGAAGGAGCACAAGATAGTTAGATTCTGAATGGCTTCCGGTACTGGTGCAGCACTAAAAAGGATCCCCACCGCATTCTGTATAAAAGCAAAAAAAGAACAACTTTGCGCATGCGTTTAGCTAAAGGCTCGTAATCAAGTTTGGCGTGCATGATAAATTTTCAAACAAGCTCCGGGGGAAGAAGACAATGGGAGGAGGAGTTAGGCTTCCATTTTTTTCTATGAACGGCAGTTTTTTTTAAAAAAAAATTGCGAATCACTGTGGACTGCAGAACAGGAAGAACGATGTATCCCATAATCGTATGGCAAGTAAACTATTGAATAAAGTTTATTGTGTGTTAACTGTCCCTTTAATAAGGGGGAAATCTAGAGCACTCATTGGAACTCAACCAGTTGCCAGTTTTTAACACTTCATAGACTGAGTAAAGAGAACCTATTTTGTCCAATGTTAAAAAGGATACACACATTATTAAACACTTTTTAAAATATTTTTTATTTACATGTTCCTTGATAAAAGTACACTTCTGGTAGCACTGGAAGCATGTTTGAATGAAAAAAGTACAACTCATGATCAAAATGGTAACCTTTTGTCCTATTTACATAAATACATACTTGTGTTTAAACAGCATTGCTTCCAGAGAAGCCAGCAAAAGGCCGACAAACCACCATTTGTCACTGAGATGTATTGTGGATCTTAATTCATAAATGAACTTTAAAACAAAAAAGGTTAAGAAACAAAATGTATAGATGGAGCTACGCTTATAGAACTGTATACAACTATATGTTCTCTTAAGCTGTTGGCCAATAATGAGATGTGGGGTAGATTTTAGTTTAACAAGAGATTTCTACAGTACATGCTCATACATGTTCTGTGTACATTTAAAATTGTGCTTAACCGGAACATTCTAAAAGTATCTCAAAGTGGACGGAAGATCCATGTAGCGAAATTTTATAGCCAAGGTCCAGTAGTTACTTGACCCTGTAGTTCCCTTGCGAAGTCAAAATCCATTTGTTAGTCAAAAGAAATGTTTTTAGGTCAGAAAACATATGGATACATTTGCAAATTTTCATTTTGTTGCCCTTTTGAGACAATGACAGATAACATAATAAAGCCAGGTAACAAAGAAAACGTAGCTGATATTTCCCTGAAATGTGTTTGAGTGCTACATAAACCAAATGGTCTGACAATCTCCTGACACTATATGTGACCCCCTGTGAGTACAGGCATTACCACACTGTGGCACTAATCCATATGTGACTTTATTCTCACTAGGATGCAACCATCCAATTAATTGCTGTGATCTCAAGCTAGAAAATAAGCAGTGGTCAGCGTGAGTATTTTAAAAGTGTAAAAGCTAAATTTAATGGGAACTAAAGCTAAGGTTTTGTTTTCCTTTTATTAACACAACACATTAGGTGTCAAAGATGACTGACAGCTTGCAAACTCTCTCTAGCAGTCAAGGGATAAAGTTATATAGATTTCCAAAATATACATCAGTGTCCCTTTAACAGATTTTAGTATTGTTTTCTATACTTATACAATACCAGGGCTGGAAATTTCCACTTGTCCACTAGTCAAGAAGGAATAAAAAAAAAAAAATGCATGGGATGAGTAAGCAATTGGTATTTTGCCTACATTTAATATTGAGTGGACTAGTAAGTTTTTTCCTGTGAGAGGTGAACTATAGTCATTTTTAAAGCCCTGTTTATAACATTAAATATGTCTAGTAGCACTAAACCAATTCTTATTTTATTTACTAAATTTGAATTTAAAAAAATATTCCCACATCAAACAAATCTCATATTAAAGCTTGCACCATCAATAGATTCAGTAAACAAAAGTTAAAAAGCATAAATGTTATGTGGTTATATATGTAACACTGTTGATACTTGTCAATTGATTTTAAACTATACAGTATAGCAGGCAGTATTTGAACCAGCAGTTCTATACGCTAAATACATATACATTATTTATACAATATAAATACAGGCTTAAAGTTGAATTATATCAACATACAAGCATAAGTGGCTTTAAATAAAATCTAAGGCAGTCCAAAATGCAAATGAGATATTACATAAAAAACATATTCAAAATGAAATAACATATTCAAAATAAATGAATATTATATAAATTATAGACCAATAAAGCAAAAAAAAGAAAAGCAAAGCATGTAAACAATATCTTAAAAAATGTCATATGCGCAAGTCACCGTGGCAGGGAATTTTTAAGAACTCCTATTGTCTGTATTACTTCTGGTTGTTTATATATGTATAGTGGTTAAACACAGATTCTACTTTAAAGTGGTAATAAACACAATCTTTGTAACAGTGCATTTTATTCTAGAACGGAACACATAATATAGGATTTTATTTTTTAAATGTGCTTACTAAATATTTTTAAAGGTAATAATCTTATTCCAAGATCACGGCTGTATCATGTACACATTTTGTTTATCTTCTATGACAATGTACAACCAACACAAAGCTGTGACGCCCATTCTATAGCTTTCAATAGTAATGTGCTCCTGCACCTTTAGGCTGTCATGAGGGAATACCCTTATTGAAGCATAGGAACGTGCTACTATTAAAAGCTAAGAAGAGGGCAGTACGGCTTCACTTTGGCTATACTGCCAACATCATCCATGAAAAGCCACCAATAATGTTTTACACGTGGGGGCTGACAGCATGAAATAAGCTTATCATTCCCTTAAAATATATATTTACTGAGCTTTATATATATACATATATGTTTGTGTGTGTGTCATATAGAATAATATGCACTATTTCAAAAGACTGTATTTAATCTGCTCGAGAGACATGGCTGTAACACTGAATGGGCTAGATAAGCTTTTTCCATTTCCAATATTATTCTGTCCCATTTCACTCAGTCACTTATCTTGCCATGCTTTACTGGATGGGCTTCATGTAAAAACATAGAAACTGGTGAGACTTAAGAGACGACTAGTGAATCTAGCCCACTGACTAATATTTGGTAGTGCAATGCAAATTTATAATTAACTTTTCTTTTTTTCTTTTCTTTGTTTTCGATAACACAAGACTCCAGTGTTGAGATAATTGATTTAATCACTGGCAGATGAAATGTTATGTCTATGTTTTAACAAAGTCCGATATATAAAACAGTGCATAATGTATTACAGTTCTGCATAAATTGTCTTTGTCAGGCAAATTAAATGCAAAAACTGTAGATGGTCATATAGCACAGGAGGAATGCTCTTTGCTGAAAGGAAGCAGTAATCTGGGCTTTATAGGCAGAGCAAGCGACTTTGCACAATATGTCAGTGTGCTTAAAGGGACATGAAGCCATTTGAAATTCTAATAGATTAGTATTAATTCATAATAGCAGGGAAAACTTTGCAATATACATTCCTTACTGATTTTGTTTGCTTTTGCTGTAAAAATGTTTTTAATTTAATGCTTTTGTGTTTAAAACTATGCTTTTCATCCTATACTCCTTAAGAGGCCACTAAGGCAATCTGTTTCCTTAAAAATGGTGCAGATTGCCTTGACCAGCTACATATTAGACAGTGACTGCTTAGAGCAGTAGAAAAAAAAAACCTCATTTACAATTAACCATATTTGGCCATAAACAATGGAGAAAGACTCAAAGTTTTTTAAGTAATTTAACAAATTAAATAAAGTGACAGCATTAAATGTTTTTACAACATTTATTTTGTTTATAGTTCTTTCAGTACATAATTTCTGATATAAAATATATATATTATATATATATATATACACATACATGTACATTATATATACTAGGCATGGGCATTTGGATCATTTGTTATGATCCGGAGCCAAATTCTTGTGAAAGCGAAACAAACTAATATCTGGATTTGCACAGATGCTAGTGAATTTCACTTTAACAAGAATAAATGCAGCTCCAAAAAGAGCCAAATGTGAATAATCCAAATGCCCATGCCCAATATATATATAAAACCATATCTCCTCTGAGGCAACGTCTTCCTTACAGCAAAGTTGCTTTTAGGATCTATTCACTTGCAAAATGATTGCATGCTCACACATGAGCATAGGCATTTATGTTCCCGTAACTGTAAAGTACAGAAACATTTAATTAAAAAAGGATTTAATATATTTTGCCTAGGGCACTATATTTGCAATGTCATTAGCCAGTGTCCCATGAAGCTTAATTCACACATTCCAGCTAATGGGCATTTGTTTTTGTTTTAAAGTCATGTAGTGCGAGCAATACTTTCTAAAGATTAAGATTTGTGTTAAGTTATTAAAATTCATGATAAAAACAGACAATACCTGTTGCTAGGACAATGAGGAGCTTTGTTAGAAATGAGAAAATGAAGCCAAAATATATTCAAGCATATTTTTTTTTGTTCATGTTAAGTCACTGCCACTAATGTTGGTTAGTCTGCAGGTCCAAACAAATAAATCATGCAACGAGCAGTCCCTGATTGCAAAAACCAAGCTGCGATCATGCAATGACATCACTGCGAATAAAAAGTAAAGGGAAATATGTTAATAGGATGAGTACATATATAAACATTGCAAAAAAATAAATAAAAAAAATAAATGATGTTCTTTAAATTTGCCTGTACTAAACAGTTATACCACAAATCTGTATTTACTGTATGTAATAAACTCAAATGTTAAATAGCATGGAATGAATATGTGATTATCAAGAAGTAAAATTAAGCAGATCATGAATGAAGTTCACAGCCATTCACAATAAAGTTTGCGATAAAATAAAACATATGAATCAACAAGAACAAAACATCTCCACTGATTGTGCACTGTCTGTAAACCTATGTTTGTTGTGTGCGAAAGACAACAGAATGTTAATAGGCAGTGCGCATTGGCGTGTTATAGAATTAAAATCTATTACGTGTGGTTAGAACAAACGCTCCTTATGTTGGTTCGGAGGTACGTTCCCTCCTGCCTCAGATGATGAGAAGGGAGTGACAGTGGTTACGCCCCTGAGGGTACACAGCTGGTCTACACTATTTAAACTACTTGATAGTTATTTAATATAGATCTTGGTATAAAAACAAAAAATCTGAAAGCTCTCCAGGTTCGCAGAGAGCACTGATAAGGCAACATAATTACCATTATGTATGTAAATACAGAATACATTCATAGATTGTAGAGTAAAATGTGTGCGTAAAATTGAGCTGATAATATTCCTTGACCATACAATTGAAAAAATTAAAAAAATGTGTTATCTTAAATGTATTCAGCTTCCTAGCTTTAGTCTTATGTAAACTCTATAATGTTTTTAAGTTCTAATTAAAGAAATAAAGCCAAAAGCTCTTACTTTTAATGCTGCAGAACAAATATGTCTGTGCATGCATTCTCCTAATTTCCCCAGACTGGGCTGCTTTACTCTGCAGAATGGACAGAACTCAGAAGCAATAAGCGTGGTGGCACAGCATTCATACTGTGATGCAAAAGTGTTCTAAATTTGACTATAAATGCTCATGCACCATGTTTATAAAATGTTTAAATCTTTACTTTTTGCTTTTGCAAAACGCAATTTGCATGGTATACTTTAAACAGAAACTTAAAAGGAATCACTTCATTTTCCCTGAAAACAATGTTATGATTTCTTATAGATTCTTACTAATTTTTCAACATCTTCAAATAACTACAGGCAAACCCCATGCTAACAGAATATTTAAAGGGTGTCCAGAATAATATATCAAACAAGTCTTAAATGTTGTTTAAACAACGTAACATCCTTTTACTGCAATGGTTTATCAATTGCAAAACTCCACCCACCATTTGCCTTATTTGGAGGAGCCAATCTCGGCTATAGTTTGCAGACAAGGATAGCCACAGTCATAAAGTTAGTATAAAGTACATTGCGTTGTAGTTATCAACTAAAACTGATTAGGGACAAATAAATAGCATGGTCAGCCTTCAGAAGGCAGCAAGGTGCGTTTTAAGTTCTGAGATTTAGAAATGTCACAATTTTCAGAGAGAAATTAAATGAAAAGGGGACAAAATAAATAATGAAAGTATACTGCAAAGTTTTTTTCATTATACATAGCTAAATATTTAATATAAAAACCTCAAGGTGTTTACTGTCCTTTTAAGTATGTGAACAAAAATGTTTTCCTCAGTGAGCTTCCTTAGTCCATACTATCTAAGGTAAATATGCTCTATCCGCATTTTATGAGTATTTTTGTCAACTGAGCTCACGGTATTTGGAGGATGAGGCAAAATTTGTGTTAAAATAAACTTTAAAAAAAAATAAAAATGCATCTCTGAGGTTTGTGGAGAAGTACTGCCAGGTAAGATATATATTTTTCTGCTATGTAGACAGTCTGGTAAGATTAAGGCATATGCATGCTTATGTACATACATACTTGATTCTAATGTCCCTTTAATATAAAGATAAGTTGAAATTGCTATTAGATGACTTAAAGGGGCATGATACTTAAATATGTTCTCTGTAATTTATAGTTGCCGTTTTCCTGAGACAGTCTCTTTTTTGATCAATTGTTTGTAGGTAGCCCTCAGTTTACGCCGGGGTTAGGTTCCAGGAGGAATGGTTGTAAATCGAAACCGTTATAATTTGAAACCCAGTTTATAGTGTAAGTCAATGGGAAGTGAGGGAGTTAGGTTCCAGGCCCCTCTCAAAATTGTCATAAGTAACACCTAATACATTATTTTTAAAGCTTTGAAATGAAGATTTTAAATGCTAAACAGCATTATAAACCTAATAATATAGATTGTATCATCATCAAACTAAGTTTAATGAACAAAAACACTTGCTAAACATCACCTAATAAAATAATTACACAACAGACTGCATCATCATCATCAAACTAAGTTTAATGAACAAAAACATTTTTCTGCAATCAGTTCTCTGCATTGTTAGCATGTTAGATAATATTGGGTCTGCACCTATTCTATGCATTTCAATCTGCAGTGATTAATAAGCAGTTAGGCACCCTCACCTCAAGCTGCTGGACAGGAAGATAATAGGGAAGTTCCTGCTAAATTTTGCTCGATAGATCTGGTCTGATCTGTGTACACAGATCAATTTAAGGCTGTTAAGTTGCATAACTTTGCTGCAAAACAAGCGGACAGCTCCACCTATTTTCTATTTTAATTAGTGCATTGATTTCCAAAGCTTTTCAATAGCAGTCACATGATTGAAAAAAAGGTTGTTATTCTGAAACGGTACAAATTGAATCGGCGTAAACCGAGGGCCACCTGTATATAGTTTCTGAATATTGTGTGCAGTGCAGAACTCCCACCACAGAGGTCGCTGTGGCATTAGTATCATTGCTTACAGTATGTTTTTTTCCCTGCAGTTTTCTTGATCTGTGGTCTTCAGTTACCCTGAAGTTTAGCAGTGTGAGGTCAGGTAAGAGAAAGTCAGGATATGTGATATATAATACCTGGGAGTGTAGGGGGCAAGGGGTGATGAAGCCAGGCAGGCAGCTTAATAGTGTTGCACAATTTTGAACATGTTTTATTTCCCCCATGTATATACTGAGGCTTTGCTTAGCAGGGGCTTAACACATCAGGCTTTTCATGTGTTGGGACTGGAATTCACAGAACATACCAAAAATCTAGTTTTTGGGTTTCTGGGTCTATTAACATATTGTCAGCAATCACTGCAGAAGCAAAAATATAACCATGACCTCATAAAATGCCACCCACTTGTGAAATTTTCAATAATGTCTTAGCAAGTCCTCAACCTATCTGCATATATTGTTCTCAGCAGCCCCAAGACACCAGTTAGCAGTTTAAACATGTTGAGGTAATATCACTGTGTAATTTCAGGCTGTGTAACATTTATATAAAATTAAGTGTTTTGTGGTGTCCTGCTATACAGATGTTTAAGGGTTAATAATTTAACCCTTGCTTGATTATTTTGGTATTTGCTGTAAAGTTATTCTTCCTTTGCCAATTATGTTCTTGAGAGTAAAGAAGGTGATGAGAAGCTTGATGCTTTAACCTGCATTAAAGGGCTGTAAAGTGATTAAAACATAATTTATGCTTACCTGATAAATTCCTTTCTTCTGTTGTGTGATCAGTCCACGGGTCATCATTACTTCTGGGATATAACTCCTCCCCAACAGGAAATGCAAGAGGATTCACCCAGCAGAGCTGCATATAGCTCCTCCCCCCTACGTCAGTCCCAGTCATTCGACCAAGAATCAACGAGAAAGGAGTAACCAAGGGTGAAGTGGTGACTGGAGTATAATTTAAAAGATATTTACCTGCCTTAAAACAGGGCGGGCCGTGGACTGATCACACAACAGAAGAAAGGAATTTATCAGGTAAGCATAAATTATGTTTTCTTCTGTTATGTGTGATCAGTCCACGGGTCATCATTACTTCTGGGATACCAATACCAAAGCAAAAGTACACGGATGACGGGAGGGATAGGCAGGCTCAATATACAGAAGGAACCACTGCCTGAAGAACCTTTCTCCCAAAAATAGCCTCCGAAGAAGCAAAAGTGTCAAATTTGTAAAATTTGGAAAAAGTATGAAGCGAAGACCAAGTTGCAGCCTTGCAAATCTGTTCAACAGAGGCCTCATTCTTAAAGGCCCAAGTGGAAGCCACAGCTCTAGTGGAGTGAGCTGTAATTCTTTCAGGAGGCTGCTGTCCAGCAGTCTCATAGGCTAAACGTATTATGCTACGAAGCCAAAAAGAGAGAGAGGTAGCAGAAGCTTTTTGACCTCTCCTCTGTCCAGAATAAACGACAAACAGGGAAGAAGTTTGGCGAAAATCTTTAGTTGCCTGCAAGTAGAACTTGAGGGCACGAACTACATCCAGATTGTGTAGAAGACGTTCCTTCTTTGAAGAAGGATTTGGACACAAGGATGGAACAACAATCTCTTGATTGATGTTCCTGTTAGTGACTACCTTAGGTAAGAACCCAGGTTTAGTACGCAGAACTACCTTGTCTGAGTGAAAAATCAGATAAGGGGAATCACAATGTAAGGCTGATAACTCAGAGACTCTTCGAGCCGAGGAAATAGCCATTAAAAACAGAACTTTCCAAGATAACAATTTTATATCAATGGAATGAAGAGGTTCAAACGGAACACCCTGTAAAACGTTAAGAACTAAGTTTAAACTCCATGGCGGAGCAACAGCTTTAAACACAGGCTTGATCCTAGCTAAAGCCTGACAAAAGGCCTGGACGTCTGGATTTTCTGACAGACGCCTGTGTAACAAGATGGACAGAGCTGAAATCTGTCCCTTTAATGAACTAGCTGATAAACCCTTTTCTAAACCTTCTTGTAGAAAAGACAATATTCTAGCGATCCTAACCTTACTCCAGGAGTAACCTTTGGATTCGCACCAGTATAGGTATTTCCGCCATATTTTATGGTAAATCCTTCTGGTAACAGGCTTCCTAGCCTGTATCAGGGTATCAATAACCGACTCAGAAAAACCACGTTTTGATAAAATCAAGCGTTCAATTTCCAAGCAGTCAGCTTCAGAGAAGTTAAATTTTGATGTTTGAATGGACCCTGTATCAGAAGGTCCTGTCTTAGAGGTAGAGACCAAGGCGGACAGGATGACATGTCCACTAGATCTGCATACCAAGTCCTGCGTGGCCATGCAGGCGCTATTAGAATTACTGATGCTCTCTCCTGTTTGATTTTGGCAATCAATCGAGGAAGCAGCGGGAAGGGTGGAAACACATAAGCCATCCCGAAGTTCCAAGGTGCTGTCAAAGCATCTATCAGAACCGCTCCCGGATCCCTGGATCTGGACCCGTAGCGAGGAAGTTTGGCGTTCTGGCGAGACGCCATGAGATCTATCTCTGGTTTGCCCCAACGTCGAAGTATTTGGGCAAAGACCTCCGGATGAAGTTCCCACTCCCCCGGATGAAAAGTCTGGCGACTCAAGAAATCCGCCTCCCAGTTCTCCACTCCCGGGATGTGGATTGCTGACAGGTGGCAAGAGTGAGACTCTGCCCAGCGAATTATCCTTGATACTTCCATCATTGCTAGGGAGCTTCTTGTCCCTCCCTGATGGTTGATGTAAGCTACAGTCGTGATGTTGTCCGACTGAAACCTGATGAACCCCCGAGTTGTTAACTGGGGCCAAGCCAGAAGGGCATTGAGAACTGCTCTCAATTCCAGAATGTTTATTGGAAGGAGACTCTCCTCCTGATTCCATAGTCCCTGAGCCTTCAGAGAATTCCAGACAGCGCCCCAACCTAGTAGGCTGGCGTCTGTTGTTACAATTGTCCAGTCTGGCCTGCTGAATGGCATCCCCCTGGACAGGTGTGGCCGATAAAGCCACCATAGAAGAGAATTTCTGGTCTCTTGATTCAGATTCAGAGTAGGGGACAAATCTGAGTAATCCCCATTCCACTGACTCAGCATGCACAATTGCAGCGGTCTGAGGTGTAGGCGTGCAAAAGGTACTATGTCCATTGCCGCTACCATTAAGCCGATCACCTCCATGCATTGAGCTACTGACGGGTGTTGAATGGAATGAAGGACACGGCATGCATTTTGAAGCTTTGTTAACCTGTCTTCTGTCAGGTAAATCTTCATTTCTACAGAATCTATAAGAGTCCCCAAGAATGGAACTCTTGTGAGAGGAAAAAGAGAACTCTTCTTTTCGTTCACTTTCCATCCATGCGACCTTAGAAATGCCAGAACTAACTCTGTATGAGACTTGGCAGTTTGAAAGCTTGAAGCTTGTATTAGAATGTCGTCTAGGTACGGAGCTACCGAAATCCCTCGCGGTCTTAGTACCGCCAGAAGGGCACCCAGAACCTTTGTGAAGATTCTTGGAGCCGTAGCCAATCCGAATGGAAGAGCTACAAACTGGTAGTGCCTGTCTAAGAAGGCAAACCTTAGATACCGGTGATGATCTTTGTGGATCGGTATGTGAAGGTAAGCATCCTTTAAATCCACTGTGGTCATGTACTGACCCTCTTGGATCATGGGTAAGATTGTCCGAATAGTTTCCATTTTGAACGATGGAACTCTTAGGAATTTGTTTAGAATCTTTAAATCTAAGATTGGCCTGAAAGTTCCCTCTTTTTTGGGAACCACAAACAGGTTTGAGTAGAACCCTTGTCCTTGTTCCGACCGCGGAACCGGATGGATCACTCCCATTAATAACAGATCTTGTACACAGCGTAGAAACGCTTCTTTCTTTATCTGGTTTGTTGACAACCTTGACAGATGAAATCTCCCTCTTGGGGGAGATAATTTGAAGTCTAGAAGGTATCCCTGAGATATGATCTCTAGTGCCCAGGGATCCTGAACATCTCTTGCCCAGGCCTGGGCGAAGAGAGAAAGTCTGCCCCCCACTAGATCCGGTCCCGGATCGGGGGCTCTCGGTTCATGCTGTCTTTGGGGCAGCAGCAGGTTTCCTGGCCTGCTTGCTCTTGTTCCAGGACTGGTTAGGCTTCCAGCCTTGCCTGTAACGAGCAACAGCTCCTTCCTGTTTTGGTGCAGTGGAGGTTGATGCTGCTCCTGTTTTGAAATTCCGAAAGGGACGAAAATTAGACTGTCTAGCCTTAGCTTTGGCTTTGTCTTGAGGTAGGGCGTGGCCCTTACCTCCTGTAATGTCAGCGATAATTTCTTTCAAACCGGGCCCAAATAAAGACTGCCCCTTGAAAGGTATATTAAGTAATTTGGACTTAGAAGTAACATCAGCTGACCAGGATTTTAGCCACAGCGCCCTACGTGCCTGTATGGCGAATCCTGAGTTCTTAGCCGTAAGTTTGGTTAAATGTACTACGGCCTCCGAAATGAAAGAATTAGCTAGTTTAAGGACTCTAAGCCTGTCCGTAATGTCGTCTAGCGTAGATGAACTAAGGTTCTCTTCCAGCGACTCAATCCAAAATGCTGCCGCAGCCGTAATCGGCGCGATACATGCAAGGGGTTGCAATATAAAACCTTGTTGAACAAACATTTTCTTAAGGTAACCCTCTAATTTTTTATCCATTGGATCTGAAAAAGCACAGCTATCCTCCACCGGGATAGTGGTACGCTTAGCTAAAGTAGAAACTGCTCCCTCCACCTTAGGGACCGTTTGCCATAAGTCCCGAGTGGTGGCGTCTATTGGAAACATCTTTCTAAATATTGGAGGGGGTGAGAACGGCACACCGGGTCTATCCCACTCCTTAGTAACAATTTCAGTTAGTCTCTTAGGTATAGGAAAAACGTCAGTACTCGCCGGTACCGCAAAGTATTTATCCAACCTACACAGTTTCTCTGGTATTGCAACGGTGTTACAATCATTGAGAGCTGCTAAGACCTCCCCTAGTAATACACGGAGGTTCTCCAATTTAAATTTAAAATTTGAAATATCTGAGTCCAATCTGTTTGGATCAGAACCGTCACCCACAGAATGAAGCTCTCCGTCCTCATGCTCTGCGAGCTGTGACGCAGTATCAGACATGGCCCTAGTATTGTCAGCGCACTCTGTTCTCACCCCAGAGTGATCACGCTTGCCTCTTAGTTCTGGTAATTTAGACAAAACTTCAGTCATAACAGTAGCCATATCTTGTAATGTTATCTGTAATGGCCGCCCAGATGTACTAGGCGCCATAATATCACGCACCTCCCGGGCGGGAGATGCAGGTACTGCCGCGTGAGGCGAGTTAGTCGGCATAACTCTCCCCTCGCTGTTTGGTGAAATTTGTTCACATTGTACAGATTGACTTTTATTTAAAGTAGCATCAATACAGTTAGTACATAAATTTCTATTGGGCTCCACCTTGGCATTGGAACAAATGACACAGATATCTTCCTCTGAGTCAGACATGTTTAACACACTAGCAATAAACTTACAACTTGGTTATAATCTTTTTTAGCAAAAACGTACTGTGCCTCAAAGAGGTACTAAACGATTAAATGACAGTTGAAATAATGAACTGAAAAACAGTTATAGCAAACTTTAAAACAACACAACTTTTAGCAAAGGTTTGTTCCCATTAGTAAAATAACAACAATTAAATTTGACATAAAAATTACAGAGCAACGTTTTTATTCACAGTCACTATAAAATTCTCACAGCTCTGCTGAGAGAATCTACCTCCCTCCAAAGAAGTTTGAAGACCCCTGAGATCTGTCAGAGATGAACCGGATCATGCAGGAAATATAAGAGTAACTGACTGGAATTTTTTGATGCGTAGCAAAGAGCGCCAAAAACGGCCCCTCCCTCTCCCACACAGCAGTGAAGAGAAACGAAACTGTCACAATTAAAAGCAAACAACTGCCAAGTGGAAAATAATGCCCAAATATTTATTCACACAGTACCTCAGCAATGTAAACGATTCTACATTCCAGCAAAAACGTTTAACATGATAAATACTTATTAAAAGGATTAGTGACCTTTAACAGAGTAGTTCCGGTGAAATACCATCCCCAGAATACTGAAGTGTATACATACATGTCATTATAACGGTATGGCAGGATTTTCTCATCAATTCCATTCAGAAAATAAAAACTGCTACATACCTCAATGCAGATTCATCTGCCCGCTGTCCCCTGATCTGAAGCCTTTACCTCCCTCAGATGGCCGAGAACAGCAATATGATCTTAACTACTCCGGTTAAAATCATAGTAAAAAAACTCTGGCAGATTCTTCCTCAAACTCTGCCAGAGAAGTAATAACACGCTCCGGTGCTATTGTAAAATAACAAACTTTTGATTGAAGTCATAAAAACTAAGTATAATCACCATAGTCCTCTCACACATCCTATCTAGTCGTTGGGTGCAAGAGAATGACTGGGACTGACGTAGGGGGGAGGAGCTATATGCAGCTCTGCTGGGTGAATCCTCTTGCATTTCCTGTTGGGGAGGAGTTATATCCCAGAAGTAATGATGACCCGTGGACTGATCACACATAACAGAAGAAACACATAATTAAAATCAGTTCCAGAGCAGCAATGCACAGCTGGGAGCTAGCTAACACATCTAGTGAGCCAATGACAAAAGACAAATGCATGGACTTCCTGTTAATTTCACATTAAATTAAAACAGCTTTTTGAAAAACAAATATGTTAGCAAGTTTATCTGCTGCTCTTTCATATACATCTGTTATGGACAACTTTGTAATACATGGGGATGCAGAGCAACAGTTTAGAAGCGGTAAGGGGTGTATATAAATTTATGGGTACTAAACGCATAAATAATATATTTCTTAAAAACATCCGGAAACACAGATTTAGGTGAGGTTTCCAGATACATTCTGTATGCTGTTTCCCCTCCAAAAAGCTGGTTTAAGTTGCGGCCATCTTGTTTGACCCTAGTTTTAAAAATCCCCAAAGCACACATTTTTAGCTACACTTTTCACCAGGGGCCACACAAACTAATGCAGGGGACCTCATGTGGCCCATGGGCCGCCAGTTGGCAATCCCTCTAGAAAATGCTAGAAAATGTTTGAGTACCATGTCCCTTTAAATTTATATTTTTTCCTGTAGACATCATATTTACAAATTGTAGAAAAATGTATAATCCAATGAAGATGAACAAACTTTACAACCTTTCAATATAAAGATGCAAACATTGGTCCTAAAAAATAAATAAAAACAACCTAAATCAACTGGTTATTGCCAATAGCCATAACATCTATTGGAACATTAAACCTAATATTTTTTTCTGCATGCTGACCAATAAGAAAAGCCTTTATAAGTAGGTTGTTTTTGAGGTCACAGAAAAAAAAATATAAAGTTGTAAATTTTGTTGAAGCTAGTGACAATATAACGCTCTAAAAAAATACAATTATATGAAAATGTATGTTCATTCATTTAACTTTGTAAGTGGTTTACCTACACATAAAAAAATGTATGTTTAGTAAATGTTTGCTGCTCTCCTGTAAAACTAGCGATCCATTAAAATGCTTTTTTAAATAATTTTAAGACGTACTGTAGTTGTGAACAAGCTTCCAAGACTGTTCAAACAGTCTTCTCACTTTGCAGAAAAAATGGAGCTATCCACATCTTTATATACAAGATACAATAATATAGGTTCGACAAGTCAGACAGACAGTTTTAAAGATAGTTTTCTTCACACCTGCACTAGGGAATCTAAAACACTGAACAAAAACGAATTAGCAAATTTATACATTCAAATAAAACATTTTAAAGTGCTACTGAATCATTCATATGAGGTTAAAGGGGCATCCCAAAATGTTTCTTTCATGATTCAGATAGACTATACAATTTTACACAGCTTTCCAATTTACTTTTATTATCTAATTTGCTTAATTTAATCTGTATGCTTTGTTGAAAGAGTGGTAAAAGCACTACTGGGAGCTAGCTGAAAAACAATGACAAGATGCATATATGTGCAGCCAACGATCAGCAGCTTTTGAGATTAGGTATACTTTTCAACAAAGGATACACAAAGTGAAACAAATTAGATAACAGAAATAAAATAAATTGCAAAGTTATTTAAAAATTTACAATTAAAATTGTATGCTCTATCTGAATCATGAAAGAAAAAAAAAATGGGTTTCATATTCCTTTAACGTTTGTAACTAGAATGGTAAAATATGTAAATATTTGTACATTTCCATAAATTTTGTTTAAACAGATGTGAATAGCGAGCTCAAGCCCTATAGTCATATTGAGGTTGTCTGATTTTTCCAACAGTGAGCTTCTAATTTTTAAAATATAATTTGACTGTATACTTCCTTAAAAAGCTGACTTTGCAGACAAAGTTAAAGGGACTCTGACATATAACAATGTAAAACTAGGTACAGCAAACCCAAATTCATACATCAAAGCTAACAACTTGTGTACAAAATGTGTGAGTACTGACTATTTCTATATATATGAAAAAAAAATGTAATCCTAACTAGGGTTTAGAACCCCTTGGAAGTTGCTGAAATCTCCCAATATATGACATTCAGTGCCATATATTTATTCACAAAGTAAGAACTTGCCTGCCAGGAGGGCTACACATTAATGTTGTAGCCAAGAGTTTAAAGGGACAATCTACTTCAAAATTGTTATTGTTTAAAAATATAGATAATCCCTTTATTACTCATTCCCTAACTTTGCATAACCAACATGGTTATAGTAATATACTTTTTACCTCTGTGCTTACCTTGTATCCAAGCCTCTTCTGACAGCTCCTTTTATCACATGGCTATTTATTTATTATCTATTCGTTTGCCTTTTAGCCAATTAATGATGTGTCATGCACAACCCACGGGAGAGAGCACAATGTTATCTATTTGGCCCACACAAACTAGCAGTCTCCTGTGAAAAGCTAATAAAAAAGCATGTGATAAGAAGCGGTCAGTAGTGACTTACAAACAGGCAGAAATTTAGAGGTTTATATGTCAAAGTATATTAATATAACAATGTTGATTGTGCAAAGCTGGGCAATGGGTAGTAAAGGCGTTCTATATCTTTTTAAGCCATAACAATTTTGGTGTAGACTGTCCCTTTAAATTCATTACTAAGCAAAGAGAAAAATATTTTAAGTGAGAAAAAGCTATGATATATTTTAAAAAGTATTAGTCTCATTTTATATTACAGTGTCTCTTTAAAACTTCTGCTCCACAGCTTTTGAGCTGATATATAGTATGATCTACTAGGTTGTGTGCAGGATTAAGTCCAATATTTCATCATCACCTATTCTGTATGGTTAATGTGGTTAGAATTTATATTCCTGATCACTGTCCATACTAACATTCTGCACATACAATACAACAACATTAAAAAAACTAAAAAGTGACCACATGCTTGAATATTTACATAAGAACTAGTCATGATGTTAATGTGTCTATTGAGCATTAATTATCATCTTTCCTCAATAGCAAATATTCAAAAATGAAAAATAAATGAAAATATTCAACTGAAAACATTTTCTAGCCGCAATAAGAAAGTTTAGTTTAAAAGAGTTTTTTTGTTTCTTTTTTTGAAGGACACATTCAGTGCTTCATAAACATAAAAATACAATTCTTTATGTGGATGCATAGAATCTTCTTGGCACGTTAAAAAAAAAAAAAAAAAAAAGGAATTTAAAATGGACATTGATGGTGTAAAAAAGATATCTGTATATGACAAACAGTATTAAAAAGAGAAGGAAGAAGGAAAAAGCACATTGGTTACAATTCCTGAAATGCTGTCATGTGCAACACGATGTGATGCGCTTTCCCCAGTTTAAGGCTCTTCTACCTCGCTGTGGCTGGTTGGACGTGGCCAGGATAAGAGCGCCGTGAACTTGTTGCTTGTCTTTGCCTCGCCAGAAACGACTGCCCTGAGCCTGTACTTGCAAGCCTGTCTTCCGCTGCTTTTTTGTGTAAGGCCATTCCCTATAAGGACACAAAAAAAGCAACACACGGAAGTTTAGATGGGAACTTTTCTGATTTTTACAACAGTTTAACAAAAATAGGACAACTGTATTATCGCATAAGAAACAGACTCTGCTGTCGTGTCACATGACTGGCATCTGTTCTTCAGGTCTTGCAGTGAGTAGCATTGTCACATAATAACAGAAGGCAAACAAAATTGTGCTCTAATAGTTTTGCTGTGCCACCTTTGAAATAATAATATTAAATCACCATCAGCTACAGTGAGATATTGCAAGCACCTAGAGTGGTTCACTTTACAACACAAACACTGCATGAACCAACAAAATCATCAATAGAAAGTGACCCTCTGTGATGATTAATTGCATGGGTACAGACAGCCCTTATCCAGCTTAGTTTGAATACACTACACACAATAAATATATCTAACTACACACATTATATATCTCTTACCATATTGTACCAAGCACTAACAATCAACTTTTCTTCTTGATCTCTTTGCGTCTTCGTTTTCTCAAATTCTTTCTAGGAACAGAATTAGAAAAACAAACCAAAACAATGGGTAAAAAGAGAAAACTACATTTATATTTAGGAATAGTACAATTTATTCACATTTGTAGCATTAACATAGTATTAGGAAATCATGTCTGAGAGCTGTGTTTTAATACATTACAAACACATGCGTATAAATAAGCAACAGGCTCTGTATTCATCCTTAAATGGAAATTAAACAACGGTAGCATTTCAAAATATAATTTTGTTAGAAAAAACATAATTTATGCTTACCAGATAAATTCCTTTTTCTTCCGAATAGGGAGAGTCCACGGCTTCATTCCTTACTGTTGGGAAATACAACACCTGGCCACCAGGAG
The DNA here is from genome assembly GCF_027579735.1 of Bombina bombina. Classification (NCBI taxonomy): domain Eukaryota; kingdom Metazoa; phylum Chordata; class Amphibia; order Anura; family Bombinatoridae; genus Bombina; species Bombina bombina. The sequence continues at coordinate 730,298,219 of NC_069500.1, read as the reverse complement.
GAGGCAAAGACACCCCAGCCAAAGGCTTAAATATCCCTCCCACTTCCTCATTACCCCAGTCATTCTCCGAGGGAACAAGGAAAAGTAGGAGAAACATTAGGTTATTAATGGTGCCAGAAGAATAAAATAAATAGGGGACCGCCCATATACAAGAAAAAACGTGCGGGGCCATGGACTCTCCCTATTTTAGGAAGGAAAACATAATTTATGCTTAACAGATAAATTCCTTTCCTTCCGGAAAGGGAGAGTCCACGGCCCCCGCACGTTTTTTTCTTGTATATAGGTCTCCTATTTATTTTATTCTTCTGGCACCATTAATACCCTAATGTTTCTCCTACTTTTCCTTGTTCCCTCGGAGAATGACTGGGGTAATGAGGAAGTGGGAGGGATATTTAAGCGACAAGGTAACTTCCACGGAGGAGATGAGGACATCCCCACTAGATCCGTGAACCACATCCTTCGCAGCCACGATAGAGCAATCAGGATTACGGATATCCGCTCCTGCTTGATTCGGGCCACCACTCGAGGAAGAAGCGGTAATGGAGGAAAAAGATATGAGTTTGAACCTCCAGGGCACTGCTAGTGCATCCATTAGACCCGCTTGGGGATCCCTTGATCTCGACCCGTACCTGGGTAGTTTGGTATTGAGACGGGACTCCATGAGATCTATCTCCGGCATCCCCACTTGCTGCATATCGCTACAAACACCTCGGGATGGAGAGACCATTCCCCTGGATGAAAGGATTGCCTGCTGAGAAAATCAGCCTCCCAGTTGTCCACACCAGGAATGTGCTGACAGCGAACAAGGAACTTCTCGTTCCCCCCTGATGGTTGATGTACGCCACAGAGGTTATATTGTCTTAAAAGAATCTGATAAACTGGGACGAACCCAGAAGTGGCCAAGCCTTCCAGGCCTTGAAATTTGCCTGTAGTTCCAATTGATCGGGAGGGAGGACTCCTCCTTAGTCCACAACCCCTGTGCCTTTCTGGCACCCCAAACCGCTCTCCCTCTGGATAGGCTTGCGTCCGTAGTTACAATCAACCAAGATGAGCTTAAGTTGTATGTCCCTCTGGAAAGATAATCTGGATAGAGCAACCAAGAGAGTGATTCTCTAGACCGGCTGTCTAATACAATCTGTTGAGACAGATCTGAATGATCGCCGTTCCACTGCCTCTGCATGCACAGTTGTAAAGGTCTGAGACGGAACCTGGCAAAAGGAATGATGTCCATGCAGGACACCATGAGATCAATCACCTCCATAGACTGAGCCACAGAGGGACTCAAGGAGGTCCGGAGGGCAAGACATATGGAGTCTATTATAGTACCCAGGAATTCCACCCTGGTACTTGGGATAAGAGAACTCCTTTCCAAGTTTATCTTTCATCCATGTGATCGAAGAAGACTGAGAAGGGACTCCGAGAATTCTTCCACAAGACGAAAGGATGGTGCTTGCACCAGAATATCGCCCAAGTATAGGGCTACTGCAATACCCTGAGTTCTGTTAAAGGCAAGAAGAGCCCCCAGAACCTTCGTAAAGATTCTTGGAGCAGTAGTTAGACAAAACAGAAGGGAAATGAACTGGAGGTGCTGGTCCAGGAATGCAAACCTCAGGAACTGAAAGTGTTCCCTGTGGATTGGAACATGAAGGCAAGCGTCCTTCGAATATATAGTGGTCATAAACTGGCCTTTCTGAATTAAAGGAAGGATGGACCTTATCGTCTCCATCTTAAAGGAAGGGACACTGAGAAATTTGTTTAAGCACTTTAGGTCCAGAATTGGATGGAAAGTTCCCTCCTTCTTTGGGACCACGAAAAGGTTTGAATAAAACCCCAAACCTCTTTCTTCGATAGGCACCAGGACAACAACTCCTAAGGAGGATAGATCCCGAACGTACCCTAGAAAGGCATCCCTTTTTTCTTGTCTGGTAGACAAAATTGAGAGAAGGAATCTGCCCCTTGGCAGATGAGATTTGAAGCCTATCTTGTATCCCTGAGATACCATCTCTAGCACACACGGATCCTGTACGTCCTTGAACCAGGCGTCTGAAAAAAGAGACAGACAGTCTGCCCCTACACAATCCGATCCCAGATCGGGGGGTCACCCCTTCATGCTGATTTGTTTTCGGCGGCCTTCTTATTCTGCTTGAATTTATTCCAGGACTTAGCCGGCTTCCAAGTACTCTTGGGTTGCTCAGGCTTGGAGGAGGATTGTTGTTGTTGGGATTTGTCAGAACAAAAGGAAATGAAAATTAGAAGATTGTCGTCCCTTAGACTTGTTATCTTGTGGTAGGAAGGCACCCTTTCCCCCGGTAACCACAGAAATAATGGAGTCCAGGCCTGGACCAAATAAAATCTTTCCCTTGAAGGGAAGAGAAAGGAGTCTGGACTTAGAAGTCATATCCACAGACCAAGACTTTAACCAGAGCGCCCGGCAGGCTAGGACCGCAAAGCCAGAGGCCTTTGTATTTAGGGAATAATTTGCATGTTCGCATCACAGATAAAAGAATTAGCAATTCTCAGAGCTTTAATTCTGTCTTGAAAGGTTTCCATTTTCTTATCCATCGGCTCTCTGAACGAAGAACTATCCTCAAGAGGTATAGTAGTACTTTTAGCAAGCGTAGATATAGCACCATCCACCTTAGCAATGGAGCCCCACAAATCCAGTTGAGAGTCCAGGACCGCGAACAACTTTTTAAAAGTAGACGAGGGGGAAAAGGAAAAACCAATTCTTTCCCATTCATTCTTAATAATGTTCGCCATCTTAACCGGCACAGGAAAAGTTAAAGGAACTTTCCTGTCTTCGTAAACTCTGTCTAATTTAGGTATCATAGGTTCTTCAGGCAGCGCGGCCTCTGGAACCTCTAACGTAGACAGAACGTCCTTTAATAAAAAACGCATGTGTTTAATTTTAAATCTAAAGGACGGTCCCTCCGCAGCAGAAGGCTTAGACGCTAAGGACTCCGACCCAGAAAGTTCACCCTCTGAAGCTACAGAGGTTTACTTATCATCGGATAACTGGGACATAATAGCTAAATCTGATAAATATTTAGATGACTCCGGGTCAAGGGAGCTATGTTTAACCTTTCTCTTGTGTTTGTTAGAGCGAGGTAATGCACTGAGGGTTGCAGACACTGCCGTTTGTAACTGTCAGCAAAGTCAGCAGGAAGAAGGCCCCCTCCGGATGGAGGATTAGATGTGCTACGGGGAACTGCATGTGGAGTGGATAATGTAGCAAGGGTAGTAATCTCACGGGACGTTGAGTCCTAAAAGGTAGACGGCTCAGAGGGACTAAGAGCCTTAGCAGGCTTTTCTCCCTTCTTAGACTTTATAAAGGTGTTAAGGCATGTGGAACATAATTGGGTAGGCGGGAAAACCACGGCCTCCTCACAATAAACAGGTATGATTTAGTACAGAAGGAGTACCTTCTAACATATCAGAGTCCTCCATAGCTCAGGTTATACCCACAGGAGGACACAAATAAAAACGTTTTTTATTATGGAAAACTGCACCCTTATACTCCCAATGGCTGGGGCACTCACCAGACATTTAACAGAGGAAACGCTCTCCTCAGATTCAAGTCTCAGCCGGAATGGAGGAAATTAACATAGACCCCCTGTTATTACAAGTACAGCAAGTAATATGAGCTGTGCAACACTTTCAAAAACTAAAGTGAAATTTAAAAGTGAAACCTGTTTGTTCCAGCCAAAAACACAGAGTCAGCATGTAAATAATTAATACACTGATTAATTAACCCCAACTGTTCAATAAACCCCCTTCAGAGGATATTAACCCTGGATCCTATCAAGGTATAAAGGAGCCACACTGTGACCCTGTTATAGCTCTCTAATCTCTAACTTGTCTTTAAAGGGACAAAAAAAAACCGAACAAATGTCTTCGTTCTCTTGCTATCTTTATTTGAAAAGCAGGAATGTACGCATAGGAGCTGGCCCATTTTTGGTTTTGGGTTTTATGTCCCTTTAAAGACCATATATATATATTTTTTTCAGTTGTCATAAACAACGTAATTTAATTAACACCAGTGTATTTATAACAGACAATAACAATTTCCTCAAGATTAGCTAGCTTATAAAATAATAATAATAATGGTCAGCAGCATATACGCACAAGTATAACATTATTAAGGACGTAGGACCTGCAGCACCTCAATGACAGGATAGCCCTACAAAAGTATGCTTAGTTAATGTCATCATGACAGTAAATGAACATTGATGCAGTCCAAACCTCATATGCAAACATAAATAATAAATCATGTTTTTATAAGTTTGGTGAAAACCCAATATAGAAAACAAAGCACCCGTATCCAGAGATAGAGGTCATCTCAAAATGTGCTAGTTCTTATCGAGACGTCTGACCAGCCTGATCACAGGCAACTGTTAAAATTCTATTCAGAATTGCATTTAAGTTACTCATATATCCCTTTCAATAGTCAATCAAATATGAAATAACTCACAACAAACAGACATGTAGATCTTCCATCGCCAAAGTCTTTACAACTTCAAAAGATTGCTTGGATAGTATATAAAATGGCAAATAGCATATACAATATACAACTTAGGTAGACCATTATTTCACAAAATATTTCATTATTTAGCTCACTTTGTTCTATACATCATCAAACACAGTTTTAGTGTTTATCCTTTATGATTTGTAAAGACCATTTTTTGTTCTTTCCATAGTAGTGATATATACTGACTGCCCTGTCTTTTAGGAGTAGGTAGAAATCTTACAGAGGACTTCAGGGTGCCTCACTTTACTTCTTATTCCATTAGGAATATTAGGGGTGTATGTAACGGAGGGATAATGTACCGATAATGTCAGTTAGATTACTACTATCTACTCTAGGAGGGTACATGGACATATGCCCACTAGTACCTGAGAACTACTTAAATATAAGAATATGAGAAAAATAAATGAATGGAAAATTGGCATTTACAATTTTTGTAAAGAACATTATTTAACCGTTGAATATATGGAATCCCAAGAAGATCACTAGTAATATAATCCTACCTCTAGGGAATGGAACATTTTATCCCTTTCTTGAAGTTGATTTTTTAATGCTTGTAACTCCGGACCCGAGCCTTGGTTTTGTTTTGGGTCTAACGTGCGAATAACCTATATTGGGAATAAAATAATACCCAGTGAGATTTAAAAAAACAATAACACTCTCCAAAAATATGCTTAAAGTATTGTTTTTGTACTTACACTTTTTGCCTTTTCTAGATACTTTTTATATCTGTCTTCCATTTGCTTCATTTCGTCTTCTTTCTTTCGTATAGCTTCTTGTAATTCTTCTATTTTTAACGCTTGATTTGTGAAATAACAAAGGAAATATTTTAGTAAAAAAAAAATAAATATATAAAATGTATTTCTTTCAATCCTAAATTATAGGTCAAGAGCCAGTTATAGACAGTAGGGATATTTTTATGTTGTAACCGCTCGGGCAAGCAGTTTTCTGTGGCTCCAGAACACAATTTTAACTGTGTGCTTAACCCATTTGTTTTTTGTAAGGGTAAACACAACATTACAGGGTCACTAGTGCTTAAATGACATGCTCTAATAAATTTGAACATGTAATTTTTGTACTACAATGTTCCATTAAAATTCTTCAAATTTCAGTGCTACAGTATCAGCTATAGAAGAGCTTTGGAAACAAGATGCGGCACCAGAAATCAACCTCCCATTGAGGGATAAGAAAGACAAAGAGCACCACCAGTCCATATTAAATGGGGTTCCTGCAGAATCCTTAAATACACTTAGCTCTTATTTATCATTTACACATGTACACTGTCCCTTTAACTTAGTGACTTAAAGGGACAGTCTACACCAGAATTTTTTTTTGTTTAAAAAGATAGATAATCCCTTTATTACCCATTCCCCAGTTTTGCATAACCAACAGTTATATTTATATACTTATTACCTATGTGATTACCTTGTATCTAAGCCTCTGCAGACTGCCCCCTTATTTCAGTTCTTTTGACAGACTTGCATTTTAGCCAATCAGTGCTGACCCCTAGGTAACTGCACGGGCGTGAGCACAATGTTATCTATATGGCACACATGAACTAATGCCCTTTAGTTGTGATTTTTTTTTCTAAATGTATTCAGAAAAAGAGGCGGCCTTCAAGGGCTAAGAAATTAGCATATGAGCCTACCAAGGTTTAGCTTTTAACTAAGAATACCAAGAGAACAAAGCAAAATCGATGATAAAAGTAAATAGGAAAGTTGTTTAAAATGGCATGCCCTATCTGAATCATGACTACTAGACTGTCCCTTTAATCAATAATGAAAAGCAAAAGCGATAGAACATAATAACCTAGCACTGTAAATCTGTTCCCTGCCTAGGTTCATCTAACCTGAATGTAAGCTGACAGAGAACCCAGAGCAGTATGGTGAACAATTGTTGTTTTTCTGTTGTTGCACATTTCAAGCTAATTAAAGCAAAAAACAAAATTTATGCTTACCTGATAAATTCCTTTCTCCTGTAGTGTAGTCAGTCCACGGGTCATCCATTACTTATGGGATTATAACTCCTCCCTAACAGGAAGTGCAAGAGGATCACCCAAGCAGAGCTGCTATATAGCTCCTCCCCTCTACATCATACCCAGTCATTCGACCGAAAACCAAACGAGAAAGGAGAAACTATAGGGTGCAGTGGTGACTGGAGTATAATTTAAAATTTAGACCTGCCATAAAAAACAGGGCGGGCCGTGGACTGACTACACTACAGGAGAAAGGAATTTATCAGGTAAGCATAAATTTTGTTTTCTCCTGTTAAGTGTAGTCAGTCCACGGGTCATCCATTACTTATGGGATACCAATACCAAAGCTAAAAGTACACGGATGACGGGAGGGACAGGCAGGCTCTTTACACGGAAGGAACCACTGCCTGAAGAACCTTTCTCCCAAAAACAGCCTCCGAAGAAGCAAAAGTGTCAAATTTGTAAAATTTGGAAAAAGTGTGAAGTGAAGACCAAGTCACAGCCTTGCAAATCTGTTCAACAGAGGCCTCATTCTTAAAGGCCCAAGTGGAAGCCACAGCTCTGGTAGAATGAGCTGTAATTCTTTCAGGAGGCTGCTGTCCAGCAGTCTCATAGGCTAAACGTATTATGCTACGAAGCCAGAAGGAGAGAGAGGTAGCCGAAGCCTTTTGACCTCTCCTCTGTCCAGAATAAACGACAAACAGGGAAGAAGTTTGTCGAAAATCTTTAGTTGCCTGCAAATAAAATTTCAGGGCACGGACAACGTCCAGATTGTGCAGAAGTCGTTCCTTCTTTGAGGAAGGGTTAGGGCACAATGATGGAACAACAATCTCTTGATTGATATTCCTGTTAGTGACTACCTTAGGTAAGAACCCAGGTTTAGTACGCAGAACTACCTTGTCTGAATGGAAAATCAGATAAGGGGAATCACAATGTAAGGCCGATAACTCAGAGACTCTTTGAGCCGAGGAAATAGCCATTAAAAACAGAACTTTCCAAGATAACAGCTTGATATCAATGGAATGAAGGGGTTCAAACGGAACACCCTGTAAAACGTTAAGAACTAAGTTTAAGCTCCATGGCGGAGCAACAGTTTTAAACACAGGCTTAATCCTGGCCAAAGCCTGACAAAAAGCCTGAACGTCTGGAACTTCTGACAGACGTTTGTGTAAAAGGATGGACAAAGCTGAGATCTGTCCCTTTAACGAACTAGCGGATAAACCCTTTTCTAAACCTTCTTGTAGAAAAGACAATATCCTAGGAATCCTAACCTTACTCCATGAGTAACTCTTGGATTCGCACCAATGCAAGTATTTGCGCCATATTTTATGGTAAATTTTCCTGGTAACAGGCTTCCTAGCCTGTATTAAGGTATCAATCACTGACTCCGAGAATCCACGCTTTGATAGAATCAAGCGTTCAATCTCCATGCAGTCAGCCTCAGAGAAATTAGATTTGGATGTTTGAAAGGACCCTGCACCAGAAGGTCCTGTCTCAGAGGTAGAGACCATGGTGGACAGGACGACATGTCCACTAGGTCTGCATACCAGGTCCTGCGTGGCCACGCAGGCGCTATTAGAATCACCGATGCTCTCTCCTGTTTGATCCTGGCAATCAATCGAGGAAGCATCGGGAAGGGTGGAAACACATAAGCCATGTTGAAGGCCCAAGGTGCTGTCAGAGCATCTATCAGAACTGCTCCCGGGTCTCTGGACATGGATCCGTAACAAGGAAGTTTGGCGTTCTGGCGAGACGCCATGAGATCCAGATCTGGTTTGCCCCAACGCCGAAGTATTTGGGCAAAGACCTCCGGATGAAGTTCCCACTCCCCCGGATGAAAAGTCTGGCGACTTAGAAAATCCGCTTCCCAGTTCTCCACGCCTGGGATGTGGATCGCTGATAGGTGGCAAGAGTGAGACTCTGCCCAGTGAATTATCTTTGAGACTTCCATCATCGCTAGGGAACTCCTTGTCCCTCCCTGATGGTTGATGTAAGCCACAGTCGTGATGTTGTCCGACTGAAACCTGATGAACCTCAGAGTTGCTAACTGAGGCCAAGCCAGAAGGGCATTGAAAACTGCTCTTAATTCCAGAATATTTATGGGAAGGAGACTCTCCTCCTGAGTCCATGATCCCTGAGTCTTCAGGGAATTCCAGACAGCGCCCCAACCTATCAGGCTGGCGTCTGTTATTACAATCGTCCAATCTGGCCTGCTGAAGGGCATCCCCTTGGACAGATGTGGCCGAGAGAGCCACCATAGAAGAGAATTTCTGGTCTCTTGATCCAGATTCAGCATAGGGGACAAATCTGAGTAATCCCCATTCCACTGACTTAGCATGCACAATTGCAGTGGTCTGAAATGCAGGCGTGCAAAGGGTACTATGTCCATTGCCTCTACCATTAAGCCGATTACCTCCATGCATTGAGCCACTGACGGGTGTGGAATGGAATGAAGGACACGGCAAGCATTTAGAAGTTTTGTTAACCTGTCTTCTGTCAGGTAAATTTTCATTTCTACAGAATCTATAAGAGTCCCTAAGAAGGGAACTCTTGTGAGTGGCAATAGAGAACTCTTTTCTTCGTTCACTTTCCACCCATGTGACCTTAGAAATGCCAGTACAAACTCTGTATGAGACTTGGCAGTTTGGAAACTTGACGCTTGTATCAGAATGTCGTCTAGGTACGGAGCTACCGATATTCCTCGCGGTCTTAGTACCGCCAGAAGAGAACCCAGAACCTTTGTAAAGTTTCTTGGAGCAGTAGCTAACCCGAAGGGAAGAGCTACAACTGGTAATGCCTGTCTAGGAAGGCAAACCTTAGGTACCGGTAATGATCTTTGTGAATCGGTATGTGAAGGTAGGCATCCTTTAAATCCACTGTGGTCATGTACTGACCCTTTTGGATCATGGGTAAGATTGTCCGAATAGTTTCCATTTTGAACGATGGAACTCTTAGGAATTTGTTTAGGATCTTTAAATCCAAGATTGGTCTGAAGGTTCCTTCCTTCTTGGGAACCACAAACAGATTTGAGTAAAACCCTTGTCCGTGTTCCGACCGCGGAACCGGGTGGATCACTCCCATTAGTAAAAGATCTTGTACACAGCGTAGAAACGCCTCTTTCTTTATCTGGTTTGTTGACAACCTTGAAAGATGAAATCTCCCTTTTGGAGGAGAAGCTTTGAAGTCCAGAAGATATCCCTGAGATATGATCTCTAACGCCCAGGGATCCTGGACATCTCTTGCCCAAGCCTGGGCGAAGAGAGAAAGTCTGCCCCCTACTAGATCCGTTTCCGGATTGGGGGCCCTCACTTCATGCTGTCTTAGGGGCAGCAGCAGGCTTTCTGGCCTGCTTGCCCTTGTTCCAGGTCTGGTTAGGTTTCCAGCCCTGTCTGTAGCGAGCAACAGTTCCTTCCTGTTTTGGAGCGGAGGAAGTTGATGCTGCTCCTGCCTTGAAGTTACGAAAGGCACGAAAATTAGACTGTCTAGGGCTCTGTCTTGAGGTAGGGCATGGCCCTTACCTCCAGTAATGTCAGCGATAATTTCTTTCAAACCGGGCCCGAATAATGTCTGCCCTTTGAAAGGTATGTTAAGCAATTTAGATTTAGAAGTCACATCGGCTGACCAGGATTTTAGCCACAGCGCTCTGCGCGCCTGAATGGCGAATCCGGAATTCTTAGCCGTAAGCTTAGTTAGATGTACTACGGCATCAGAAATAAATGAATTAGCTAGCTTAAGGACTCTAAGCTTGTCTATAATTTCATCCAATGGAACTGAGCTAATGGTCTCTTCTAGAGATTCAAACCAGAATGCCGCCGCAGCCGTGACAGGCGCAATGCATGCGAGGGGTTGTAATATAAAACCTTGTTGAGTAAACATTTTCTTAAGGTAACCCTCTAACTTTTTATCCATTGGATCTGAAAAGGCACAGCTATCCTCCACCGGGATAGTGGTACGCTTAGCCAGAGTAGAAACTGCTCCCTCCACCTTAACCACCGTCTGCCATAAGTCCCGTGTGGTGGCGTCTATTGGAAACATTTTTCTAAATATAGGAGGGGGGGAAAAGGGTACACCGGGCCTATCCCACTCCTTGGTAATAATCTCTGTAAGCCTCTTAGGTATAGGAAAAACGTCAGTACACGCCGGTACCGCATAGTATCTATCCAGCCTACATAATTTCTCTGGGATTGCAACCGTGTTACAATCATTCAGAGCCGCTAATACCTCCCCTAATAATACACGGAGGTTCTCAAGCTTAAATTTAAAATTTGAAATGTCTGAGTCCAGTTTATTTGGATCAGATCCGTCACCCACAGAATGAAGCTCTCCGTCTTCATGCTCTGCCAATTGTGACGCAGTATCAGACATGGCTCTAACATTATCAGCGTACTCTGTTCTCGCCCCAGAGTGGTCGCGTTTACCTCTAAGTTCTGGCAATTTAGATAAAACTTCAGTCATAACATTAGCCATGTCTTGTAAAGTGATTTGTAATGGCCGCCCTGATGTACTTGGCGCCACAATATCACGCACCTCCTGAGCGGGAGATGCAGGTACTGACACGTGAGGAGAGTTAGTCGGCATAACTTTCCCCTCGTTGTCTGGTGAAATTTTCTTGACATGTACAGATTGGCTTTTATTTAAAGTAGCATCAATGCAATTAGTACACAAATTTCTATTGGGCTCCACATTGGCCTTTGAACATATTGCACAAAGAGATTCCTCTGTGTCAGACATGTTTAAACAAACTAGCAATTAGCCTAGCAAGCTTGGGAAATACTTTTCAAATACATTTTCAAGCAATATAAAAAACGTTACTGTGCCTTTAAGAAGCACACAAAACTGTCACAGTTGAAATAACAATGAACCGGATTAGTTATAGAAACCAAATTTTTACAGTAAATGCATTAATTTAGCAAAGGATTGCACCCACTAGCAAATGGATGATTAACCCCTTAATACCAAAAAAACGGATAACAAATAAAATATATACGTTTTTATCACAGTCAAAGCACAGTCTCACAGGTCTGCTGTGAGTGATTACCTCCCTCAAACTAGTTTTGGAGACCCCTGAGCTCTGTAGAGACGTCCTGGATCATGCAGGGAGAACAAGGAAGACTTGTGACTGAATTTCTACTGCGTAGTAAAGCGCCAAAATAGGCCCCTCCCACTCATAATACAACAGTGGGGAAGCTCAGTAAACTGATTTTATTCAAAACAAACGACAGCCAAGTGGAAAATAATGCCCAAAAATTTTTCACCAAGTACCTCAGAGCTAAAACGATTAACAAGCCAGTAAACGTTTTAAATATAAATATATGAAATGTTATTAAAAAGCCTGTTGCTAGTCGCTTTCACTGCAGAAAGGCTATAAGTTATATGTATACAGTATTTTCTTAGTGAAGTGCCATTCCCCAGAAATACTTCAGTGCCAACATACATACATAACAGCCTGATACCAGTTGCTACTACTGCATTTAAGGCTGTACTTACATTATATCGGTATTAGCAGTATTTTCTCTGTCAATTCCATTCCTTAGAAAATAATATACTGCAACATACCTCTTTGCAGGTGAACCCTGCCCGCTGTCCCCTGTTCTGAAGTTACCTCGCTCCTCAGAATGGCCGAGAACAGCAAATGGATCTTAGTTACGTCCGCTAAGATCATACACAAACTCAGGTAGATTCTTCTTCTAATACTGCCTGAGAAAAAACAACACACTCCGGTGCCGTTTAAAATAACAAACTTTTGATTGAAGAAATAAAAACTAAGTTTAATAACCACAGTCCTCTCACACATCCTATCTATTAGTTAGGTGCAAGAGAATGACTGGGTATGATGTAGAGGGGAGGAGCTATATAGCAGCTCTGCTTGGGTGATCCTCTTGCACTTCCTGTTAGGGAGGATTTATAATCCCATAAGTAATGGATGACCCGTGGACTGACTACACTTAACAGGAGAAATTTGCTTTTTTCAAGCAAGCTTTATTGATAACTACAAAATTACACAGTCCATAGGATTAATTGCAGATATGTGGTACAAAAACATGACAATCTTATAACTAGCTACTTCGACCTCCAATAAGCTACTTTGCTGGAAAATTTTCAAAACATGTATTAGTGTTAACTCAGTTATGACAAGTATCCAGGGTTTGGCGATAGTAAGAGCATTTTTATAATGTTACAATTTAACCAATTACCCCATACAGAGTGACAAATATCAAATTGGGTCAGAAGCTTGTAGCCCCCATCCAGAGTAAGTGAAGATTAACTTGCCATATAAAGAGTTATAATTTAAACTATAAACCAAGAAAACAACCTAGTAAACATGTTGCTAATACTGTGCAGCTATAAAATAACTTTTCTATAGTATCTCCCTTTGGAAGGTTGGCCGTGTGTGTGTGTGTGTGTGTGGGGGGGGAGGGTGTCAGGCAAGTATTAAAGGACCAGTAAATACAGTAGATTTGCCTAAGCAACACATACATGATAAAAAGACAATGCAATAGCACTTAGTTTAAACTTCAAATGAGTAGTAGGTTTTTTTCGGACAAATTTTAAAGTTATGTATATTTCCACTCCTCCTGTATCACGTGACAGCCATCAGCCAATCACAAATGCATATACGTATATTCTGTGAATTCTTGCACATGCTCAATAGGAACTGGTGACTCAAAAAATGTAAAAATAAAAAGACTGAGCACATTTTGTTAATGGAAGTAAATTGGAAAGTTGTTTAAAATGTCATGCTCAATCTGAATCATAAGAGTTTAATCTGGACTTGAGTGTCCCTTTAAAATTTTAACAAACATGGAGATGTATATGTTTAGCATGGAGAGGGATATTACTCTTACAGTGCTTTGTATTTTTCTACTTAATTGACATGTCTCCTTTTGCAGTGAACAAACCAATTGTGGTTAAAATGTTAAAATATATATATATAAAAAAAAAGGAGAAAACAACAGGTGCCTTCATTTATCTTGTTGACTTCTGTGAGTATTCTAGCTTGTAAATATGTATAAGCTGTGCTCAGCAATAATATACACAGAAGTAACCATACATTTCTCCCATTTTTTCATGTTACATGTGATAGTATTGCACAATGCGAACATCCTTAAGATCTGATCTTAAAACACTGTCATTTTCAGGGTGGAATAAGCAAAGTAAGCAGGAAAAGGGTGAGATGGTTATCGACGGGCTGAATTAAAAGAGGAAAATTAACAGGAAAATAAATAGCAACAGCACCGCTGTACAAAATAAACCCAAAACTCCTTCTATTAAAGTGTAATGTTCATGACCATAACAACATATTAAAAGGTCCCTTGTGTGTTTAGTTTATAAGTAGTCCTGTTGCTATTCATTTTTTGTCTTTTGTTAGTTGGGGTGAGCAGAGACCCCATTACCTTCCACATTGGAAATGTATTTATTAAATTGAGTGCTGTGCTCAATCTTTTTATAAGTTAAACAACATGTAAATGGAATGTACAATGAGATGCAAAAAAGGAGAGATTTTGCAGCGCAAAAGAAAAAGACTGTTGGTTACTGGACTCGTTAAATACTGAAACCCACTATTGAGATTTTCTCAAAATAAGTAAAGTCAAAATTAAGACTCTTTAAAGTACCATTGACAACTGCATTCACACAAAATAACTTTATTAAGAAAAAAATTCTAGTAGTAGTCCGGCTGGACTAGCACTCACGCACACTCGCACACATACGGTTTAAAACTTGCTGGAACTCAGGCAGTAAAGTTAATCTGAATTGCACCTATGAAATACAAATCACTACCTTGTAGGAGATATTTAAATATATGTGTGTATATAGGTAATCAACCCCTATAGGTAAGTGAATATATTGTTAGCAGTTATGGTGGAGTGTGTCTGATATGTGTTTATGCAAGGAAGCACAACTGTATTATATATAATACCCAATCAAATTTTCAAGTTTGTGTGCTAAAAAATATCAAGTTACAAAAAATAATCAACAGTACACTCCGTGTATATATATTAATCAAACAGTGGTAAGCAAAGCTGGTGGTTACTGTGTTTCTAAAGTTTTATCATTGCCAGTATTGCAAGCTATGTTGAATTGGCATTAAAGGACCCCGATCAAAGCAAAGTCATTGGTGATTTTAAAGTACGGTGTATACCTTTAAGAGCAAGGAATATTACCAGATGTTACAGCAATTAAACTTGTGATATTGTTAAACAAGGTCTCCGCTATAGAAGAGACCTTTTTCAATCAAAGTTTAGCAGACATCTTTCCATTTGTGGGCAATCTGTGTTTAAAGTTTATATATTCAGTGATAGTTAACGGTTAAACAGGCCTCCGCTATAGAAGAGTCCTTTTTTAGTTCAGTTCAGCATATCTTTCCATTCGTGGGTAACCTGTTGGTATCTTTATACTCAGCCAGGTTGAACTGCAGCGTTAATTTCTATCTTTTTCTCTAAGACAAAGCGTATAGTTGTCTGGCCAAGGTGCATACTGAAATTGCAAACCGCATTCAGCGGTGAATATATGTTATGAAAGAGCTCTTTTTTAATTCAGTATATCTCTCCACTTGTGGGTAACCTATTGGTATTTTTACACTCAGCCAGGCTGAACTGTAGCTTTAATTTCTATCTTTCTCTCTAAAGCAAAGTTAATAATTATCTGTACAAGTTGTATACTGAGATTGTAAACTACATTTAGTGAAGAATATGTGCATCATGCATATTAATTGCATTTGATTTTCTAAATAACCATTTGTGCATGTAGCATATATTGATAACTCATGGCTTTAGTTAATATATAAATATAACAGGACTAGACAATATTGAAGCTGAGAGTTCAATATCACAAGTATAATTGCTGTAACATCTGGTAATATTCCTTGCTCTTAAAGGTATACACCGTACTTTAAAATCACCAATGACTTTGCTTTGACCGGGGTCCTTTAATGCCAATTCAACATAGCTTGCAATACTGGCAATGATAAAACTTTAGAAACACAGTAACCACCAGCTTTACTTACGACGGTTTGATTAATATATATACACGGAGTGTACTGTTGATTATTTTTTGTAACTTGATATTTTTTAGCACACAAACTTGAAAATTTGATTGGGTATTATATATAATACAGTTGTGCTTCCTTGCATAAACACATATCAGACACACTCCACCATAACTGCTAACAATATATTCACTTACCTATAGGGGTTGATTACCTATATACACACAAATATTTAAATATCTCCTACAAGGTAGTGATTTGTATTTCATAGGTGCAATTCAGATTAACTTTACTGCCTGAGTTCCAGCAAGTTTTAAACCGTATGTGTGCGAGTGTGCGTGAGTACTAGTCCAGCCGGACTACTACTAGAATTTTTTTCTTAATAAAGTTATTTTGTGTGAATGCAGTTGTCAATGGTACTTTAAAGAGTTTTAATTTTGACTTTACTTATTTTGAGAAAATCTCAATAGTGGGTTTCAGTATTTAACGAGTCCAGTAACCAACAGTCTTTTCTTTGCGCTGCAAAATCTCTCCTTTTTTGCATCTCATTGTACATTCTGATGTATACTACTGTTAATGGTTCTGGAACTTAAGGGTTATGAATACATAAGAAATAATTTTGATTTACCCCTTAAGTTAGATTAATATAACCCACCTTACTCTCCCTCACCTCCCCCATTACAAACCTGTAAATGGAGTCAGAGTACACTAATTCTTCTACCTGCAGGGTTAATGCCTACTTTGGACCGCCAAAGCTAATATTTCTATAAAAAAAGAAAATTTATGCTTACCTGATAAATTTGTTTCTTTTTAGACACGATGAGTCCACGGATCATCTTCATTACTTATGGGATATTCACCTCCTGGTCAGCAGGAGGAGGCAAAGAGCACCACAGCAGAGCTGTTAAATAACTCCTCCCTTCCCTCCCACTCCAGTCATTCGACCGAAGTTAGGAAGAGAAAGGAAAAGCCAAGGTACAGAGGTGTCTGAAGTTTATAATAATTAACAACCTGTCTAAAAGAACAGGGCAGGCCGTGGACTCATCGTGTCTAAAAATAAACAAATTTATCAGGTAAGCATACATTTTCTTTTCTTTTGAAAGACACGATGAGTCCACGGATCATCTTCATTACTTATGGGATACAATACCCAAGCTAGAGTACACAGATGATAAGGGAGGGACAAGACAGGGAACCTAAACGGAAGGCACCACTGCTTGAAGAACCTTTCTCCCAAAAGCGGCCTCAGCCGAGGCAAAAGTATCAAATTTATAGAATTTTGAAAAAGTGTGAAGAGAGGACCAAGTTGCAGCCTTGCAAATCTGTTCCACAGAAGCTTCATTTTTGAATGCCCATGAGGAAGCAACAGCCCTAGTGGAATGAGCCGTAACTCTCTCAGCAGGCTGCTGTCCGGCAGTCTCATATGCAAAACGGATGATACTCTTCAGCCAAAAAGATAGAGAGGTAGTCGTAGCTTTCTGACCCTTACGTTTTCCAGAGAAAATTACAAACGGATTAACGAAAGTCCTTAGTCTCTTGTAAGTAAAATTTTAAAGCACGGACCATGTCCAAATTGTGCAGAAGACGTTCTTTCTGAGGAGGAGGATTAGGACACAAAGAAGGAACCACAATCTCCTGATTAATGTTCCTATCTGAAACAACCTTAGGAAGAAAACCTAGTTTAGTACATAAAACTACCTTATCTGCATGGAAAATAAGGTAAGGAGAAGTGTATTGCAACGCCGAGAGCTCAGACACTCTACGAGCTGAAGAAATAGCAACAAGAAATAAAACTTTCCAAGATAACAACTTAATATCTAAAGGAATGCATAGGCTAAAACTGAGCCCCTTGAAGAACTTTGAGAACTAAATTAAGACTCCATGGAGGAGCAACTGGTTTGAACACAGGCCTGATTCTGACCAAGGCCTGACAGAATGATTGAACATCTGGAACATCCGCCAGACGTTTATGTAACAAAACAGATAAAGCCGAGATCTGACCCTTTAGGGAACTTTTTGAAACCCTCTTGGAGAAAAGACAAAATTCTAGGAATCCTAACCCTACTCCATGAGTAGCCCTTATATTCACACGAATAAAGGTATTTACGCCAAATGTTATGGTAAATCTTTCTAGTCACAGGCTTACGAGCCTGAATCATGGTCTCTATAACCGATTCAGAAAACCCCCGCTTGGATAAAATTAAGCGTTCAATCTCCAAGCAGTCAGCTTCAGAGAAATTAGATTTGGGTGAAGGAATGGTCCTTCCTCAACAGAAGTATCCAAGGTGGCAGAGATGACATTTCTACCAGATCTGCATACCAAATCCTGCGAGGCCAAGCCGGAGCAATAAGAATCACTGATGCCCTCTCCTGTTTCATTCGAGCAATGACCCGAGGAAGAAGCACAAATGGAGGAAATAGGTATGCAAGGCTGAAGGACCAAGGAACTTCCAGAGCATCTATCAGTTCCGCCTGGGGATCCCTGGACCTTGAACCGTATCTCGGGAGCTTGGCATTCTGTCAAGATGCCATGAGATCTAACTCCTGCCGACCCCATTTGAGAATCAGGCTGGAGAACACTTCCGGATGGAGTTCCAACTCTCCCGGATGAAAAGTCTGCCTGCTCAGAAAGTCCGCCTCCCAGTTATACACCCCTGGGATGTGGATTGCCGACAGATAGCAAGAATGGGCCTCCGCTCACCAAATTATCTTGGTTACCTCGGTCATCGCTAAGGAACTCCTCGTTCCCCCTTGATGATTGATGTAAGCCATTGAAGTTATGTTGTCCGACAGGAATCTGATAAACTGGGCCAAGGCTAACTGAGGCCAGGCCAGAAGAGCATTGAAGATCACTCTTAGTTCCAGGATGTTTATAGGAAGAACAGACTCCGCCCGAGTCCACACTCCCTGAGCCTTTAGGGAACCCCAGACAGCTCCCCACCCTAGAAGGCTGGCGTCTGTTGTACGATTACTTCCATGCACTGGGCCACTGACGGCCGAGGAGTGGACTGAAGGGCTCGACAGGTATAGAGAATCTTTGATTTCCTGACTTCTGTCAGAAAAATCCTCAGATATAGAATCGTTTAGAGTTCCCAAGAAAGTCACCCTTGTATTCGGGATTAATTAACTCTTTTCCAGATTTACCTTCCACCCGTGAGTTCTCAGGAAGGATAGCACCACGTCGGTATGAGATCTTGCTTGTTGAAAAGATGGCACCTGGATTAGAATATCGTCCAGATAAGGCGCCACCGCAATGCCCCGTGGCCTTAGAAGAGACCCAAGAACTTTTGTGAAAATTCTGGGGGCCGTGGCCAGACCGAAAGGAAGAGCCATGAACTGGAAGTGTTTGTCTAGAAAAGCAAACCTCAGGAACCTGTGATGATCTCTGTAGATAGGAACATGTATATATGCATCCTTTAAATCCACTGTCATCATAAATTGACCCTCCTGGATCAATGGAAGAATGGTACGAATAGTTTCCATCTTGAATGACGGAACCCTGAGAAACTTGTTTAGACTCTTAAGGTCTAAGATAGGTCTGAAGGTTCCCTCCTTTTTGGGAACTACAAACAGATTTGAATAAAAACCCTGCCCCTGTTCCTGTACTGGAACGGGAACAATCACTCCCAGGGAGGAGAGGTCTCTTACACAATGTAAGAACGCCTCTGTTTTTTTTTATCTGGTCTGCAGATAGTCTTAAAAGAAGAAACCTGCCTCTGGGAGGAAAATCTTTGAACTACAATTTGTATCCGAGACACTATTTCTACTGCCCAGGGATCCTGAACGTCCCGAACCCAAGCCTGAACGAAGAAGGAAAGTCTGCCCCCTACCAGATCTGGTCTCGGATCGGGGGCATGCCCTTCATGCAGTCTTAGATTCAACAGCAGGCTTCTTGGATTGTTCACCCTTGTTCCAAGACTGGTTGGGTCTCCATGTGGGTTTAGATTGTTCCTGCTTAGAGGAGGAAAAGGAAGAATTTCCCCTGAAATTCCAAAAGGAGCAAAAATTACTCTGTCGTCCTTTTTGTTTGTTTCTCTTATCCTGAGGGAGGAGATGACCCTTACCTCCCGTGATATCAGAGATAATTTCCGTCAGGCCAGGTCCAAACAAGGTCTTCCCCTTTTAAGGAATCGCTAGAAGCTTAGATTTAGATGACACGTCCGCAGGCCAAGGTTTTAACCATAAAGCTCTGCGGGCTAGGATAGAGAACCCCGAACTCTTAGCTGCCAATTTTAATAAAAGCATTAGCTAACTTCAGAGCTTTAATCCTGTCTTGGATCTCCTCTAAGAAAGTTTCAGTCCTGAGAGACTCAGACAGAGCATCAAACCAATATGCTGCCGCACTAGTGACAGTAGCAATGCACGTAGCTGGCTGCAATAGCAGACCCTGGTGAACATAAATCTTTTTAAGTAGACCCTCCAACTTCTTGTCCATGGGATCTTTAAAAGCACAACTATCCTCAATGGGAATAGTAGTTCGCTTTTCTAAGGTGGAAATAGCCCCTTCCACCTTAGGAACCGTTTGCCAAGCCTCTCTGAAAGAGTCAGCTATAGGAAACATCTTTTTGAAAAAAGGAGAGGGAGAGAAGGGAATACCTGGTCTCTCCTATTCCTTAGAAACAAACAATCTCTGAAGCTCGCTTTGGCACTGGAAAAACATCTGAATAAGAGGGAACTTCGAAATATCTGTCCAATTTACTCGACTTCGCAGGAGCGCCCACTACTGTGGAATCACAGTCGTTTAAAGTAACCAAAACCTCCCTGAGTAACAGGCGGAGGTGTTTAAACCTGAAATACACAACCTCCGAATCAGTCAAAGGCAATTAACTTTCCGAGTCTGAAATTTCGCCTTCTTTTTTATTTTATTTTTTTAAATATCTTTTTATTGAGGTTCACCTTAGGATACAACATAGTCAACTCAGAAAATTAAATCTTTGTGTGTACATAGATATGAATTTACATAACATATCCTATATCGTACATGTATTAGATTTCTCCCACACCGGGATTGCATGTATACAGAAAAAATGAAACAAAACTTGTTCTTGACCTCACTTTTTCCAAACTTAAACTGGTCCTTCCAAAAAGACAAAAAAAATCTGATTTGCATACATTAGTTTTTACTAAATTAGAGATCTATGTGCCTCAACATCAAAAAACATCAGAAACGCACAAAACGCTGAAGCGTAAGGGAGAGGAGGCGGGGGGGGGGGGCAGGGCGGAAATAAAAAAAAATAAAAAAAATTCTCTCTCTTTTTTTTCTTTTTCTCCCTTTCTTTTCCCTTATAATCGCACCCCTACATACATTAACCTATATCAACTGGCCCTCTCTGTGAGCCAAGACCTAGGCAATACACCGGATACAATCAGGTTTAAGAATGGTACTGCATTCTGAAAAGGCTTTAAAAAAATAACCCTGCTGCTCTGGTGTCCAGGAGCTAATAAGGCTTCCCCATTTTTTAAAATAATTCTTAAACTGCTTTTCTGAATCAGCCTTGAGGTTCTGCCTTTCTACAAACATCTGGGTTTTGATAATATTGGTAACTTCCCTCATACAGGGAGTTTCTCTTTGTCTCCATTTTTTTAAAAAGCAGGCTACGTGCTACTAGTATAACTAGATTAACCAACTGTCTGTCCCCCTTATTGGCCGACTTTTTTAGGAAAAATATATGTTCTGCCTGTAACTCAATTTTACTCTGGAGATAACAGTTCAACCAGTGCTGAGCCTTTGCCCAGTATTGCCTTACTTTTGGGCAACTCCAAATACAATGTAAAAGATCTGCCCCTGCCCGTGTACATTTAAAACAGCTCCCTGTCTTTGACTCCGTCCATTTGGCCATTCTAGCTGGGGTCAAATAAAAGTTATTTATGATTTTGCACTGTGATTCTCTCCAGCTAATACATGAAGTCGCCTCGGCTGTAAGTTTAACACTTTCTAATATATCCTCTCCTTGTAACCTATCAAAATATTTATTAAATTTTTCCTTGGCCAGGTTGATATGTTCCAATCCCTTCTTTGTCAGAATTTTTTGATACCACCAGGAAATTGAACGTTTCCCTGCTTGATAGAGTTTTAGACCCGGAGCTATTTGAAACAATCCCCAATCAGTTGCCACTTCTCTATAATGGCGTACCTGCAAGTATGCATAGAAGTTATTATTTGGGAGGTGATATTGTTCTACTAGACTCTGAAAGGTACAGGTCTGGCCATCCCTATCATTTTTTAGCTGCGCAGAATAACTTAGGCCTTTCTCCCTCCAGTCAAAAAATACTTTATGGTTACGCCCTGCTGGGAAATCCACACACCCAATAATCGGTAAATATGGGGACACACGAAATTCCTGTCCCACTAAAGAACACTATAGCTGCCACCCTTTAATAATATTAGCAAATGTTAACATTCCATCTACATTCTGGGGTAGCTTCCTATATGGACAATGTAACATGGCTAGAGGGCTGAAAGGTCTGATCAGCTCCGCGTCTAACTTATAATATGTTACGTATTCTGATTTGGTAAGCCAATCTAATCCGAATTTGGCCAGGGCTATTAGATTATAATGTTTAATGTTTGGAATAGAGAACCCTGCATATACTTTGGAGTTGCTCATTTTATCTATAGAGATTCTTGGTCTCTTTTTCCCCCAAATAAAGGAAGAGCAGGCTTTATTGTATCTAGTTATATCTTTCCTTGTAACGAGGAGGGGTAGGTTTTGCAACAAAAATAAGATTTTAGGAAATATAATTGTCTTAATTATCATGCATCTGGCCGAGATTGACAGAAAAAGTAGATTCCATTTATTAAGATTAACTTGAATTTTATCAAAGAATTCCTTAAAGTTTAATTGATACCATTCCCTAGGATTCCTAGTAATCTTGATCCCTAAGTAGTTGATGGCCTTAACTTCCCTGAAAATATAATTGCAACTTTGCCTTGTTTTATTGACCCATAATAGCTCTGATTTTTTAGGGTTAATTTTGTAACCAGAGAAGGTGCTATATTCTGTAATAATTTTCAGGACACTTGGGATAGAGTTTACTGTATCTTGCAGGAATAGGAGTATATCATCAGCATATAGAGAAATGAGTAATGTCTCCCTACCAATCTTAACTGGTTGTATTGTCTGCCGCAGGTATACTGCCAAAGGTTCCAAGGCGAGATCAAATAAAAGTGGGGATAATGGACAACCCTGACGGGTTCCTTTTTCTAAGATAATGTGTTGCGTTAATTCCCCATTCACTAGAAGCTGTGACCTTGGTTCCTTGTAGACCATTCTCACCAGATCAACCAACCGGCCAGAGAAACCGAACTTTTCAAGAGAGGTTATGAGATGATTCCATTCAATGGAGTCAAAAGCTTTTTCAGTGTCGATGGTAATTAAAGCAAAATCTTTTTTCTTGGTGTTATGAAAATCCATTCTGCACTGTTGGCCGATCTGGTAAAAATGGTCCACTGCTGTCAGTACTCTTCTCATGTTCCGAACCGAATTCCTGTTCGGGATGAAACCTGCCTGGTCTGTGTGTATCAATTTGCCTATAACACTCTTTAATCTGTCAGCAATAATGGACATCAAGATTTTATAGTCCTGATTTAACAGGGAGATTGGACGATAAGCAGATAACTCATCTGGCTTTTTGCCCTTCTTATGTATCAAAGTGACAATTGAATCTGAGAAGTAGGGGGATTTTAAAGCTTGAGATAAGAAATAATCATATAGATTCTTTAATGTGATGCCAATTTTGGCTGATAGAATTTTGTAAAATTCGATCGGGAGACCATCAGGGCCTGCTGCTTTTCCAGATTTTATCCTTTGTATTACCTTAGCTATTTCTGACTCTGTTATAACCGCATTAATATGGTCTAGATCCACTGCTGATATATTAGGTAATTTAATTTTTTCCCAAAATTGTGCCTTAGCCCTTTCATTTATTCCGCCGCTAGTATAGATGCTATGAAAATACTTGTAAAATGCTTCCCTAATCTCTGCAGATTGAGTTATTACCTTATTGCCATCTTTTATTGTTGTTATGGTATTTTTCTTTTGTCTGAACTTTACCATTTTAGCCAGATGCTTGGCTGAAACCCCCTGATATCCTTGAAACTTAGACCTCGCCTTAAGATCTTCCCCTGCCCATTTCTCTCTGAAAAAATCCTCCCTTTCGTTTTTAGCGGAGATATATTTACTCCATGTAGCTTGATTCGAAGATTGGAGGTATATGTTGTATGCATTCCTAAGCTGGTTAGTGAGTTGTAACTCTCTTGCTCTCAATTTACGTATTAACTTGACCATATATCCCTTAATTTCTCCATGCATGACTGGTTTCCCTGCTTCCCAGAAAGTTTCCGTTTTGTTAATATATTCTTTATTCAGGTCACAGTACTCTAACCATTTTATATTTAACCAGTTAGTAAACTGTATATTTTGACTCATATAAGCAGGAAAATTAAACGAATTCCCAGGTCTTCTAACCCTCTTATCTGGCCAAACCCATAAACTTACAATGGCATGGTCAGATAGCAATGTCTGCTATTTGGGTTTCAACTTCAAGCTTTGCTATTTGCTGACTTATCAGAAACAAATCTATGCGAGAAAAGCTTCTGTGTGCCTTCGATTCGCATGTGTATACCCGATCTCCGGGTGTTGCTGTCGCCAAATGTCATTCAATTTTAATGTCTTAATATAATTCCTAAAAAATTTGGCTTCTCTATTATTTGCTTGACAGCCTCTAACCCTAGACCTGTCCATCTCTGGGTATAACGTAAGATTCATATCTCCAGCTATAATCAAGTTCTGCTCTAAATGTGGTATGAGTTTCTGTTGGATCTTTTGCCAAAAGCTTTTCTCAAGTTTATTTGGGGCGTATATATTGCAAAAGGTCCAACAGACGCCTTCTATCTGCATCTGGAGTACTATGTACCTACCCTGCAGATCACACTCTTGTTTTAGAATTTTATAATTAACCTTTTTTTTTATGATAATAGCAACCCCACACTTACGCTTATTACATGCGGTAGCTACAATTTCTGCCACCCAGTTAACTTTCAATTTTACTATTTCGTGATCCTTCAGGTGCAGTTCCTGCAAAAAAATAATATCAGGCTTCTCCCCTTTCAGCATTCTCAAAACATTCTTCCATTTAATGGGGGAGGTTATACCCCCCACATTCCACGACACTAACTTTAGGGATTCTGACATTTTAATCTATACTAAAGAAAACAAAAACAAAAAACAGAATTTATGTTTACCTGATAAATTACTTTCTCCAACGGTGTGTCCGGTCCACGGCGTCATCCTTACTTGTGGGATATTCTCTTCCCCAACAGGAAATGGCAAAGAGCCCAGCAAAGCTGGTCACATGATCCCTCCTAGGCTCCGCCTACCCCAGTCATTCGACCGACGTTAAGGAGGAATATTTGCATAGGAGAAACCATATGGTACCGTGGTGACTGTAGTTAAAGAAAATAAATTATCAGACCTGATTAAAAAAACCAGGGCGGGCCGTGGACCGGACACACCGTTGGAGAAAGTAATTTATCAGGTAAACATAAATTCTGTTTTCTCCAACATAGGTGTGTCCGGTCCACGGCGTCATCCTTACTTGTGGGAACCAATACCAAAGCTTTAGGACACGGATGAAGGGAGGGAGCAAATCAGGTCACCTAAATGGAAGGCACCACGGCTTGCAAAACCTTTCTCCCAAAAATAGCCTCAGAAGAAGCAAAAGTATCAAACTTGTAAAATTTGGTAAAAGTGTGCAGTGAAGACCAAGTCGCTGCCCTACATATCTGATCAACAGAAGCCTCGTTCTTGAAGGCCCATGTGGAAGCCACAGCCCTAGTGGAATGAGCCGTGATTCTTTCGGGAGGCTGCCGTCCGGCAGTCTCGTAAGCCAATCTGATGATGCTTTTAATCCAAAAAGAGAGAGAGGTAGAAGTTGCTTTTTGACCTCTCCTTTTACCGGAATAAACAACAAACAAGGAAGATGTTTGTCTAAAATCCTTTGTAGCATCTAAATAGAATTTTAGAGCGCGAACAACATCCAAATTGTGCAACAAACGGTCCTTCTTTGAAACTGGTTTCGGACACAGAGAAGGTACGATAATCTCCTGGTTAATGTTTTTGTTAGAAACAACTTTTGGAAGAAAACCAGGTTTAGTACGTAAAACCACCTTATCTGCATGGAACACCAGATAAGGAGGAGAACACTGCAGAGCAGATAATTCTGAAACTCTTCTAGCAGAAGAAATTGCAACTAAAAACAAAACTTTCCAAGATAATAACTTAATATCAACGGAATGTAAGGGTTCAAACGGAACCCCCTGAAGAACTGAAAGAACTAAGTTGAGACTCCAAGGAGGAGTCAAAGGTTTGTAAACAGGCTTAATTCTAACCAGAGCCTGAACAAAGGCTTGAACATCTGGCACAGCTGCCAGCTTTTTGTGAAGTAACACAGACAAGGCAGAAATCTGTCCCTTCAGGGAACTAGCAGATAATCCTTTTTCCAATCCTTCTTGAAGGAAGGATAGAATCCTAGGAATCTTAACCTTGTCCCAAGGGAATCCTTTAGATTCACACCAACAGCTATATTTTTTCCAAATTTTGTGGTAAATCTTTCTAGTTACAGGCTTTCTGGCCTGAACCAGAGTATCGATAACAGAATCTGAGAACCCTCGCTTGGATAAGATCAAGCGTTCAATCTCCAAGCAGTCAGCTGGAGTGAAACCAGATTCGGATGTTCGAACGGACCCTGAACAAGAAGGTCTCGTCTCAAAGGTAGCTTCCAAGGTGGAGCCGATGACATATTCACCAGATCTGCATACCAAGTCCTGCGTGGCCACGCAGGAGCTATCAAGATCACCGACGCCCTCTCCTGATTGATCCTGGCTACCAGCCTGGGGATGAGAGGAAACGGCGGGAACACATAAGCTAGTTTGAAGGTCCAAGGTGCTACTAGTGCATCCACTAGAGCCGCCTTGGGATCCCTGGATCTGGACCCGTAGCAAGGAACTTTGAAGTTCTGACGAGAGGCCATCAGATCCATGTCTGGAATGCCCCACAGCTGAGTGACTTGGGCAAAGATTTCCGGATGGAGTCCCCACTCCCCCGGATGCAATGTCTGACGACTCAGAAAATCCGCTTCCCAATTTTCCACTCCTGGGATGTGGATAGCAGACAGGTGGCAGGAGTGAGACTCCGCCCATAGAATGATTTTGGTCACTTCTTCCATCGCTAGGGAACTCCTTGTTCCCCCCTGATGGTTGATGTACGCAACAGTTGTCATGTTGTCTGATTGAAACCGTATGAACTTGGCCCTCGCTAGCTGAGGCCAAGCCTTGAGAGCATTGAATATCGCTCTCAGTTCCAGAATATTTATCGGTAGAAGAGATTCTTCCCGAGACCAAAGACCCTGAGCTTTCAGGGATCCCCAGACCGCTCCCCAGCCCATCAGACTGGCGTCGGTCGTGACGATGACCCACTCCGGTCTGCGGAATGTCATCCCTTGTGACAGGTTGTCCAGGGACAGCCACCAACGGAGTGAGTCTCTGGTCCTCTGATTTACTTGTATCTTCGGAGACAAGTCTGTATAGTCCCCATTCCACTGACTGAGCATGCACAGTTGTAATGGTCTTAGATGAATGCGCGCAAAAGGAACTATGTCCATTGCCGCTACCATCAAACCGATCACTTCCATGCACTGCGCTATGGAAGGAAGAGGAACTGAATGAAGTATCCGACAAGAGTCTAGAAGTTTTGTTTTTCTGGCCTCTGTCAGAAAAATCCTCATTTCTAAGGAGTCTATTATTGTTCCCAAGAAGGGAACCCTTGTTGACGGAGATAGAGAACTCTTTTCCACGTTCACTTTCCATCCGTGAGATCTGAGAAAGGCCAGGACAATGTCCGTGTGAGCCTTTGCTTGAGGAAGGGACGACGCTTGAATCAGAATGTCGTCCAAGTAAGGTACTACAGCAATGCCCCTTGATCTTAGCACAGCTAGAAGGGACCCTAGTACCTTTGTGAAAATCCTTGGAGCAGTGGCTAATCCGAAAGGAAGCGCCACGAACTGGTAATGCTTGTCCAGGAATGCGAACCTTAGGAACCGATGATGTTCCTTGTGGATAGGAATATGTAGATACGCATCCTTTAAATCCACTGTGGTCATGAATTGACCTTCCTGGATGGAAGGAAGAATAGTTCGAATGGTTTCCATCTTGAACGATGGAACCTTGAGAAATTTGTTTAAGATCTTGAGATCTAAGATTGGTCTGAACGTTCCCTCTTTTTTGGGAACTATGAACAGATTGGAGTAGAACCCCATCCCTTGTTCTCTTAATGGAACAGGATGAATCACTCCCATTTTTAACAGGTCTTCTACACAATGTAAGAATGCCTGTCTTTTTATGTGGTCTGAAGACAACTGGGACCTGTGGAACCTCCCCCTTGGGGGAAGCCCCTTGAATTCCAGAAGATAACCTTGGGAGACTATTTCTAGCGCCCAAGGATCCAGAACATCTCTTGCCCAAGCCTGAGCGAAGAGAGAGAGTCTGCCCCCCACCAGATCCGGTCCCGGATCGGGGGCCAACATTTCATGCTGTCTTGGTAGCAGTGGCAGGTTTCTTGGCCTGCTTTCCCTTGTTCCAGCCTTGCATTGGTCTCCAAGCTGGCTTGGCTTGAGAAGTATTACCCTCTTGCTTAGAGGACGTAGCACTTTGGGCTGGTCCATTTCTACGAAAGGGACGAAAATTAGGTTTATTTTTTGCCTTGAAAGGCCGATCCTGAGGAAGGGCGTGGCCCTTACCCCCAGTGATATCAGAGATAATCTCTTTCAAGTCAGGGCCAAACAGCGTTTTCCCCTTGAAAGGAATGTTAAGTAGCTTGTTCTTGGAAGACGCATCAGCTGACCAAGATTTCAACCAAAGCGCTCTGCGCGCCACAATAGCAAACCCAGAATTCTTAGCCGCTAACCTAGCCAATTGCAAAGTGGCGTCTAGGGTGAAAGAATTAGCCAATTTGAGAGCATTGATTCTGTCCATAATCTCCTCATAAGGAGGAGAATCACTATCGACCGCCTTTATCAGCTCATCGAACCAGAAACATGCGGCTGTAGCTACAGGGACAATGCATGAAATTGGTTGTAGAAGGTAACCCTGCTGAACAAACATCTTTTTAAGTAAACCTTCTAATTTTTTATCCATAGGATCTTTGAAAGCACAACTATCCTCTATGGGTATAGTGGTGCGTTTGTTTAAAGTGGAAACCGCTCCCTCGACCTTGGGGACTGTCTGCCATAAGTCCTTTCTGGGGTCGACCATAGGAAACAATTTTTTAAATATGGGGGGAGGGACGAAAGGAATACCGGGCCTTTCCCATTCTTTATTAACAATGTCCGCCACCCGCTTGGGTATAGGAAAAGCTTCTGGGAGCCCCGGGACCTCTAGGAACTTGTCAATTTTACATAGTTTCTCTGGGATGACCAACTTGTCACAATCATCCAGAGTGGATAATACCTCCTTAAGCAGAATGCGGAGATGTTCCAACTTAAATTTAAACGTAATCACATCAGGTTCAGCTTGTTGAGAAATGTTCCCTGAATCAGTAATTTCTCCCTCAGACAAAACCTCCCTGGCCCCATCAGACTGGGTTAGGGGCCCTTCAGAACCATTATTATCAGCGTCGTCATGCTCTTCAGTATCTAAAACAGAGCAGTCGCGCTTACGCTGATAAGTGTTCATTTTGGCTAAAATGTTTTTGACAGAATTATCCATTACAGCCGTTAATTGTTGCATAGTAAGGAGTATTGGCGCGCTAGATGTACTAGGGGCCTCCTGAGTGGGCAAGACTCGTGTAGACGAAGGAGGGAATGATGCAGTACCATGCTTACTCCCCTCACTTGAGGAATCATCTTGGGCATCATTGTCATTGTCACATAAATCACATTTATTTAAATGAATGGGAATTCTGGCTTCCCCACATTCAGAACACAGTCTATCTGGTAGTTCAGACATGTTAAACAGGCATAAACTTGATAACAAAGTACAAAAAACGTTTTAAAATAAAACCGTTACTGTCGCTTTAAATTTTAAACTGAACACACTTTATTACTGCAATTGCGAAAAAACATGAAGGAATTGTTCAAAATTCACCAAATTTTCACCACAGTGTCTTAAAGCCTTAAAAGTATTGCACACCAAATTTGGAAGCTTTAACCCTTAAAATAACGGAACCGGAGCCGTTTTTAACTTTAACCCCTTTACAGTCCCTGGTATCTGCTTTGCTGAGACCCAACCAAGCCCAAAGGGGAATACGATACCAAATGACGCCTTCAGAAAGTCTTTTCTAAGTATCAGAGCTCCTCTCACATGCGACTGCATGTCATGCCTCTCAAAAACAAGTGCGCAACACCGGCGCGAAAATGAGGCTCTGCCTATGATTTGGGAAAGCCCCTAAAGAAAAAGGTGTCTAAAACAGTGCCTGCCGATATTATTATATCAAAATACCCAGAATAAATGATTCCTCAAGGCTAAATATGTGTTAATAATGAATCGATTTAGCCCAGAAAAAGTCTACAGTCTTAATAAGCCCTTGTGAAGCCCTTATTTAAGATCGTAATAAACATGGCTTACCGGATCCCATAGGGAAAATGACAGCTTCCAGCATTACATCGTCTTGTTAGAATGTGTCATACCTCAAGCAGCAAGAGACTGCTCACTGTTCCCCCAACTGAAGTTAATTGCTCTCAACAGTCCTGTGTGGAACAGCCATGGATTTTAGTGACGGTTGCTAAAATCATTTTCCTCATACAAACAGAAATCTTCATCTCTTTTCTGTTTCTGAGTAAATAGTACATACCAGCACTATTTCAAAATAACAAACTCTTGATTGAATAATAAAAACTACAGTTAAACACTAAAAAACTCTAAGCCATCTCCGTGGAGATGTTGCCTGTACAACGGCAAAGAGAATGACTGGGGTAGGCGGAGCCTAGGAGGGATCATGTGACCAGCTTTGCTGGGCTCTTTGCCATTTCCTGTTGGGGAAGAGAATATCCCACAAGTAAGGATGACGCCGTGGACCGGACACACCTATGTTGGAGAAAAGGAAAAAAAAAGAAAAAAAAAAAAAAAAGGGACCGCCCATTCTCCCCCCCCCCCTTTCCGCAGCCTTTTATTATACTGGATAAATTAAAATTCTGATACATTCTTTTTGCCTTTAATAACCTTGCAACATAGAAATTCCCCCTTAAACATTTAAAATTCATATACATTCTTATTGCCTTTAATGACCTAATAACATGAAAATACCCATTCAGACCTCTATGTTATTCTCCTGACAGAACTCTTGTGCTTCTTTTTCCCTTCAATTGTTAATGTTTGTAGTTTCCTGAAGTGTTGCATGATATTAATTTTGTCCTGAAAATTCAGGTACCTGATTAGAACCATTCTGGGACGTGTGTTTCCATCTGTGTAGGTCCTAACACTTCCTACCCTGTGCGCTCGTTCTACCTGGAGTGTGTCCCTATCTGCCTGCATCCCTAATAACTTAGGGAGTGTAGTTGTCGCAAATTTCAAAAGGTCCTGAAACTCTCTACTCTCTGGGAGTCCCACTACCCTAACATTGTTCCGGCGGGATCTGTCCTCCAGATCTTCCACCTTTAACATAAGAGCCCTAATTTTATCTGTATTTTCCTTCATATTTATGTCTTGGATATTTAATTTATCTTCTGTTTCTGAGACCCTAGACTCTATTTCTGCCATTCTGACTGAGAACTGCCTGATCTCCTGTGATAAATCTGCAATATCCTTCTTCACCAGTTCAAACTGCGGGAGTAAAAGATCCGCAAGTTGATTTATAGTCATTTGTGTGTCTTGATTTATAGAGTGGCTTTCCAAACTAGCCTCAATGCCAGCTTCTTTGCCTAATCTCTGTTTCCTATCTTGGCCTAATCTCTGTTTCCTATCCTTTCTTAATGGCATGGCGGGGGACTTATTTTTCGTGCTTGTCATGAATTTGTCCATCGAGATTGACAGGGCCTATTCCTTAAAGTGGCTACAATATATACACTTCTATCTAGGGCAGTGATAGTCTGACTTTTTTTTTTTTTTTTTTGTACTCTAATTATACATATATCTTGTTTTGTGATCCTATTTTCCAACTGTTCTCCTATACCTGGAAATTCTGTATGGTTTCTAATTTTAGAATTTTGTAAGAGGTATAAGCTTTATAGGCCAATTTAATGATCTTAATGTGAGATGACCACCCACCCCCTTTTTAGTGTACTCTAGCTTGGTTAAACAATACCCAGCCCACTGTTTCGTGGGCGTCCACGTCTCCCGCCTGACCACTCAAGTGAGGAGAGCAAAAGAGAAGAACTGAAAGTGAGAAGAGAGAAAGAGGAGAAAACGAGAAAGAGAAAAATAGGAAAAAAGGAGAAAAACAAATAGGGTCTTTAGTCGTGACAGAGATATATTATGCTTCCTAGCTCAGACCTCTGTCTACCCTTCCCTGTCTCTTCCTCCTGGCTCCTTCCCCTTATTATCTGTATTAAAATTGTAGATAATACCCTGTGGCAAAAACTGTAATAGATAGATAACTTAGTAAGTGTTTCACTTGTATACAGATTCTAAAATTAGTTTCTCTATTCCAAAGCCGTGGCCTATACGCCAATGTAATTTGGCTTGTGCTTTTTATCTGTTTCCTTAGGTTTTAATAAAGAAGGGCAAAACACCTCTCTATGTAATACGGTTTTTCCGTCTTATACTACCGTCCAAGTACTCCGGTTTTTTTAAATTATCCCCCTGGTAGTTAGACTGCAGAGACCTGCTATATACCTCTTACAGTAGCCTAATATTCAACTTTTCTACTGGGCTGGTGGTTTGTATGATATATTATGTTTAGCTTACTGCATATTTCAAATATATACGACCATTCACCTTTACATAGAGGACAACCAATCAAGCAGATAGGAGGATATACCATATGTCAGAAAACAAAGGCTTTTGCACAGTTATATACAAACAAACAAGAAGACAATGCCTTGCTAGTACTATATTAGCATCATATCCTTGAACCAAATAAAAGCCTGCAATCTAATCTTCTAAATTCTATTTATACACAAATTCTGCTGGTTCAACCTGCTTGATGCCGGGGCTGTTACTTGTCAGTCCCTATCAGGGAAACACATTCTTATGATATTCCTCAGTTTTCAAATGAGTCTTAACACATTTATCAGTCCTCTTGCATCAGGCAAACCCATGTCCTGCCCTTGACCGCCTTGAAGACTCTTTACAGTCTGATATTGGCAAGCAGTTCTTGCTAACTTTAGTTATCCTCTTTGACAGCAAGGCATTTGTTACAGAAAGTTTAATCACCTTAGCTTTTCATATATGTAAGCCTTCTTTGCCCGTCCAGTTACACTAATATAGGCAATACTCCTTTTTCTTAATACCCTTATGGAAAAGGTGGTAGTCCGTTATTATAACAGAAATCATCAACCTTGGCTTCTTAAGGAGAGATCCAACACTCTGTGGCAATATTAATTATAAAGGTGGGTCCGCCACTTACAATGAGCCAAACTGATATACCTTGCAGAGTTAATACTTTTTGCTTAAAAATAACTCCTGGTCTTACGGTGAACCGGCCCTTTTTAGCTGCACTTCAGGGTAGACAATAGTCAAATATCAGCCGTTTTTGCTCCCTCTTACTTACCCCTGGACCTCTTCACGGTGTCCTGGGCTATGACACCTTCTGGGCAGCTCTCTCTCTGCTGTTTTTTCTCGGGCTATGCGTACTGCTTAGGGCCTCCGTCTTCTAGCGCGATCAAGTGCACGCTCCTCGCACACTGCCCGGCCCGTAGAGATGACGTCATCTGCCTATGCCGACTTACCGGGGGGTAAGATATTGCTGCACTTAGCTGTTTCCACTGGACCACGGTTCCTTCTTCGCTGGTGAGTCTTTTTCTTGACCGCTACTGCAGCTTGTCTTCGGATACTGGCGGCGCTCCACCTGGGCTCGTTCTTGGCCTTTTCCCAGCTGGTCTTGCAGCTGGTCTCGTTACCTTGAGAGCAGCAACTTTCTCCACACACAAGGCCTCTCTCTAGCGGCTCCAACACCTTTCCAGGCACCCTGCGCTTCTGTATACCTTGTTCTCTTTCGGTGCCGCTTGGCTTGTCTTTTATGTGGATTTTAGTTTATCTGTGGGTATGTTGGGAGCCGACAAACTTAGTCCCTTTACTCTGCTCTCTGCACTCCTGCCATCCCCACAAATATATTTTGTGGCTGATTCCAGGCAGCCTTTAAGGGATCTATGGGCTTCCTCCTACCACATCAATTCCCCCAGGCAGGGTACTTCTTTACCCCAACAATAGGGCACTGTGGCTGGGTGTCTGCTAGTATATTGCTCCACAGTCCCGGGAGCTTGGAGCGTGCACTCCTTCATCCACGCTCCACCCACAGGAAGTCTCCCCGGAAATTTCGCCTTCTGATGGAACCTCAATACCCTCCATCTCAGTTCCCAGGGAGGGTACATCCGAGATTGCCACCATTGCATCAGAAACTTCACTGACTGCATGTATGTCTTTCCTCTTACGTTGGCCTTGTAACATTGGAAAAGCAGACAACGCATCAGAAATTGTGGAAGACATAAGCGCAGCTATGTCTTTTAAGGTAACTCCAGCAGGCACTAAAGCGGGAGTACAGGGCATTGCTTGTGCGGGCGTTAAAGTTTGGGACGCTTGGGGAGAAAGCTGCGGCATACTCTGAATCTCGTCAGACTTCTGAGAAGCATCCGCTTTTTAAAAATTTTGCTCATGAAAAATCTTTTCCCTATAACAAAGCCCTCTCAATACATGAGGGACAGAAAGGGATTGATGGTTCCACATTTGCATCCAAACACATGGAGCAAGTAACATTTTGCACGGCTCCTATGTCCATACTGAGGCACAATAAAATGACAATGTAATAAAACTTTACTTTTACACAAAAATAATTTATTACAATAAAACGTTACTGTCCCTTTAAAATTTAAAAAGAAACTTTTTTACTACATGAAGAAAAAATGTGCCCCAAAATAAAATCATAAGTTAATCAAATTATTTTAACTCAAAAAATTGTTTAATTATCTAAACCATTACTGTGCCTTTAAAATGTAAAAGGTAATCCTTTTTACTGCTTAGGAAAAAAAGAACGTACCCTCAGCTAAACAAAGTAAAATTTCAGACACCCTAAAACCTCAGCAGCTCTGCCGAGGCACCTACCTGCCAACCGGGCTCACTGCTATATTTTTAGCGATCCGGATGATAAGGGCTCCAATAGCGCTAAAACCGCTTGCTCTATTTATTCAAAAACCATGCGGTTCTAGTGCGACACTGTTCAGACGTCCATGACACACCAGACAAGGCTGAATACTGCGCAGCTTACAGGAAGCGCGCAAAACGATAGCCCCGCCCATCGTGGGCGCTACTAAAAACACACAACCCGACCAGCTTCACAGTTAGAATAAACCGTTAGGGAAATTAAACACCATAAAGAAAAATAAGCTTAGCTCCTAGCCCCAGTGCCTGTACGTATGCTGTCTAAAACCCTCCATACACAGAGAGCATGATGTCCCAACATAAAGAGCCCCATGTCTGAGCCTTATATGTTATAGGTATATAATTAAAGTGCCCACTTTCCTCTGAGTTTTGCATCCTCCCAGAATAAAAAAGTCAGCACTTACCTTAATCCTGTCCGACAGCAGGACAGTCCAGCAGGTTTAAGAGGTCCTCTCCCTCCCATAGCCCTGTGGAAAATGATAAAGCCTGAGTAAAATTGCTTAGGCCATCAGGATAAGGGCAGCATAAAATGTATGGGAGGAGCAGTGAGAATTATGTCCCACAAGTTCCCATTGCTTTAAAGCCACCAAAAGCTCTACTGAAGAGACTGATATGGACTACAGCTACATCCTAGAACAAAGCAGCACAATCTTGCACTACTTTAAAAATAATAAACTCTTGATTGAAGAATCTTTTCTAACACCTAACTTTACCTCTTCCTAGCACTAACGTAGGCAAAGAGAATGACTAGAGTGGGAGGGAAGGGAGGAGTTATTTAACAGCTCTGCTGTGTTGCTCTTTGCCTCCTCCTGCTGACCAGGAGGTGAATATCCCATAAGTAATGAAGATGATCCGTGGACTCATCGTGTCTTTAAAAAGAAAAACATAGGAGAGTACAATGACCGATATGTGTGCCAATCCCTCTAAAAGAAGGGCTTCAAGGCGAGGGGTCTTATATGATGTAGACATGAAGCTGATGTGATTTTATGGCAGAAAGTGAGACTGCAGGGCTAGGGATATGATGTGGTTATATGGCAGACAGTGAGGCTGCAGGGCTAGGAATATGATGTGGTTATATGGCAGACAGTGAGGCTGCAGGGCTAGGGATATGATGTGGTTATATGGCAGACAGAGAGGCTGCAGGGCTAGGGATATGATGTGGTTATGTGGCAGACAGCGAGTCTGCAGGGCTAGGGATATGATGTGGTTATGTGGCAGACAGTGGGGCTGCAGGGCTAGGGATATCATGTGGTTATGTGGCAGATAATGAGGCTACAGGAGCAGGCATATGACATGGTAATATAGCAGACAGTGAGGCTGCAGGGCTAGGGATACGATGTGGTTATGTGGCAGACAATGAGGCTGCAGGGCTAGTGATACGATGTGGTTATGTGGCAGATAATGAGGCTACAGGAGCAGGCATATGACATGGTAATATAGCAGACAGTGAGGCTGCAGGGCTAGGGATACGATGTGGTTATGTGGCAGACAATGAGGCTACAGGAACAGGCATATGACATGGTTATATAGCAGACAGTGAGGCTGCAGGGCCAGGGATATGATGTGGTTATGTGGCAGACAATGAGGCTACAGGAGCAGGCATATGACATGGTTATATAGCAGATAGTGAGGCTACAGGGCCAGGGATATTATGTGGCAGACAAAAGAATTGCATATATTTCTTCAAAATACATGTTTTTTTGTATTTTTGTCATCATCATCATCAAGTCATAAATATTCAGCTTTATTAAAGGGACAGTCTACTCCAAAATGTTTACTGTTCAAAATTATAGATAATCCCTTTATTACCCATTCCCTAGTTTTGCACAACCAACACAGTTATATTAATATACTTTTTACCTTTGTGATTACCTTGTATCTAAGCCCCCTTATCAAAGGGCAATTTATTATCTAGTGACTTGAATTTTTGCCAATTAGTGCTGGTTCTTGCACAACTCCACGGGAGAGAGCACAATGTTATCTATAAGACACACCTGAATTAGCAGTGTCTTGCTGTGAAATTTGAATAAAAACACTTGCAATAAGAGGCAGTCTGTAGTGGCTTAGAAACAGTCCGAAATTTAGAGGTTTAAATGTTATAAAGTATATTATTATAAAAATGTTGGTTGTGCAAAGCTGGGAAATTGGTAGTTAAGTTGTTATCTATCTTTTAAAACAATAAAAATTTTGGAGTAGACTGTCCCTTTAATTATCAAAACTGATGCAAAATCGAGGCTGGAATGTCTGGCTATTATATAGTATTACTTTAGTAATGAGCTTCTAAAAAGACAGACAGTTGCTGGGTAAAAAGGTGAATGGAAACTAATCAGATATGAGCTGCTGTATCAAAGCTACTCTGGGTTTATGTCCCATTAATCTTGAATAAGTATATTAAGAGAAAACAAACAGATGATGATATTTTTTTTTTCTTTACTTATTTTACATCACTTCTTGTATTTGTGTTTTTTATATTCAACAGCTCATCTGTGTGGTCAGTTTCTCTGGCTCAGGATTATATGGCACGTGACTAAATGATATACTGCAGTTGTGCAGATCATCAGTCTCATTTATAAAACTACAAAATGTTATGAAGAGCTGTTTAGAAGGAAGAGCATATAGGTAACATTATGTATCCTAGATATGAGAATAATTAGCCCATCTCAAAAGAGATAATATAATCTGTTATAACCCATGTTTTTAATCACATCAATGAAAAAAAATAATAATAATTAGGGATACGATGCATCAACTTACAACTATTGTTGTATCGTGGCTCCAAATCTTCAATAATTGCTCGTTTCTTTTGGAGTTCGTTATTGGCTTCATGAAGTTTCTCTCTTTCCCCCAAAAATGTATATAAAAAGAGAAAAAAAGTATTTGCAAACATTCTAGAACAAAACATTTTCAATGTGTTAAAAGGACATTAAATAGACTTTAAAGGGACATGAAACCTAATTTTTTTCTTTCATGATTCAGATAGAGAAACATAATTTATGCTTAGCTGATAAATTTCTTTCTTTCTGGATATGGTGAGTTAACGGAATCATCAATTACTAGTGGGAATATCACTCCTGGCCAGCAGGAGGCGGCAAAGAGCACCACAGCAAAGCTGCTATATATGTCACTTCCCTTACCCATAACCTCCAGTCATTTAGCCGAAGGGAAAATGGAAAAAACAAAATGTATGCTTACCTGATAAATTTCTTTCTTTTGCGATGTACCGAGTCCACGGATTCATCCTTACTTGTGGGATATTGTCCTTCCTAACAAGAAGTAGCAAAGAGAGCACCACAGCAGAGCTGTCTATATAGCTCCCCCCTTAACTTCACCCCCCAGTCATTCGACCGAAGGCCAAGGAAGAAAAGGAGAAACTATAAGGTGCAGAGGTGACTGAAGTTTTTTAATAAAAAAATACCATCTGTCTTGAATAGACAGGCCGGGCCGTGGACTCAGTACATCGCAAAAGAAAGAAATTTATCAGGTAAGCATAAATTTTGTTTTCTTTTGCATGATGTACCGAGTCCACGGATTCATCCTTACTTGTGGGATACCAATACCAAAGCTTTAGGACACGGATGAAGGGAGGGACAAGACAGGAACCTAAACGGAAGGCACCACTGCTTGCAAAACCTTTCTCCCAAAAATAGCCTCCGAAGAAGCAAATTTGTAAAATTTTGAAAAAGTATGGAGCGAAGACCAAGTCACAGCCTTACAAATCTGTTCAACAGAAGCATCATTTTTAGAAGCCCATGTGGAAGCTACCGCTCTAGTAGAATGAGCTGTAATCCTTTCAGGAGGCTGCTGTCCTGCATTCTCATAAGCCAAACGGATGATGCTTTTCAGCCAAAAGGAAAGAGAAGTCGCCGTAGCCTTGTGACCCCTACGCTTTCCAGAATAGACAACAAACAAAGAAGATGTTTGACGAAAATCTTTGGTTGCCTGTAAATAAAATTTCAAAGCACGAACCACGTCCAAGTTGTGTAACAGACGTTCCTTCTTAGAAGAAGGATTAGGACACAGAGAAGGAACAACAATTTCCTGATTGATATTCCTGTTAGTAACAACCTTAGGTAGGAACCCAGGCTTTGTACACAAAACCACCTTATCAGCATGGAAAACCAGATAAGGCGAATCACATTGTAATGCAGATAGTTCAGAAACTCTTCGAGCTGAAGAGATAGCGAATAAGAAGAACACTTTCCAAGATAAAAGCTTAACATCTATGGAATGCATGGGTTCAAACGGAACCCCCTGAAGAACTTTAAGAACTAAATTTAGACTCCATGGCGGAGCAACAGGTTTAAACACAGGCTTAATTCTAGCTAAAGCCTGACAAAAAGCCAGAACGTCTGGAACATCTGCCAGACGCTTATGCAACAGAATAGACAGCATATATCTGTCCTTTTAGGGAACTAGCTGACAATCCTTTCTCCAATCCCTCTTGGAGAAAAGACAAACTCCTAGGAATCCTGATTTTACTCCAGGAGTAGCCTTTGGATTCGCACCAAAAAAAGATATTTACGCCATATCTTATGATAGATTTTCCTGGTAACAGGCTTTCGAGCCTGAATCAAGGTACCTATGACCGACTCAGAGAAACCTCGCTTTGATAGAATCAAGCGTTCAATCTCCAAGCAGTCAGTTGCAGAGAAATTATATTTGGATGCTTGAATGGACCTTGAATGAGAAGGTCCCGTCTCAATGGCAGAGTCCATGGTGGCAGAGATGACATGTCCACCAGGTCTGCATACCAAGTCCTATGTGGCCAAGCAGGAGCTATCAAGATCACCGAAGCTCTCTCCTGTTTGATTCTGGCAATCAAATGAGGAAGGAGAGGAAATGGTGGAAACACATAAGCTAGGTTGAACGACCAGGGTACTGCTAGAGCATCTATCAGTACAGCCTGAGGATCCCTTGACCTGGATCCGTAACAAGGAAGTTTGGTGTTCTGACGAGACGCCATCAGATCCAATTCTGGTGTGCCCCATAGCCGAACCAGTTGAGCAAACACCTCCGGATGGAGTTCCCACTCCCCTGGATGAAAAGTCTGACGACTTAGAAAATCTGCCTCCCAGTTCTCTACTCCTGGGATATAGATCGCTGACAGATGGCAAGAATGAGCCTCTGCCCATCGGATTATCTTTGAGACCTCTATCATCGCTAAGGAGCTCCTTGTTCCGCCCTGATGATTGATGTAAGCCACAGTCGTGATGTTGTCCGACTGAAACCTGATGAATCTGGCCGAAGCCAGCTGAGGCCATGCCTGGAGAGCATTGAATATCACTCTTAATTCCAGAATATTTATCGGTAGGAGAGCCTCCTCCCGAGTCCACAAACCCTGTGCTTTCAGGAAACTCCAGACTGCACCCCAGCCCAGAAGGCTGGCGTCTGTCATCACTATAACCCAATCTGGCCTGCAGAAACACATTCCCTGGGACAGATGATCCTGTGACAACCACCAAAGAAGAGAGTCTCTGGTCTCCTGATCCAGATTTATCTGAGGAGATAAATCCACATAATCCCCATTCCACTGATTGAGCATGCATAGTTGCAGTGGTCTGAGATGCAAGCGAGCAAACGGAACTATGTCCATTGCTGCTACTATTAGACCGATTACCTCCATACACTGAGCCACTGACGGCCGAAGAATGGAATGAAGAGCTCGGCAGGTGGACAAAATCTTTGATTTCCTGACCTCCGTCAGAAATATTTTCATGTCCACCGAGTCTATCAGAGTCCCTAGAAATGAAACTCTTGCGAGGGGGAAAGAGAACTCTTTTTCACGTTCACTTTCCACCCGTGAGATCTTAGAAAGACCAACACTAAGTCCGTGTGAGAGTTGGCTAGTTGGAAAGTCGACGCTTGAATTAGAATGTCGTCTAGATAAGGCGCCACTGCTATGCCCCGCGGCCTTAGAACCGCCAGAAGGGACCCCAGCACCTTTGTGAAGATTCATGGCGCCGTGGCCAACCCAAAAGGAAGAGCCACCTACTGATAATGCTTGTCCAGAAAGGCGAACCTGAGAAACTGGTGATGATCTTTGTGGATAGGAATGTGTAGATACGCATCCTTTAAGTCCACGGTGGTCATATATTGACCCTCCTGGATTAATGGTAAGATAGTCCGAATGGTCTCCATCTTGAAAGATGGGACTCTTAGGAATTGGTTTTGGATCTTGAGATCTAAAATTGGTCTGAAAGTTCCCTCTTTTTTGGGAACCACAAATAGATTGGAGTAGAACCCCTGCCCCTGTTCTGCTTTTGGAACTGGGCAGATTACTCCCATGGTAAAAAGGTCTTCTACACAGCGTAAGAACGCCTCTCTTTTTGTCTGGTTTACAGACAATTGAGAAAGATGGAACCTCCCCTTGGAGGAGAATCCTTGAAATCTAGAAGGTATCCCTGGGTTACAATTTCTACTACCCAGGAATCCTGAACGTCTCTTGCCCAGGCCTGAGCAAAGAGAGAGAGTCTGCCCCCTACTAGATCCGGTCCTGGATCGGGGGCTACCCCTTCATGCTGACTTAGTGGCAGCAGCAGGCTTTTTGGCCTGTTTACCCTTGTTCCAAGCCTGTTTAGGTTTCCAGGTTGGCTTGGATTGAGCAAAGTTCTCCTCTTGCTTTGCAGCAGAGGAAGTGGGACCACTCTTGAAGTTTCGAAAGGAACGAAAATTATTGTGTTTGGACCTTGTCTTATTTGATTTATCCTGAGGGAGGGCATAACCCTTCCCTCCAGTAATATCTGAAATGATCTCTTTCAGTGCAGGCCCGAATAGGGTCTTACCTTTGAAAGGGATGGACAAAAGCTTAGATTTGGATGACACATCAGCTGACCAGGACTTAAGCCATAACGCTCTATGCGCTAAAATGGCAAAACCTGAATTCTTTGCTGCTAACTTAGCAAGATGAAAAGCGGTGTCTGTAATAAAAGAATTAGCTAACTTAAGAGCCTTAATTCTGTCCAGAATATCATCTAGCGGGGTCTCCATCTGAAGAGCCTCTTCTAGAGCCTCAAACCAAAAGGCAGCTGCAGTGGTTACAGGAACAATGCACGCTATAGGTTGAAGAAAACATTGATGAACAAAAATTGTCTTTAGGAGACCCTCTAATTTTTTATCCATAGGATCAATGAAAGCACAAACTGTCTTCAATAGGTATAGTTGTACGCTTAGCCAGAGTAGAAATAGCTCCCTCCACCTTAGGGACCGTCTGCCATGAGTCCTTTATCGTATCAGATATGGGAAACATTTTCTTAAAAACAGGAGGGGGGTGCAAACGGAATACCTGGTCTATCCCACTCCTTAGTAACAATGTCCGAAATCATCTTAGGGACCGGAAAAACATCAGTGTAAACAGGAACCTCTAAATATTTATCCATTTTACACAATTTCTCTGGAACTACAATAGGGTCACAATCATCCAGAGTCGCTAAAACCTCCCTGAGCAATAAGCGGAGGTGCTCTAGCTTAAATTTAAATGCCGTCATATCTGAATCTGTCTGAGGGAACACCTTTCCTGAATCAGAAATCTCTCCCTCAGATAGCAAATCCTTCATCCCTACCTCAGAGCATTGTGAGGGAATATCGGATACGGCTACTAAAGCGTCAGAAGGCTCAGCATTTGATCTCAACCCAGAGCTACTGCTCTTCCCTTGCAACCCTGGCAGCTTAGATAAAACCTCTGTGAGGGTAGTATTCATAACTGAAGCCATATCTTGCAAGGTAAAAGAATTAGACGCACTAGAAGTACTTGGTGTCGCTTGTGCGGGCGTTACTGGTTGTGACACTTGGGGAGAACTAGATGGCAAAACCTGGATTTCCTTCTGTCTGAGAATCATTTAATGCCAAATTCTTATAAGTCAAAATATGCCGTTTGCAATTTATAGACATATCAGTACAAGTGGGACACATTCTAAGAGGGGGTTCCACAATGGCTTCTAAACAAATTGAACAATGAGTTTCCTCAATGTCAGACATGTTTAACAGGCTAGTAATGAGGCAAGCAAGCTTGGAAAACACTTTATTTAATGAAAAAAACACAATTTGCAAAAACGGTACTGTGCCTTTAAGAGAAAAAAAGGCATACACAAACTGCAAAACAGGTTAAAATTGCTTCAAATTTTCTAAGCTTTAGAAGGATTGCACCACAAGTAAATAAGCAATAAACCCCCAAATGAAAAAAAACGGATTAATAAATGTCTAAAACCGGTTTAAACCCCTATTAGCACCTTGCCACAGCTCTGCTGTGGCCCTACCTGCCCTTAGGGAACGATAATATGAGGTTAAAACTTCGATTAGGCCCTCAGGAGGATGTTAGGACCTGTGGAGAAGTTGCTTGCTGCTTGACTGAATAACTAAATGCGCAACTGAGGCGCGAAAATAGGCCCCACCCACCGCACTCGATGTTACTGGGGCCTACATAAATCTAACAAACCTTGTCTGAAAACCATGTGGGTTATAACAACCCCAATAAGCCAAATGAACCCAATCAAATGTCCCAACAAAAGAAAAAACGTTACTCCCAGAACACAAACGTTTGCCCCAACATCTCATATACAAACAGAGTGCCCAGAAAATTAGCCCTTTATGCAAGCAATTAAAGC
Source organism: Bombina bombina (assembly GCF_027579735.1). Lineage (NCBI taxonomy): Eukaryota > Metazoa > Chordata > Amphibia > Anura > Bombinatoridae > Bombina > Bombina bombina. Next base: position 730,254,827 of record NC_069500.1, on the reverse strand, counting down.
CTTTTATAACACTAGGAATACCGCTTCCCCTTCCCCTAATGGGGATACTTGTCAGCCTTTCTGAGTTAACACAGTCTCTGCAGAAAATATGACTGAACATACCTCATTGCTGTATAGCAAGAAACCGTTCCTCACACTGAAGTTTTCCTGTACTCCTCAGCTTCTGTGGGAACAGCAGTGGACCTTAGTTAAAAATGCTAAGATCATCATCCTCCAGGCAGAAATCTTCATCTATGTCCTGCCTGAGAGTAAATAGTACAACACCGGTACCATTTCAAAATAACAAACTCTTGATTGAAGATAAAATAAAAACTAACAGTTTAACACCTCTTCTCTTTACCCTTCCTGCTTAGAGCCAGCAAAGAGAATGACGGGGGGTGGAGTTAAGGGGGGAGCTATATAGACAGCTCTGCTGTGGTGCTCTCTTTGTTACTTCCTGTTAGGAAGGACAATATCCCACAAGTAAGGATGAATCCGTGGACTTGGTACATCATGCAAAAAGAAAGAAGATAACACAAAGGTGTAGAGGTGTCTGAAAAATAAAATAAAATAAAGGGTGGGCCGTGGACTCACCATATCCGGAAATAAATTTATCAGGTAAGCATAAATTATGTTTTCTTTCCTAAGATATGGTGAGTCCACGAAATCATAAATTATTAGTGGAAACCAATACCCAAGCTAGAGGACACAGATGATTAGGGAGGGACAAGACAGGTAAACTAAACAGAAGGCACCACTGCATGAAGAACCTTTCTGCCAAAAGAAGCCTCAGCAAAGACAAAAATATCAAATTTGGAAAAAGTATGCAGAGGACACCAAGTTGCAGCCTTGCAAATCTGTTCTACAGAAACTTCCTTCTTGAAAGCCCAAGAAGAAGGGACAGCCCTAGTGAAATGAGCCGGAATTCTCTCAGGAGGCTGCTGTCCAGCAGTCTCATAAACCAAACACATTATACTACTCAACCAAAGAGACAGAGAAGTAGCTGAAGCTTTCTGACCTTTATGTTTCCCAGAGAAACAAACAGCAAACTGGCGACAATCCTTAGTCGCCTGTAGACCAGTGCCTGATATAAAGATTGCACATCTGGCAAGTCCACCAGATGTTTATGTAGCAAAAAAGACAATGCAGAAAACTGACCCTTCAGGGTACTGACTGACAAACCCTTTTCCAGACCACCCTGGAGAAAGGATAAAAAATTCAGAAAACCCCCCGCTTAGACAAAACTAAGCGTCCAAACTTCAAGCAGTCAGCTTCAGAGACTTAGATGAAGGAAAAGACCAAGAATCAGAAGTCCTTCCTCAGAGGTAGTCTCCAAGGTGGAGAGAAGACATTTCCACTAGGTCTGAATACCAGATCCTGCGAGGCCACGCAGGGTCTAATAAAATCACAGCTGCTCTCACCTGAAAATACGAGTAATGACTCGTGGAAAGAGAACAAACAGATGAAAAAAAAGGTACGCAAGATGGAAATCCAAGATAAATGTCAGAACATCTATCAGGATGGTCTGCGGATCCCATGACCATAAACCGTACCTTCAAAACTTGGAGTTCTGTTGAAACGCCCACAGAAGCCAACTCCTGAAACCCCCCATGTGAAATGCTCACTCCTCGGGATGAATTATCAGTCTCTTTAGAAGTCCGACTCCCAATTGTCCACCACTGGAAAGTGGATGACCGACAGCAAATGTGAGCTTCCTCCCATTGAACAATCCAAGTCACCTCCTACATGGCTAAGGAACCCCTAGTCCCTCCCTAATGGTTGATATAAACCCTTGAGGTGATATTGTCTGACTGGAACCAAGCTAGGGACATCCGTGGTTACATCACCCAGGAATATCTCCAGAAGCACGTGCTCAGAGATAGATACTCCTGAAAAAATAATACGGAAGAAAGTCTCTTGTCATCTATCCTTAAAGACAGATCCAAAAGTTCTCCATGTCATGGAAAATAGCAAAAGGAATGATGTCCATGGAATACCATCAGACCAATTCCCTCCATACACAGGGTCACAGAAAAGAGAAGAAATATCAACTGCAGCTAAATCCAAACTCCCAACCTCCTGGTTGCAAGATGGCTAAGCTATCCACCGGCCACTAGAGCTTACTGTTGGCCGGACAGAAGACTGCAGAGTGGGGGAAAAGGAATACATCCTTGATTTTCTGACCTCTGAAAGACATCTTCTAGATCTAGATAAAGAATCAAATAAGGTCCAACCATACTCTACCTGGTGTTCCCAGGCGGTCTCCCATCCAGGTACTGACCAGACCTCACCCTGCATAACTTCCGAGATCAAACGAAAACAGAATTTATGTTTACCTGATAAATTTCTTTCTCCAACGGTGTGTCCGGTCCACGGCGTCATCCTTACTTGTGGGATATTCTCTTCCCCAACAGGAAATGGCAAAGAGCCCAGCAAAGCTGGTCACATGATCCCTCCTAGGCTCCGCCTACCCCAGTCATTCGACCGACGTTAAGGAGGAATATTTGCATAGGAGAAACCATATGGTACCGTGGTGACTGTAGTTAAAGAAAATAAAATATCAGACCTGATTAAAAAAACCAGGGCGGGCCGTGGACCGGACACACCGTTGGAGAAAGAAATTTATCAGGTAAACATAAATTCTGTTTTCTCCAACATAGGTGTGTCCGGTCCACGGCGTCATCCTTACTTGTGGGAACCAATACCAAAGCTTTAGGACACGGATGAAGGGAGGGAGCAAATCAGGTCACCTAAATGGAAGGCACCACGGCTTGCAAAACCTTTCTCCCAAAAATAGCCTCAGAAGAAGCAAAAGTATCAAACTTGTAAAATTTGGTAAAAGTGTGCAGTGAAGACCAAGTCGCTGCCCTACATATCTGATCAACAGAAGCCTCGTTCTTGAAGGCCCATGTGGAAGCCACAGCCCTAGTGGAATGAGCTGTGATTCTTTCGGGAGGCTGCCGTCCGGCAGTCTCGTAAGCCAATCTGATGATGCTTTTAATCCAAAAAGAGAGAGAGGTAGAAGTTGCTTTTTGACCTCTCCTTTTACCTGAATAAACAACAAACAAGGAAGATGTTTGTCTAAAATCCTTTGTAGCATCTAAATAGAATTTTAGAGCGCGAACAACATCCAAATTGTGCAACAAACGTTCCTTCTTTGAAACTGGTTTTGGACACAGAGAAGGTACGATAATCTCCTGGTTAATGTTTTTGTTAGAAACAACTTTTGGAAGAAAACCAGGTTTAGTACGTAAAACCACCTTATCTGCATGGAACACCAGATAAGGAGGAGAACACTGCAGAGCAGATAATTCTGAGACTCTTCTAGCAGAAGAAATCGCAACTAAAAACAAAACTTTCCAAGATAATAACTTAATATCAACGGAATGTAAGGGTTCAAACGGAACCCCCTGAAGAACTGAAAGAACTAAATTGAGACTCCAAGGAGGAGTCAAAGGTTTGTAAACAGGCTTGATTCTAACCAGAGCCTGAACAAAGGCTTGAACATCTGGCACAGCTGCCAGCTTTTTGTGAAGTAATACCGACAAGGCAGAAATCTGTCCCTTCAGGGAACTTGCAGATAATCCTTTTTCCAATCCTTCTTGAAGGAAGGATAGAATCCTAGGAATCTTAACCTTGTCCCAAGGGAATCCTTTAGATTCACACCAACAGATATATTTTTTCCAAATTTTGTGGTAAATCTTTCTAGTCACAGGCTTTCTGGCCTGAACAAGAGTATCGATCACAGAATCTGAGAATCCTCGCTTCGATAAAATCAAGCGTTCAATCTCCAAGCAGTCAGCTGGAGTGAAACCAGATTCGGATGTTCGAACGGACCCTGAACAAGAAGGTCTCGTCTCAAAGGTAGCTTCCAAGGTGGAGCCGATGACATATTCACCAGATCTGCATACCAAGTCCTGCGTGGCCACGCAGGAGCTATCAAGATCACCGACGCCCTCTCCTGCTTGATCCTGGCTATCAGCCTGGGGATGAGAGGAAATGGCGGGAACACATAAGCTAGTTTGAAGGTCCAAGGTGCTACTAGTGCATCCACTAGAGCCGCCTTGGGATCCCTGGATCTGGCCCCCGTAGCAAGGAACTTTGAAGTTCTGACGAGAGGCCATCAGATCCATGTCTGGAATGCCCCACAGGTGAGTGACTTGGGCAAAGATTTCCGGATGGAGTTCCCACTCCCCCGGATGCAATGTCTGACGACTCAGAAAATCCGCTTCCCAATTTTCCACTCCTGGGATGTGGATAGCAGACAGGTGGCAGGAGTGAGACTCCGCCCAAAGAATAATTTTGGTTACTTCTTCCATCGCTAGGGAACTCCTTGTTCCCCCCTGATGGTTGATGTACGCAACAGTCGTCATGTTGTCTGATTGAAACCGTATGAACCTGGTCCTCGCAAGCTGGGGCCAGGCCTGGAGCGCATTGAATATCGCTCTCAGTTCCAGAATATTTATCGGTAGAAGAGATTCTTCCCGAGACCAAAGACCCTGAGCTTTCAGGGATCCCCAGACCGCGCCCCAGCCTATCAGACTGGCGTCGGTCGTGACAATGACCCACTCTGGTCTGTGGAACATCATCCCTTGAGACAGATTGTCCAGGGACAGCCACCAACGGAGTGAGTCTCTGGTCCTCTGATTTACTTGTATCTTCGGAGACAAGTCTGTATAGTCCCCATTCCACTGACTGAGCATGCACAGTTGTAATGGTCTTAGATGAATGCGCGCAAAAGGAACTATGTCCATCGCCGCCACCATCAACCCGATCACTTCCATGCACTGAGCTATGGAAGGAAGAGGAACGGAATGAAGTATCCGACAAGAGTCCAGAAGCTTTGTTTTTCTGGCCTCTGTTAGAAAGATCCTCATTTCTAAGGAGTCTATAATTGTTCCCAAGAAGGGAACCCTTGTTGACGGGGATAGAGAACTCTTTTCCACGTTCACTTTCCAGCCGTGAGATCTGAGAAAGGCCAGGACAATGTCCGTGTGAGCCTTTGCTTGAGGAAGGGACGACGCTTGAATCAGAATGTCGTCCAGGTAAGGTACTACTGCAATGCCCCTTGGTCTTAGCACCGCTAGAAGGGACCCTAGTACCTTTGTGAAAATCCTTGGAGCAGTGGCTAATCCGAAAGGAAGCGCCACGAACTGGTAATGTTTGTCCAGGAATGCAAACCTTAGGAACCGATGATGTTCCTTGTGGATAGGAATATGTAGATACGCATCCTTTAAATCCACCGTGGTCATAAATTGACCTTCCTGGATGGAAGGAAGGATAGTTCGAATGGTTTCCATCTTGAACGATGGGACCTTGAGAAATTTGTTTAAGATCTTGAGATCTAGGATTGGTCTGAACGTTCCCTCTTTTTTGGGAACTATGAACAGATTGGAGTAGAACCCCATCCCTTGTTCTCTTAATGGAACAGGATGAATCACTCCCATTTTTAACAGGTCTTCTACACAATGTAAGAACGCCTGTCTTTTTATGTGGTCTGAAGACAACTGCGACTTGTGGAACCTCCCCCTTGGGGGAAGTCCCTTGAATTCCAGAAGATAACCCTGGGAGACTATTTCTAGCGCCCAAGGATCCAGAACATCTCTTGCCCAAGCCTGAGCGAAGAGAGAGAGTCTGCCCCCCACCAGATCCGGTCCCGGATCGGGGGCCAATATTTCATGCTGTCTTGGTAGCAGTGGCAGGTTTCTTGGCCTGCTTTCCCTTGTTCCAGCCTTGCATTGGTCTCCAAGCTGGCTTGGCCTGAGAAGTATTACCCTCTTGCTTAGAGGACGTAACACCTTGGGCTGGTCCGTTTTTACGAAAGGGACGAAAATTAGGTCTATTTTTTGCCTTGAAGGGCCGATCCTGAGGAAGGGCGTGGCCCTTACCCCCAGTGATATCAGAGATAATCTCTTTCAAGTCAGGGCCAAACAGCGTTTTCCCCTTGAAAGGAATGTTTAGTAGCTTGTTCTTGGAAGACGCATCAGCCGACCAAGATTTCAACCAAAGCGCTCTGCGCGCCACAATAGCAAACCCAGAGTTCTTAGCCGCTAACTTAGCCAATTGCAAAGAGGCGTCTAGAGTGAAAGAATTAGCCAATTTGAGAGCATTGATTCTGTCCATAATCTCCTCATAAGGAGGAGAGTCACTATCGAGCACCTTAAGCAGTTCATCAAACCAGAAATATGCGGCTGTAGTGACAGGGACAATGCATGAAATGGGTTGTAGAAGGTAACCCTGCTGAACAAACATCTTTTTAAGCAAACCTTCTAATTTTTTATCCATAGGATCTTTGAAAGCACAACTATCCTCTATGGGAATAGTGGTGCGTTGTTTAAAGTAGAAACCGCTCCCTCGACCTTGGGGACTGACTGCCATAAGTCCTTTCTGGGGTCGACCATAGGAAACAATTTTTTAAATATGGGGGGAGGGACGAAAGGAATACCGGGCCTTTCCCATTCTTTATTAACAATGTCCGCCACCCGCTTGGGTATAGGAAAAGCTTCTGGGAGCCCCGGCACCTCTAGGAACTTGTCCATTTTACATAGTTTCTCTGGGATGACTAAATTTTCACAATCATCCAGAGTGGATAATACCTCCTTAAGCAAAATGCGGAGATGTTCCAATTTAAATTTAAATGTAATCACATCAGATTCAGCCTGCTGAGAAATGTTCCCTAAATCAGTAATTTCTCCCTCAGACAAAACCTCCCTGGCCCCCTCAGATTGGGTTAGGGGCCCTTCAGAGATATTAATATCAGCGTCGTCATGCTCTTCAGTAACTAAAACAGAGCAGCCACGCTTACGCTGACAAGGGTTCATTTTGGCTAAAATGTTTTTGACAGAATTATCCATTACAGCCGTTAATTGTTGCATAGTAAGGAGTATTGGCGCGCTAGATGTACTAGGGGCCTCCTGAGTGGGCAAGACTCGTGTAGACGAAGGAGGGGAATGATGCAGTACCATGCTTACTCCCCTCACTTGAGGAATCATCTTGGGCATCATTGTCATTATCACATAAATCACATTTATTTAAATGAATAGGAATTCTGGCTTCCCCACATTCAGAACACAGTCTATCTGGTAGTTCAGACATGTTAAACAGGCATAAACTTGATCAGAAAGTACAAAAAACGTTTTAAAATAAAACCGTTACTGTCACTTTAAATTTTAAACTGAACACACTTTATTACTGCAATTGCGAAAAAACATGAAGGAATTGTTCAAAATTCACCAAATTTTCACCACAGCGTCTTAAAGCCTTGAAAATATTGCACACCAATTTTGGAAGCTTTAACCCTTAAAATAACGGAACCGGAGCCGTTTTAAGCTTTAAACCCCTTTACAGTCCCTGGTATCTGCTTTGCTGAGACCCAACCAAACCCAAAGGGGAATACGATACCAAATGACGCCTTCAGAAGTCTTTTATAAGTATCAGAGCTCCTCTCACATGCGACTGCATGCCATGCCTCTCAAAAACAAGTGCGCAACACCGGCGCGAAAATGAGACTCTGCCTATGCTTTGGGAAAGCCCCTAAAGAATAAGGTGTCTAAAACAGTGCCTGCCGATATTATTAAATCAAAATACCCAGAATAAATGATTCCTCAAGGCTAAATAAGTGTTAATATCAATCGATTTAGCCCAAAAAAAGTCTACAGTTTAAATAAGCCCTTGTGAAGCCCTTATTTACAATCGTAATAAACATGGCTTACCGGATCCCATAGGGAAAATGACAGCTTCCAGCATTACATCGTCTTGTTAGAATGTGTCATACCTCAAGCAGCAAGAGACTGCAAACTGTTCCCCCAACTGAAGTTAATTGCTCTCAACAGTCCTGTGTGGAACAGCCATGGATTTTAGTTACGGTTGCTAAAATCATTTTCCTCATACAAACAGAATTCTTCATCTCTTTTCTGTTTCTGAGTAAATAGTACGTACCAGCACTATTTTAAAATAACAAACTCTTGATTGAATAATGAAAAACTACAGTTAAACACTAAAAAACTCTAAGCCATCTCCGTGGAGATGTTGCCTGTACAACGGCAAAGAGAATGACTGGGGTAGGCGGAGCCTAGGAGGGATCATGTGACCAGCTTTGCTGGGCTCTTTGCCATTTCCTGTTGGGGAAGAGAATATCCCACAAGTAAGGATGACGCCGTGGACCGGACACACCTATGTTGGAGAAATTGGGTGCATTCAGGCTATTGTGGCGGTAGTCCCAAATAAATTACCCTTGTGGATAGAACAAGGGAACTCTTCTCCAGATTAATTTCCCATCCCCGGAAAAGAAGATTGGACAAGATCTCTTAAAAGAGAGTTAGCTCGAAGTCAGGATGATACCTGAACTATATATTGTCCAGAAAAACACACTTGCAATATCCCAAGACCTAAAGGTCTGATTGGGATGGCGCAAACTAAGAAAACTAGAGAATATTCTGATTAAGGAAACAATAAATCTCTCAGGTCTAAGTTCGTTATGAGCAGGCCCACTAGAACCAAAGGAGAAAGGATGCTACTTTGAAGGACAGAATTTGAAATATATGAGATAAATACCTATATCCTGTTCCCAAACTGAGATTGGAACTGTCACTCCCAGAGATGAAGACCCTGAATTCAGTTCAAGGAATGCCTCTCATCCTACTTGGATTGCAGATACTTTAGAAAGAGAAATCTGCCCAAACAAAGTCTCATCCTTAAAAGGAGACACTAGAAGCGTTTGGAGAAAACAGAAATAATTGAATCTGCAACTGCAGAACTATAAAGCCTAGACTGTATCACTAAACCACAGGTAGGCTTCTCAGCTGACCATAGATTTCAGCCACAATGCCCGGCGGCTAGTACAGCAAGTCAAATAAGACAAGACATTGCTCTAAATGAACAATTTTAACCTCCAGCTTCTTACCTATGTCAGAAAGAAAACTAGGTTATCTCTGCAGAGATCTAAGTTCTCTGATTAAAAGTAGAAAGTTCCCTTCTACTAAAGACACTGTGCATTTCAAGAGAGATAGCGACAGGAAATCCTAAAAGGACGTGAGACAGGGAGAAATATCCCCAGATTCTCTATAACAATCCTGTTAACATCTCACAGCATGTCTAGAACCCTTCCAGAGAGGAAAGAAAAATATAGAACTGATAAAGTTCACAAAACTCAGAAGGAAAGACAACAATAGGGATCGGTGTCATCCAGTCAGCCAAGACCTCCTGACAATATAAGAGGCTGTGAAGCAAATAACTGAAGGATACCACTTCAGTAACAGATGAAGGAAATATTGAGATAAGGCTTTCCTACGTTTTGCATCTGAATTTAGACCTCTTGCGTTATGGGAGAGTAGAACTATATTAGTCGGAGTCATTAGTGTGTGACAAATGGAATTGTTTGATTATTATTTGTAAGGAATAGTGATGAAGTGTATTGTGTTTGCAAGAGCTCACCAGCCTCTAGTAACGAATCACCTCTCTGAAAAAGCACTCTCATCCGTTGGGTTACTGGGTGTGTCTGTGGTCCACTTTGGGAAGGCACAAGGGGAGAGAAGAGAAGGATAAGTAGAATGAATAACTGTAGGGTAGAAAAAGCAAAGACGTTAGAGAAGAATAACTTAAACAAAAGAAATATAAAATAAAAAATAACATATTGAGGTTTCTGAAATAACATCAATTAGTTCTGGGGGAACCTATAGAACAGAGGAGTTGCCAACTAACTCCATTTTTAAAACATAGGGGGAAACTAGCTGTAAGGTAAAGTACCATTAATATTGTTAGATATTAACTATTAACCACTCTCCCCTACCAAAGCCATCAACAATAACTGTATATGATCTTTAGAAATACAACATTTGGATAAACCTACTATGTTGTGAGATAACAAGATAAACTTAGTAAAAACTAAATTAGACATTTTCTTGTAAGAGTTCTTAAGCTCGACCCATTGTCTCAGGAGATTTTCCTAGTCTCTGTAGGTACACTGCAACCTGTAAGAGAGGGGAAAATAGAAAAAAACAAGGAGATACACAAAACTTCACTGTGAGTCTTTCACTTATTCTTCTGTCGTCTCCTCGGGGCTCTAGTCCATTGTGACTTCTGAGACTTAAGTTTCGCCTGTTGAGCTGTTAGAGTCTCCTCCATCTGTGATTTCTCTGGCAGGTTTGGTGTTTCCAGATCCAGTGCTTCACATATATCGGATATCCCATTAACATCTCTGATTGTGAGGATTTTATTGTCCTTAGAGATATGTAGAGCAAAGGGGTAACCCCATCTGTACTGGATGCCATGTTTTCGAAGCAGAGAGGTGAGAGGACGCAAAGTCCCCCTCCGTTGGAGTGTCCTAGTGCTCAAGTCCTGATAGAAATGTACAACGTTTCCTTGAAACTTGAAAGTTGGTTGTTTAGCAGCCTCTTTGAGAATCTTATCCTTCTCTGGGAATCTCAGGAATGCCACTATAACATCTCGAGGTGGGTTGTCAGCTTTGGGTTTGGGTCTAAGAGCCCTATGTGCTCTCTCAATCTCTATTTCCGTTGACTGATCTACCCCTGTTATTGCACAGAACAATTGATGTAAATATGAAGGCAATTCAGCTGCCGTAATCGATTCAGGAATTCCTTTAAGACGGATGTTACTTCTTCGACTCCTGTTTTCCATATCTTCGATCTTGTCCAGCAAATCGGTTACTACCTGCTGTTGCTCTGATACTTGTTGAAATGACAGTCCAACATTCTCTACCAGGTTGTCTCTATTTTCCTCCAGTGTTTCTACTCTGGAACTTAGGTCCTTAATTTCTTGTTTGATATCATTCAGACTTGTCGTCATGAAGGTGTTCATGGAATCTAATTTCTCCCAGAGTTTATCAAAACTATTAGTAATATCTTGTTTGGAGACAAGTAGATGTAGGTCCGCTTTAGTTAGTGGAGTGGAGTCGACAGAAGAATCCTGCATGGAAGGCTTCATTGTATTGATTTCTGCCATTTCTTTGTTGGCATCTGGGGTTTTATCTCCCTGGGATGGTTTAAAATATGAGTTGACAGATGCAGATTTCCCTGGCTTGTCTGATTTATTTGGTTTCTTGGAGGCCATGTTAATGCTCTAAAATAGTCTCAGGAGGTAGGGTTAATTCCCTAAAAAATATTACTCCAGCAATAGTGAGAGTATTGATATATTTAATCTTCTGAGGTTTTAATAGAAAAAGTCCTTTTGGGTGTGCTTTCGTAATCATCCAGCAGGTGGCGCTGTTGTATAGGAATAGGTGTATCTCTATGAACTGATTTTCAACTACAGGTATACCCCGCTCATACAGCGGGTTAGGGACCGGAGCCCCGCTGTAAAGTGAAAATCGCCTTAAAGTGAAACAAGGCAGTTTTAGCTTTCTTTTCACTTACCAGTGTGTTTAAAAACTTAAAAACATGTTTTAAACTAACTTATATTAGGTATACAATAGAGTTAAGTATAGTTTAACATTCGCACAGCACAGTATTCAATAAATACTGTACCTGTAAAATAGTGACAATCACTGTAGTACAATTTGCCAGAGTATAGCACTGAGACACAGATTGCACTGTAATGATGTAAACAGAGTGAACTAAGCATAATAAAATGGTGCCAGTCACTTTTCTTGCAATCTCACGAAGATTACAGTACTGTTTTAAAATCCTTGGAGGTTGAACTTCAGCTCCACAAAGCGCTGTATTAGCGAAGCGCTGTAAAGTGAAGCGCTGTAAAGTGAGGTATACCTGTACATTAAAAAAACATGTCCCAGTTTACAAAACAATATAGTTTCCCAAATACAAGACCCTTCATGTAGAATGTTGAGAGGGGAGTAGGAATATTGCAATTTGTTCACCTCTAAAAAAAAAAGTGGTAGTACAGATCTCATTCTTTGCACTTTTAAGAAGCTAGTTCTTCCTAAAATGCCATTGTGTTCTCAGGCTTTATCTAGCCACATGGGAGATTTCTAATAACTTAGGGATTTCCAGGATTTGTAATTTGGACCTGAAGGTTTCTGTCTTAAAGATTAATGTCCTGGCCAGTATTTTATAGTGTGGCAATGTGTGTTAGGCTCCATGTCTGGGCTGTAATGTTTTTTCAGGTCTGTAAAGGTTTGACCAGATCTATATGGCCATTACTCACGACTGAGCCCTTTCCCACAGGGTGGATGATGGTCTGGCTGATGATGACAGTTATCCACAGCCTGTTTTCTGCAGTTTCAGCCCCTGTGGTGTTCCCAGCAGCTTCACATAACTTTTGAGCTGAGATGCACCCTCTGGATCCTTGATGGAGAGGAGTAGTGGCTGATCTCCCTGTTCTGGTATACAGAGCTCTAAGCTAAGGCATCCATCTTGGAGCCCTGTCAGACTCCGCCCCCCAGATGAAGGAATTATACTGTGCAGATCTGAGATTTCAGACTCAGAAACTACCGGCGAATTCTCCTCACTAACTTGGAAGAAGATAAACCTGCGTAGCAGCATGTGGAGCAGAAACCCTCTTATCTGAGACTTAAAATGTCCTCTTGCCTTTTCGCTGAAGTAAAGGAAAACAGACCAAGCCACAGATACCGCAGAAGATACCTGAGCTTGCAACTTCTGTAAGCAAATACACTCCTCCAGGAGATTGAGAGGAACAACAGGGCACTGCATGTGATGCCATCTAGGCTTGGGATATAAAAGGAGAAAGCTGTGGCAGTGCCTTAACAGCAACAATCTTGGAGACATCAAGTTCAAACCAATCTGTACATTTAATAGCATTTGCGAAATCAGAGGTACAGAAAAAATTAATGTTTAAACCAATTCTTAGTTGAGCAAGCCTTCCACACAACTTCAGCATCAGTAGAAGGAATTATACTGCATGAATCTGAAATTTCACCCTCAGATGCACCCGAAGAATCTTCATCCTCAGACTTCTGAGAGGAAATACTTTGATTAGCCACTTCAGGATCAGAAATCTTACTTACCGTTTCTTTAAATGTCCTTTTGCGTTTTCCCTGCAACATGGGAAAAAGCAGACAGCGCCTCAGATACAGCAGAAGATACCTGGACAGCAATAACTTACAAAATAACTCCAGACGGCGCATGAGAGGAAATGCAGGGCACTGCATGTGCAGATGAATAGGATTGGGACGCATGAGGAGACAGCTACAGCACATCTGAAACAGGAGGCTCCTGAACAGCATTCGCCTTAGCTAATGATGGCACAGGGTCAAAAAGTCTATTTCTATAAACTAAAGTTCTTTCAATACATGAAGAACAAAATGGCACTGGGGGTTCCACCTGGGCATCAAAACATAAGCTATAGGTAACATCTTGCACAGCCTCCGGATCCATAATTGATGATTCCGTGGACTCACCATATCTTAGAAAAGAAATACAATTTTAAAAATGTTTCTAATTTACTTATATTATCAAATTTGCTTTGTTCTCATGTGCAAGCTACCTATCTAGATAGGTAGCATGCACATGGCTGGAGCACTACATGATAGGAAATAGTGCTGCTCTTGCTAATGTATAACATTGTTGCAAAACTGCAGCCCTATAGTACAGCAGACACTTGCACACTCCGGAACTTACCACCCTGCTTTTCAAGAAAGGATAATAAGAGAACAAAGAAAATGTGATAAGTAATTTGGAAAGTTGTTTAAAATTGCATGCTCTACCTGAATCATGAAAGAATGTTTTTCGGTTTGATGTTTCTTTAAAGGGACACAGCAAACAAAAATGTTCTGGCATGCAAAAATAATTACGCATTTTAGATCAACATTTTGGCACAAAAATGGTTAACTAGAGAATGGACTCAGGCACGTAACCTGATTAATGTTTGTTGTAGTACAAGCAGCTACAGAAACACCTTTTTAAAATTGACTGGCCTCTCTTCCACCTTCATATTTTCAGCATAGGTGGTGGGGTTTTTTTAACAAGTAAAATCAGCTACTTTCAATGACAAAATAAAGGTAAAGGACTATATTTTAAAACCATTTAATATACTCCAGCAGGTAAAATGGATCATAGGTAACACAATCATTAGAAGACATTTTTAAATTACAAATGTCTCTAAACACTTTGACATATTAAATTATACATATTTAAAAAAACAAACAAAACACTTTTTAATATAATTGTATTATTTATTGTGGCCATTTTTTACTGTAATTTAAATCTGAAAATTGTGCACTTTTCAATTCTTGTTAGAAGTGCAGCCCTCAGACTTGCCACATCCATGTTCCTAACTGGCTATAGTAGAGAACACAGCAAGGCGGCACTAATTGCTTTATTGATACTAAAATTACACTTTTCAATAATTTAACAACTAATATAAGTTTGTAATGTCCCTTTGGAGGATGACTATTAAGCATATTGAAAGAAAAAATGAAATTTGTAGGTCTATAGATCTATATTAAGAAAATAAAAACAAATCCGTAATGCACAAAACTATTTTTGTCAACAGAAAAAAATATACTCACAAGTGTTCTTCAAGCTTCTTTTTCAAAAGGAGTGACTAGAAAAAAAGAAACAAACAGTTAACGTCAAATTGCCACTACACCAGTGTCATTTTGACAGAGTTAGAAAGCACAACTACTAAAGCCCCTGTCAAGAGATAATTCTCACACAAGTAGAGTATATAAAATGCAATATTAAAATGTACATAGTTGTATTTCAAATTGAAATAGAAGCAGTTATGCAATATACTTTCATTAGCAAAAATGCTTCTTGTAAACATTACTGTTTTTTTCTGTGGCATATGCACATATCCTGTCAGGGCTGTGCACTAGTAGTCACTGTCTCCCTCAAAAAGCCTGGCAGTGTATTTCTTCTGTGAAGACATAATCATTTGTGCCATACAAGCCACCACCTCCCTTCATAGGATGTGTGCGCATGCCGCAGAAAAACAGTAATAACGTTTACTAGAAGCGTTTTTGGAATACCGCAAAAATGCTTCTATTTCAAATTTAAATGCCCCGTGCACATTTTAATTTTGACCTATCTATCCTTTTAAAATAAAAACGTATACAAAAGAGCACTTACTAATGATAAATAATAATTGTATATAACTAGCTTTTCCAATTGATGGATGTTTATCAATGTCTTTTGGTGCATTTTAAGATTCCCAACAAATACATTTTAAATCAAGTATAAAATCCATATTTAAACCTTTCATTTAAATCTGCTGTTACATTTTCATTAGTATAGAAAAACAACTCACGCTCTCATGATTTCATAGCGTAATTGAGGCAAAGGCCTGATCTGAGGTAGATAGGTCACTAAAAGAGGGGCTGACATAGGGGCTGCATATTGTCATTCAAAAAACATCAACTTTTGTCATTTTTAATTAACAACAACAAAATACATTTGTTCTTTAATAATAAACAAAACTGATGCTAAAAATGAGTCTGCTATGTATAAAATGTACACAATTTAAATTATGAACAACTGTATACATTGTCCTTTAGGTTTAGAGCCCTTTAATTCTAAAAAAAAAAAAAGGAAAACCACTTTCTATAAATATTATATTAAATGACCTTGATTACAAAATGTATTTCATACAAAAAAAAAAAAAAAGTTAATGCTCTCTGTAAATTTAAGGAGTATAAAAAAAAAATATCACATTTTCCCTTCATAATCCAGATAGAGTATATTATTTTAAACAACTTTTCAAATTACTTTTATTATTTAACTTGAGTTTTGCTCTTAGAATCCTTTGTTGAAAAGCATAACTAGGAAGGTTCAGGGGCTGGAAGATAGCCGATTGGTGGCTGCACATATATGCTTCTGGTCATTGACTTACAGATATGTTCAGCTAGCTCCCAGTAGTGCACTCTACTCCTTCAACAAAGGATACCAAGGGAATAAAGCAAAATTGTTAATATAAGTAAATTGGAATGAGGTTTAAAAATGTGTGCTCTATCTGAATCATGAGAGAACATTTTTGGGTTTCATGTCCCTTTTATGATTTCATATTCAGGGGCAGACTGAAGAAATCCTAGACTAATTTAATCTTGAGTTATGTATATACACAGAAACACAAACATGTATTCCCTCTCTCTAATTAGAGAAGGATATGCACATACGTGAGTGAGAGATTAAACACATACACAAACCATATCAGAAGCATACACAACTAAGTAATTTTAATAAAACATTAAAAAAGTCAATACTCACAATAGCCTTGCATGTGACCCAAGCCGAGAGACAGATGCATTAGTAAATTAAAAAAGCAAGCAAACAAATTAGTTCTTAGAGGAAAAAAAACATTTAAAATGAGTGCAACGTCATGCAAAACACACATTAAAATATTAGTAAGGTTTATTGAAGCCAATAGACAAGGCAACAGTGATAAGAAATGTGCACATCTTAGTTTATATTCTGTTACTTGGGCTGTATTCCAGCTATTCTCTCTACTGCAGGTTACGTATCCGGTAAGGTGCTGAAGATCTGTAATGTAACCAGCTAATTCCAGGTACAGTGATGGGTTAAACCTGCCCACTGCTAGTGTATTGGTTTTCTTAGACTATAACTGATAATCAATTGAAATGAGCACTCTGCACACATTTGTTCTGCATATTACATATGTACTACATGACCACTGGACAAACACAGACTCATGAGGTAACAGCCCCTGCACATGATCTCTTCCCTCTGCTCATTACAAGCTGCTCTAAAGCCTCTTACTACTCATTTCTAGCTGAAACACTATAACCTCCTCCTTTTCAACTTCCTAACACACGGGGATGCAGATCAGTATTTAACAAGCCTTTAAAGGACACTTAAAGGGATATTAGACAGTCTGTTTAAAACACTAAGATGTGGGTTATACTTAATATAAATCAAATTAATATATATTATTCATCATCATCTTAAAAGGATTTAACTTTTTATTTATTTTTTTTAACTTCATTTGTGCAGTGTCCATTACTTCCTGTCACAGTCCTACTAGAAGGCTGTGGTCTCTACAGTGCTCATTTAGCAAGAAAACAAGTTATTTGTTGTTTTTTACCCAATCTTTTTTTTTAGTACATTTGTTTTTACTAATAGAGCACTGTGTAAAAATGGTGAAGCCTTTTAAGTGCTGCAAACCAAGTAGCTGGTTTATGCAGTTTGCATCATTGTGAAAACCTAGTTTACAGATATTGTTTTTTTGGCCTCTCTAGGGGGGTGTTTGACAAAGCACAAAAGCAAGAGGTGTTTAAAGTCCCTTAAGAGCTACATATAAATGTATGTCTATTAAACACACAATATATTTCCTAAACAAGTCCAGTGGCACAGCACCAGATTTAGGTAAGGTTCTCCCCTCCAGTGATCTCTCTTAAAGGGACAGTATACACCAATTTTCATATAACTGCATGTAATAGACACTACTATAAAGAATAAGATGCACAGATACTGATATAAAAATCCAGTATAAAACGGTTTAAGAACTTACTTAGAAGCTCTCAGTTTAGCTCTGTTGAAAAGGTGGCTGGAAAGCCCACTGCAAGTGGGAAATAAGAACACCCCCCTCCCCCTTCTTTTGCATATGAAAAGACCCTTTACACAAACAGGAGCAAGCTGGAGAAGGTAGCTGACGGTATTCACATAAAACTTTGGTGCTTGGTTAGGAGTCTGAAAATGCAGAGCAATGTTATTTAAAAATAAGCAAAACTATACATTTATTTAAAAAAAAAATATTATGGGCTATATAAATAGATCATCTACAAAACATTGTATGCAAAGAAAAAATGAGTGTATAATGTCCCTTTAAGTTGAAGGCCATCTTGCTTGCCCCCCGCCCCCCAGAAGCTACAAAGCACACATTTTATTTATTT
This sequence comes from Bombina bombina, assembly GCF_027579735.1. Taxonomy (NCBI): domain Eukaryota; kingdom Metazoa; phylum Chordata; class Amphibia; order Anura; family Bombinatoridae; genus Bombina; species Bombina bombina. The sequence continues at coordinate 730,237,069 of NC_069500.1, read as the reverse complement.
CTAGGGCCACAAACACAATGGCACAATTCTTAGTTCAGGTTTATCCCTTGGGACAAACTCAGTGCCGTCAGTTGGCCATCCCCTGCTGTACATAATAGGAGAACCTATCAGTCCACATTAAATACAATTCAGTGTGGCTCTAAGACATTATAATAGCAAGCAAACTTAGGCACACACACTGCATCACTTACATCTTTCAGCTTTTGCACCTTGTTCTTGTATAGATTTCTGAAGTTCCTCTGCTTGGGCCTGCACCTCTATGAGCCTTTGATTTACTAGTCTGAAGAAGGATAGAAAGTCAGTGTCAGCTGAAACGTACACAAAAAAAAAGGCGACAAAAACAAAAAGGGGTAAAATGTCTTTACCTGTTTTCTGTTTCCAGCTCGTTTTTCCTCATGTTTGCATCATCAAGAAGGCTTTGTAAAAAGGGATATTTTTTCATTATCTGAGCCTTCTTGATTAATTTTTAACATTTTATTTTCATGTTGAAGACGAATAAGTTTTTCTCTAAGGAACACAAAACATAATATGAATACTCTATTTTTAAAAAATATATATTTTTATTTATTTTTTGCAAATTATAATTTGTTTTATAATCCTTAACCAAAAAATTAAATTGTCCTAAAAAAGTTCCATAATAAGTATGTCTAGTGGTTATCTATACCACACACTGCTGGCTTACTGTGATAATGTGGTCCTACTTGATATTGGAAGGGAAGGAATGAGGGCGAGAAGGTAAAAACATAAATCTGAAAACAGGACATAGTAGTCAGAGGCATCTTCCCTCTGTTTTTTTCAAATACCAACCTTAGAGAACACAAACAAAAGCCTAAATAGTCATTTAGTAAACACTGCTAGCTATATGCAAACTTGAATGGTAACGCAGAGCTGATAATCATGATCTGTCAATAGTCCAATAGAACTAGACATTTTAATGATTTCTACAGATAACCAAGTGGACACATTATATGTTATTGTCCCCCTCAAAATCCTAAAAGGGCAACGGTTTAGCAAATCCCTGCACTGACTTCAGACACTGAATCACAATAATTCAGAATATGTATAGTTAAAGGGACATTCTAAAGCAAAAATAACATGGTCTAATTCTTTGTAGTGTGTCATTATTGCATACGTGACCCTAGAAGCAAGCAGAACACAACTGCTGAGCCAATCAGAATCAGCGTGGTCAAATGGCCATGTCAATCACCGATTGTGCCTGCTCAGGAGCAGCACTTTACCTATGTGCACACTCCGTTATCTTGGGTTCATTAATGCAAAATTGATATGCTCTAAACAAATAACAGCATGTCCTTTTTATATCAGAATTTCCCTTTATCATCACACTTGTCACTACAGGGAAAAGTTGTATAATGTGTAAATTTAGATTTTAATGACTATTTTGTCAGCTCTTTAGAAAGACAATGTTTGCATTCCTGATTTAATTGCTCCTGTGTATGCCAAAATGCATTTATTCTTTCTATATTGGTACAGCAAGATATGTACAGTGCTATACAAATAAAAGATACATTACACTTTATATGGCCTGGATGAAATTACGTGGCACATTATAATTGGCTCTATTGCCTGAGTTATATCCCCTGCTGATTAAGCCCAACCACAGGCATGTATCTGATTGTTCTATTTATTTTTTCATACATTTAATTGGTTTGCAGGGCTAGCCAGTCTTCATACATATTTAAAGCCATCTTAAACCTGGCATGTGGGGGTATCTCAGGGTCAGACCTCAGTACCCACAACATAAAGGGGACGTGTTAAAAGGTGATGCCATTTATCTGTAAAAATCTGGACTAGAAAATGTTACTTAAAGGAACAGTCAACACCAGAATTGTTATTGTTTAAAAAGATAGATAATCCCTTTATTACCCTTTTCCCCAGTTTTGCATAACCAACATGGTTATATTTGTATACCTTTTACCTCTGTGATTCTTGTATCTAGAGCCTCTTCTGACAGCCCCCTGGATCACAGGGGCATTTTATTTAATACCTATTGACTTTAATTTTATCCATCTTAGTGCAGTGTCTGCCTCAAGCCACGGGCGTGATCACAATGTTATCTATATGGCTCACATGAACTAGCTCTCCCCTGTTGTGAAAACAAATTAAAAACCTAAGTTATGTAAGAACTTTACCTGATAAATTCATTTCTTTCATATTAGCAAGAGTCCATGAGCTAGTGACCGTATGGGATATACATTCCTACCAGGAGGGGCAAAGTTTCCCAAACCTTAAAATGCCTATAAATACACCCCTCACCACACCCACAGATTCAGTTTAACGAATACCAAGAAGTGGGTGATAAGAAAAAAGTCGAAAGCAAATAAAATAAAGGAATTGGAATAATTGTGCTTTATACAAAAAAAATCATAACCACCACAAAAAAGGGCGGGCCTCATGGACTCTTGCTAATATGAAAGAAATGATTTATCAGGGTAAGTTCTTACATAAATTATGTTTTTCTTTCATGTAATTAGCAAAGTCCATGAGCTAGTGACGTATGGGATAAATGACTACCCAAGATGTGGATCTTTCCACACAAGAGTCACTAGAGGAGGGAGGGATAAAATAAAGACAGCCAATTCCTGCTGAAAATAATCCACACCCAAAATAAAGTTTAATGAAAAACATAAGCAGAAGATTCAAACTGAAACCACTGCCTGAAGTACTTTTCTACCAAAAACTGCTTCAGAAGAAGAAAACACATCAAAATGGTAGAATTGAAAAAGTATGCAAAGAGGACCAAGTTGCTGCTTTGCAAATCTGATCAATCGAAGCTTCATTCCTAAATGCCCAGGAAGTAGAAACTGACCTAGTAGAATGAACTGTAATCCTTCGAGGCGGAATTTTACCCGACTCGACATAGGCATGATGAAATAAAGATTTCAACCAAGATGCCAAAGAAATGGTAGAAGCTTTCTGTCCTTTTCTAGAACCGGAAAGATGACAAATAGACTAGAAGTCTTTCGGAAAGACTTAGCTTAAACATAATAATACAAAGCTCTAACAGCATCCAAAGAATGCAATGATTTCTCCTTAGAATTCATAGGATTAGGAAATAATGAAGGAACCACAATTTCTCTACTAAGGTTGTTAGAATTCACAACCTTAGGTAAAAAATTCAAAAGAAGTTCGCTAGCACCGCCCTATCCTGATGAAAAATCAGAAAGGAGACTCACAAGAAAGAGCAGATAATTCAGAGACTCTTCTGGCAGAGAGAGATGGCCAAAAGAAACAAAACTTTCCAAGAAAGTAATATATAACGACCAAAGAATGCATGGGTTTCAAAAGGAGGAACTTGAAAAGCCCCAGAACCAAATTCAAACTCCAAGGAGGAGAAATTGACTGAATGACAGGGTTTTAATACGAACCAAAGCTTGTACAAAACAATGAAATATCAGGAAGATTAGCAATCCTTCTGTGAAAAAAGAACAGAAAGAGCAGAGATTTGTCCTTTCAAGGAACTTGCGGACAAACCTTTATCTTAAAACCATCCTGAAGAAACTGAAAAATTCTCGGTATTCAAAAAGAATGCCAGGAAAAAATGTGAGAAAGACACTAAGAAATATAAGTCTTCCAGACTCTATAATATATCTCTCTAGATACAGATTTACGTGCCTGTCACATAGTATTTTAATCACAGAGTCATAGAAACCTTCTTTGACCAACAATCAAGCGTTCAAACTCCATACCTTAAAATTTAAGGATTTGAGATCCTGATGGAAAAAGGGACCTTGCGACAGAAAGTCTGGTCTTAACGGAAGAGGTCCACAGCTGGCAAGAGGCCATCCGGACAAGATCCGCATAAACCAAAACCTGTGAGGGCCATGCTGGAGCTACCAGCAGGTGGAAGAATACTCTTGGAAGAAGAACTAGAGGCGGAAAGATATAGGCAGGGATTGATACTTCCAAGGAAGTTGATAATGTATCCACTGCTTCCGCCCGAGATCCCGGGATCTGGACAGATACCAGGGGAAGTTTCTTGTTTAGATGAGAAGCCATCAGATCTATTTCTGGGAGTTTCCCACATTTGAACAATCTGAAGAAATACCTCTGGGCGAAGAGACCATATCGCCCGGATGCAACGTTTGGCGACTGAGATAATCCGCTTCCCAATTGTCTATACCTGGGATATGAACCGCAAGAGATTAGACAGGAGCTGGATTCTCGCCCAAACCAAAATTCGAGATACTTCTTTCATAGCCAGAGGACTGTGAGTTCCCTCCTTGATGATTGATGTATGCCACAGCTGTGACATTGTCTATCTGAAAACAAATGAACAACTCTCTCTTCAGAAGAGGCCAAGACTGAAGAGCTCTGAAAATTGCACGGAGTTCAAAAATATTGATCGGTTAATCTCACCTCCTGAGATTCCCAAACCCCTTTGTGCCGACAGAGACCCCCACACAGGCTCCCCAACCTGTAAGACTTTGGCATCTGTTGAGATATAGTCTAGGTCGGAAGAACAAAGAAGCCCCCTGAGACTAAACGATGGTTGAACTGTCCACCATGTCAGAGATTGTCGTATAATTGGTCTCAAGATATTAATTGAGATATCTTTGTGTAATCCCTGCACCACTGTTCAGCATACAGAGCTGAAGAGGTCGCATGTGAAAACGAGCAAAGGAGATCGCATCCGATGCGGCAGTCCTAAGACCTAAAAATTTCCATGCATAAGGCTACCAAAGGGAATGATTGTGACTGAAGGTTTTGACAAGCTGATAACAATGTTAAACTTCTCTTATCTGACAAGGACAGAGTCATAGACAACTGAATCTATCTGGAAACCTAAAAAGGGTTACCCTTGTCTGAGGAAACAATGAACTGAATGGTAAATTGGATCCTCCAACCATGATCTTTGAAGAAACAACACAGTCGATTCGTATGAGATTCTGCGAAAATGAGAAGACTGAGCAAGTACCAAGATATCGTCCAAATAAGGAAATATCAAAACCCTGTTCTCTGATTACAGACAGAAGGGCACCGAGAACCTTTGAAAAAAGATTCTGGAGCTGACGCTAGGGCCAAACTGTAGAGCCACAAAACTGGTAATGCTTGTCTAAAAAGAGAATCTCAGAAACTAAAAGTGATCTGGATGAATCGGAATATGCAGATATACATCATGTAAATCTATTGTAGACATATAACGCCCTTGCTAAACAAAAGGCAGGATAGTCCTACAGTTACCATCTTGAATGTTGGTATCCTTACATAACGATTCAATAGATAGATCCGGAACTGGGTCTGAAGGATTGACCTTCATTGGTACAATGAAGAGATAGAATAAAACCCCAGCCCCTGTTCCAGAACTGGAACTGGCATAATTACTCCAGCCAACTCTAGATCTGAAACACATTTCAGAAATGCTGAGCTTTGCTGTGTTTACTGGGACATCGGGAAAGAAAAAAATCTCTTTGCAGGAGCCTTAACTTGGAGCCAATTCTGTACCTTTCTGAAACAATGTTCTGAAACCAGAGATTGTGAACGGAATTGATCCAAATTTCCTTGAAGAAAACGTAAACTGCCCCATACCAGCTGAGCTGGAGTGAGGGCCGCACCTTCATGGGTATTTAGGAGCTGGCTATAGTTTCATATAAGGGCTTGGATATATTCCAAACTGGAAATGGTTTCCAAACTGATACCGCTGCTGAGGATGAAGGATCAGCTTTCGTTCCTTGTTGTGAGGAAAGGAACGAAAATTATTAATAGACCTAAATTTACTTTAGATTTTTTATCCTTTGGTAAAAAGTTCCCTTCCCTCCAGTAACGTTTGAGATAATAGAATCCAACTGGAAAATCGAATAATTTATTACCCGGGAAAGAAAGGGAAAGCAAAGTTGACTTAGAAATATATCAGCATTCAAGTTTTTAAGCCATAAAGCTTTTTCTAGCTAAAATAGCTAGAAACATACACCTGACATCAATTATTATAACCAAGTATAGGTAACCCAATATACTTTAGTTTTGGCCAGATACTTATGTATAATTCTTTATCATCAGAATAAAGCTTTTAATGTACAGTGGTTAGCATTATTTGGTTTAACATATGGCTAACAATTAGTACTGTGGCTGTTATTAGTGCTGTAAAAACTTTATAACGGGTATATGCACTATTTAAGCTTGGGTACATAATAATCGCTATTACTGAATCGTGTGAGTATATATTGCTTAAGTTTGGGGTTTTTGAAAGGTTTACGTTGGAAGACGATACTTACTTGTTTAATAAACATAGATATATATTGTTTGGAAATATAGCAGTTGTCATACAAGTGATTTCTCTATAGATGCTATTAGTGGAGTAACACGCCATGCGCGACATACCCAATACACTTCTCAGCCATATAGTCCAATCAGGTGTGTAGGGCGTCTCTCACCCCAGCGTAACCATTGGATACTAAGAAGGCGTCTCCTCAAAGACTCACCCAATTGGCTAACTCTCGGTCCGAGAATGGGGTTTAAAAAGTCCGCTCACCCCGGGCAGCCTCTGGTTCACTAACTGTCAACAAAATATAGCATTGAGGAAAGGCTAGGTCATAGCCGAAACGCGTTTGCTCTAAATATTTTGTATATTGCCGGTCAGTCACTTCAGCCACCTGATGCCGACGTTTCCTGCTATCGCCAGGAAACAGAGAAGTGACTGTTGGCTTGTTTTTAGTTTAGTTTAGTTTCCTGACATTAGGTAGTGGGTTCGTGTGTAACGGTAGGGTTGTTACCCCCATATCTTTTAAACAAATAATTAAAGTATAGTTTTTTTAACTAACGTCATACCCACATAAGTATAGTATGAGTGCTATATAAACCCCTGTCCTATCCTTTTTTCTCCCTTTTGTTAACCAATTGTTTCCAAGGGGTAGCACCGGAATCTAATGATTCTTTTTCTTACTTAAAACCAGTGTAGTGCCAGTTTTATCCCTATCCCCATAACCTGACATCAACTCTAAGTGATATCAAAAGTTGGTATCACAAATAAAATTATTAGCATGTTATAGAATAATAATAATGCTATAAAATTATGATCTGTTACTTGTTTGCGCTAAAACTTCTAACCAAAAAGTTGAAGCTGCAGCAACATCCGCTAAAAATATAGCAGGTCTAAGAAGATTACCTGAACATAAGTAAGCTTTTCTTAGAAAGGATTAAATTTCCTATCTAAAGGATCCTTAAATGAAGTACTATCTGCCATAGGAATAGTAGTACGTTTAGCAGGAGTAGAGACAGCCCCATTAACTTAGAGATTTTGTCCCTAAAACTCTAATCTGTCAGATGGGCTACAGGATATAATTGCTTAAACGTTAGAAGGAGTAAATGAATTACCCAAATTATTCCATTCCCTGGAATTACTTTCAGAAATAGCATCAGGGAGAGAAAATACTTCTGGAATAACTACAGGAGATTTAAAAACCGTATTTAAAAACGTTTAGAATTAGTATCAAGAGGACCAGAAGCCTCTATTTCTAATGCAATTAATACTTCTTTAAGTAAAGAACGAATAAATTCCATCTTGAACAAATACAAAGATTTATCAGCATCAACCTCTGAGACAGAAAACCTCTGAACCCAGAAGAACCATTATCAGTATCAGAATGAAGATGTTAATTTAAAAATTCATCTGAAAAAAAGAGAAGTTTTAAAAGACTTTTATGTATACTAGAAGGAGAAATAACAGACATAGCCTTCTTAATGGATTTAAAAAATAAAATCTCTTATGTTATCAGGAACACTCTGAAAATTAGATGTTGACTCGAACAGCAACAGGTAATGTAACAGTACTAAAGGAAATTTTATCTGCATTAAATAAGTTTGTCATGACATGCAATACAAACAACAGCTGGAGAAACAGATACCAAAAGTTTATAGCAGATACACTTAGCTTGGTAGCTCGCAGCACTGGGCAGCGATTTTCCTGAAGTATCTTCTGACTCAGTTGCAACGTGGAACATCTTGCAATATGTATAAAAGAAAAAAACAACATATAAAGCAAAATTGATCAAATTCCTTAAATGACAGTTTCAGGAATGGGAAAAAAAATGCCAGTGAACAAGCTTCTAGCAACCAGAAGCAAAAAATAATGAGACTTAAATAATGTGGAGACAAAAATGACGCCCATATTTTTTAAGCGCCAAAAAAGACGCCCACAATATTTGGGCGCCAAAAATGACGCCACATCCGGAACGCCGACACTTTTGACGCAAAAAAACGTCAAAAAATGACGCAACTTCCGGCGACACGTATGACGCCGGAAACAGAAAAAAAATTTTGCGCCAAAAAAAGTCGCAGCCAAGAATGACGCAATAAAATGAAGCATTTTCAGCCCCCGCGAGCCTAACAGCCCACAGGGAAAAAGTCAAATGTTTTAAGGGTAAGAAAAAATGATTGAAAACAAATGCATTTAATCCCAAGTATGAAACTGACTGTCTGAAAATAAGGAATGTTGACATCCTGAGTCAAGGCAAATAAATGTTTGAATACATATATTTAGAACTTTATAAAAAGTGCCTAACCATAGCTTAGAGTGTCACAGAAAATAAGCTTACTTACCCCAGGACACTCATCTACATGTTGTAGAAAGCCAAACCAGTACTGAAACGAAAATCAGCAGAGGTAATGGTATATATATATAATATATATATATACTATATATATATATATATATATATATATATATATTATATAAAAGAGTATATCGTCGATCTGAAAAGGGGAGGTAAGAGATGATTCTCTACGACCGAGTAACAGAGAACCTATGAAATAGACCCCGTAGAAGGAGATCATTGCATTCAATAGGGCAATACTCTCCTCACATCCCTCTGACATTCACTGCACGCTGAGAGGAAAACCGGGCTCCAACCTGCTGCGGAGCGCATCGCAACGTAGAATCTAGCACAAACTTACTTCACCACCCTCCATAGGGAGGCAAAGTTTGTAAAAACTGAATTGTGGTTGTGGTGAGGGGTGTATTTATAGGCATTTTAAAGGGTTGGGGAAACTTTGCCCCTCCTGTAGGGAATGTATATCCCATACGTCACTAGCTCATGGACTCTTGCTAATTACATGAAAGAAAAAAAGCATGTGATAAGAGGCGGCCTTCAAGAGTTTAGAAATGATTCATATGAGCCTTCTTAGATTTAGCTTTCAACTAAGAATACCAAGAGAACAAAGCAAAAGTAAATTGTGAAAGTTGTTTAAAATGACATGCCCTATTTGAAACATGAAAGTGTTTTTTGGACTTGACTGTCCCTTTAAACATCTCTATGTGAAAAAAAGAAAAACATTTTAATTTAACATTTTGCTAGTAGCCATGTCACACTGTCTTTTCCTGGGACTTGTAATTGAAGAGTGCATCTGGCATTGCACAGGCACTTTATTTCTCTTCTGTTTCAGGAAGTTTATTATGAAGTGTCTTGAAAATCGTGGCCGGACCGTTAGCCGACGGACATTTGGCCGACGGACTTTTGGCCGACACACAAGTAGCTGTCAGATAACAGTCCAACCACGAGATAGAAAGATAGATTTGATAGACAGATATATTAGATAAATACATTTGATAGACAAATTCAATAGATAGATAGATTCAATAGAATTGATAGATAGATCATTTCCCAGACAGAGAATTACAAGACGTGCGGGCTGGAACCCATGGCTAGGCGGTTGCGGCACCCGAGGCTCTAATTAGAACAGAGCACTATGGAGCGTATCTGCCCTCGGCCAAACTCAGAACATGCTTCAGCATTCTGTCCGTCGGCCAAATGTCTGTTGGATTGAATGCTGTCAGCCAAATGTCTGTCGGCATTTTGTCAGAGAACCCGTGAAAATATAGTTAAATCTCACAACATAACATTATAGCAAACTCTGAACGGAGCATGGTGGATGCCAATTGGCTGTTTTTCTTTTTCACCATGATGATGACAGTAATAAAGTAGCTCTGCGTCACAGATCATTTCCTCTGGTGAGCTAAGGAAATTTTCAGGTAAACTATCTTTTTTTTTTTAACATACAAATCTCTCTGTTTGACCCACATTATATAATACACTAGATTCTTCTTTAAACATTTTTTTTTTTTAATTACTGCAAGACATATTCAAAATTAAACAATCGAACATAGGTAAATGAAATTGCACTAATTAAATTAATAATAATAAAAAATAACAGCCACCACATGGAGAAAAAGTATCTCTTACTTTATTTCAGGGGTTGATTATTCTGCAGCTAAAACATTCTGAAGGTTCCTGGTTTCCTAGTGGCATCAAACCTATAAAAAGGTAAAAAGGGGAAATTGTAATATCAAACACATTTTTGATAGCTCCTACATAAGTGTAAAAGGGGATCTGTTTAACGGACTATATATACAGTAGCATTGTATAATCAACAAATGCATAATAATATATTACAAAGCAATAACAGTTACTTTGAATTTTGACAGAAAATCTACTGGCTTTTTTGTAATTCAAAAGCTTCCTTTCCCTTGTGTCATATGACAGCTGTCAGGTAATCACAGAAACATATACATATATAAGCTTGTGAGGATCCTTGAAAAAGCCACATCATGTGGGGGGATAATGTACGCTGAATGGCACGTAACTAGGAGGGGGGCGGAGAGAGGGGCTCTAAACTTTGTGGCGTTATGGGAGCAAGTCTGGTCTTTACTGTATAATGAAGACACGCTTAGCAATAGCACTTACTGCCTGGACGAACTTCTTTTATATGCTACTGTCTGTAAGGTCAGAGTAACTATATGTATGTGTCTGTATGTTTTTTAATCTCTCTCTCTCTCTCTATATATATATATATATATATACTAGTCCTAAAGCCCGTTGACACGGGCCGTGTTGTGACTCTCTCTCTCTCAAGGCTGATAGGTTAACAACTAATATGTACCTATGCAGGACCAGCTGATAATAATATTCAGCAGTAGCGGTCCACGAACTATCTATACAGCTGACGTTTTACTTTACTTCACATGTATGCAGGCATTTGCTTCTGGTGATTCTGAAAATGATGGCATGTAAGTTGTAAGGCTGAGAAATCTGACAGGCCGACAGCATATAAGTGTGTTGTATGTCACGCTGTATGTACTGACATCGAGGGCATTACACTTGGGGTCCATACAATAGCCCATTTATTTTTGATCTAACAGCCCTTTATAGCTTGGTGGTTTACCGTGTGTTGAAAGGAGTATTGCAGTGGGAAATGATCTGAATAGTTGCTTTCATGAAAAACGGCTGACCATCGTGAATATACGCTTATGGTGTTTAACTAATATTTCTCATACCTCGCTCACACCGCACGATTGCAAAGGTAACGGCCTCCCCTGGTACAAAATTATCTTCGGAACCTGCCGGGTCCTCGCGCTGCTTTGGGTTTTGCAATCAGCTGTGCTGCACGGGGCTCCTCGCGCTGCTGCCGGGTGGGTGCGCGTGGCGATCAGCTGCAAGAGTTTGTCTGAACTGCGCATGACGGCTTCAGACAAACTCTTGTCTTTTTATAATATAGGATATATAATAATATATAAATATTTAATTATCTTACGAAGAGATCCTGTTATCCAGAGCGTTTTGTTTGTTTGTTTGTTTACAATTTTTATTGAGGTGTTAAGGCAAACATTGAAACATACAAAGAAACAATATGGCAGTACAAGCTTAGCATATGAATGTCTCGAATGGCTCAATAAAACATTTCTAAAGACAAAACAAACTGGAGCCTAGGTATGTCATAAAGCAGTGTTTACATGCATAAGGAAAAACTAAATTTATGCTTACCTGATAAATGTCTTTCCGGACATGGAGAGTCCCACAACGTCATTCCAATTACTAGTGGGATATTAAAACTCCTGGCCAGCAGGAGGAGGCAAAGAGCACCCCAGCAAAGCTGTTAAGTGTAATTTCCCTTACCCATAATCCCAGTCATTCAGCTGAAGGAAAAAGAAGAAACACAAGGGTGAAAATGGTGCCTGAGGTTTACTCAAAAAAACTGCCTGAATTAGAATTAAAAAGAGGGCGGGGTCGTGGACTCTCCATGTCCGGAAAGAAAGAAAATTTATCAGGGTAAACATACATTTTGTTTTCTTTCCTATGACATGGAGAGTCCACAACGTCATTCCAATTACTAGTGGGAACCAATACCCAAGCTAGAGACACGGAATGAAAAGGCAGGGAGAACAAGGCAGGAGGATCTAAACAGGAGGCACCACCACTTGAAGAACATTTCTCCCAAAAGAGGCCTCAGACAGAGGCACAAGGTTAAAATATTGTAAAAATTTTGAAAAAGTATGCAAAGGGAACCATGTGGCCGCCTTGCAAATCTGTTCCACAGAAGCTTCATTTTTGAAAGCCCAAGAAAGGGAGACAGCCTTAGTGGAATGAACCGTTATGAACCGTATATCCCTCAGGAGGCTGCTGTCCAGCAATCTCATAAGCAAAACGAATCAAGCTTCTCAACCAGAGCGAAAGAATTATTAGAAGTGGCCTTCTGACCTTAACGTTTTCCAGAGAAAAACAACAAAACAGTGGATAGAAGATTTCCGAAACCTTTAGTAGCCTGTAAGCAAAATTTTATAGTGCGTACAACTTCCAAGATATGCAAAACACGATCCTTAATGAGAAGAAGGATTAGGACAAAAAGAAGGAACTGCAATTTCCTGATTAATGTTTTGATCCAACATCACCTTAGGGGAGAAAAAACCACAAATAAGCGTGAAAGATAAGGAACAAGGAATCATACTGCAGAGCCGAAATCTCAGAAACTCTGCGAGCGGAAGAAATAAGCAAGGAGAAACAAAACCTTCCAAGATAACACATTTATATCAACAACATGCATTGGCTCAAACGGAGCCTGCTGCAAAACTTGAAGAACTAAGTTAAGACTCCAAAAAGGAGTAACAGTATTAAACACAGGTCTGCTTCTGACCATAGGGCCTGAACAAGAGCATTAAAGGACCAGTCAAACACATTAGATTTGCATAATAAACAAATTCAAGATAACAAGACAATGCAATAGCACTTAGTCTGAACTTCAAATGAGTAGTAGATTTTTTTTATAACAAATTTCAAAGTTATGTATATTTCCACTCCCCCTGTACCATGTGATAGCAACCAGCCAATCACAAATACATATACGTATAGTCTGTGAATTCTTTGCACATGCTCAGTAGGATCTGGTGACTCAAAAATGGCAAATATAAAAAGACTGTGCACATTTTTTTTTAATGGAAGTAAATTGGAAAGTTGTTTAAAAGTACATGCTGTATCTGAATCATGAACATTTAATTTTAACCTGAGTGTCCCTTTAACATCTGATAAATCTGCCAGATGTTTGAGCAAAAAAAAAAAATAGACAGTGCAGAAACTGACCCTTCAGAGTACTGACTGACAAACCTTTCTCCAGGCAATCCTGAAGAAAAGATAAAATACTGGTAATCCTCACCTGGCTCCAGGAGAAACCCTAGATTGGCACCAATAAAGATACATACGCCATATCTTATAGTAAATCTCACAAGCTTTCAGAGAATCCAGATTTGTATGGAGGAAAGGACCCTGAGTAGAAGGTCTTTCCCTCAGAGGTAACCTCCAAGGAGTTCCAAGGAGAAAGAGATGACATTCTTACCAGATCTGCAAACCAGATCCTGCGAGGCCATGCAGGAGATAATAGAATTACTGATGATATCTCCAGCTTGATACGAGCAATGACTTGTGGAAGGAGTACAAACGGAGTGAAACCGGTAAGCCAGAGAGAAAGTCCAAGGAACCGCTAGAGGATCTATCAGAGTGGCTTTGAGGATTTCTTGACCTAGAACCGTACCTTAGAAACGTGGTGTTTTTTGACGAGACACCATCAGATCCAAGTCCGGAACCCCCCCTGCCTGAGGGTTATCATTGAGAACACTTCCGGATGGAGAGCCTACGCCCCGGGAAGAAAGGTCAGTCTGCTCAAAAAATTTGCCTCCCAGCTGTCCACCCCTGGAATGTAGATAGCAGATAGGAGACAAAACGTGATGCTACCGCCCACCGCAGGATGCGAGTCACCTCCTTCATAGCCAAGGAACTTCGAGTTCCTCCCTAGAGGATGATGAAACCTACAGAGGAGATGATGACACGACTGAAAAACAGAATTTATGCTTACCTGATAAATTTACTTTCTCCAACGGTTGTGTCCGGTGTCGTCACGGCGTCCTGGAGTTCTCTCTACTGTGGGATATTCTCTTCCCCAACAGGAAATGGCAAAGAGCCCAGCAAAGCTGGTCACAATGATCCTCCTAGGCTCCGCCTACCCAGTCATTCGTACCAACGTTAAGGAGGAATATGCATAGAGAAATATATGATACCGTGGTGACTGTAGTTAGAGGAAATAATTCATCAGACCTGGATTAAAAAAAAACCAGGGCGGGCCACGGCGTCATCCTTACTTGTGGGAACCAATACCAAAGCTTTAGGACACGGATGATGGGAGGGAGCAAATCAGGGTCACCTAGATGGAAGGCACCACGGCTTGCAAAACCTTTCTCCCAAAATAGCCTCAGAAGAAGCAAAAGTATCAAATTTGTAAAATTTGGTAAAAGTGTGTGCAGTGAAGACCAAGTCGCTGCCTTACCTATCTGATCAACAGAAGCCTCGTTCTTGAAGGCCCATGTGGAAGCCACAGCCCTAGTGGAGTGAGCTGTGATTCTTTCAGGAGGCTGCCGTCGGCAGTCTCATAAGCCAATACGGATGATGCTTTAAGCCAAAAAGAGGAGAGGAGGGTAGAAGTTGCTTTTTGACCTCTCCTTTTACCAGAATAAACAACAAACAAAGAAGATGTTTTGTCTGAAATCCTTTGTAGGCCTCTAAATAGAATTTTAGAGCACGAACTACATCCATATTGTGTAACAAACGTTCTTCTTTGAAACTGGATTCGGACACAAAGAAGGCACAACTATCTCCTGGTTAATGTTTTTGTTAGAAACAACTTTCGGAAGAAAACCAGGTTTTAGTACGCAAAACCACCTTATCTGCATGGAACACCAGATAAGGAGGAGAACACTGCAGAGCAGATAACTCTGAAACTCTTCTTAGCAGAAGAAATTGCAACCAAAAAACAAAACTTTCCAAGATAGTAACTTAATATCTACGGAAATGTAAGGTTCAAACGGAACCCCTTGAAGAACTGAAAGAGCTAAATTGAGACTCCAAGGAGGAGTCAAAGGTTTGTAAAACAGGCTTGATTCTAACCAGAGCCTGAACAAAAGCTTGAACATCTGGCACAGCCGCCAGTTTTTTTGTGAAGTAAAACAGATAAAGCAGAAATCTGTCCCTTCAAAGAACTTGCAGATAATCCTTTCTCCAAACCCTCCTGTAGAAAGGGATAGAATCTTAGGAATTTTTATCTTGTTCCATGGGGAATCCTTTAGATTCACACCAACAAATATATTTTTTCCATAATTTTATGGTAAATTTTCCTAGTTACAGGCTTTCTAGCCTGAACAAGAGTATCAATGACCAGAACTGAAAACCCACGCTTTGATAAAATCAAGCGTTCAATCTCCAAGCAGTCAGTTGGAGTGAAGCCAGATTCGGATGTTCGAATGGACCTTGAACAAGAAGGTCCTGTCTCAAAGGTAGCTTCCATGGTGAGCCGATGACATATCACCAGGTCTGCATACCAAGTTCTGGCGTGGCCACGCAGGAGCTATCAAGATCACCGAAGCCCTCTCCTGAATGATCCTGGCTACCAGCCTGGGAATGAGAGGGAACGGTGGGAATACATAAGCTAGGTTTAAGGTCCAAGGCGCCTATCAGTGCATCTACTAGAGTCGCCCTGGGGATCCCTGGATCTGGACCCGTAGCAAGGAACCTTGAAGTTCTTGACGAGACGCCATCAGGTCCATTCTGGAATGCCCCATAATTGAGTTATTTGGGCAAAGATTTCCGGATGGTGTTCCCACTCCCCCGGATGGAAAGTCTGACGACTCAGAAAAATCCGCTTCCCAATTTTCCACTCCTGGGATGTGGATTGCAGACAAGTGGCAGGAGTGATTCTCCGCCCATTGAATTATTTTGGTCACTTCCTCCATCGCCAGGGAACTCCTTGTTCCCCCCCTGATGGTTGATATATGCAACAGTCGTCATGTTGTCTGATTGAAACCTTATGGAATTTGGCCTTTCTATTATTGTTCCCAAGAAGGGAACTCTTGTTGACGGGGGACAGAGAACTTTTTTCTATGTTCAACTTTCACACCCATGAGATCTGAGAAAGGCTAGGACAATGTCCGTATGAGCCTTTGCTTTTGACAGAGACGACGCTTGAATCAGTATGTCGTCCAAGTAAGGTACTACTGCAATGCCCCTTGGTCTTAGCACCGCTAGAAGGGACCCTAGTACCTTTGTGAAAATCCTTGGAGCAGTGGCTAATCCGAATGGAAGTGCCACAAAACTGGTAATGCTTGTCCAGAAAGGCGAACCTTAGGAACCGATGATGTTCCTGGTGGATAGGAATTATGTAGATACGCAATCCTTTAAATCCACCGTGGTCATGAATTGACCTTCCTGGATGGTAGGAAGAATTGTTTCGAATGGTTTCCATCTTGAACGATGGAACCCTGAGAAATTTGTTTAGAATCTTGAGATCTAAAATTGGTCTGAATGTTCCTTCTTTTTTGGGAACTATGAACAGATTGGAGTAAAACCCCATCCCTTGTTCTCCTAATGGAACAGGATGAATCACTCCCATTCTTAACAGGTCTTCTACACAATGTAAGAATGCCTGTCTTTTTATTTGGTTTGAAGACAATTGAGACCTGTGGAACCTCCCCCTTGGGGGTAGTTCCTTGAATTCCAGGAGATAACCTTGAGAAACTATTTCTAGCGCCCAAGGGTCCTGAACATCTCTTGCCCAAGCCTGAGCAAAGAGAGAGAGTCTGCCCCCCACCAGATCCGGTCCCGGATCGGGGGCCAACACTTCATGCTGTTTTAGTAGCAGTGGCAGGTTTCTTGGCCTGCTTACCCTTGTTCCAGCCTTGCATCGGTCTCCAGGCTGGTTTGGTTTGAGAACTATTACCCTCTTGCTTAGAGGGTGTAGAATTTGAGGCTGGTCCGTTTCTGCGAAAGGGACGAAAATTTGGCTTATTTTTAGCCTTAAAAGACCTATCCTGAGGAAGGGCGTGGCCCTTTCCCCCAGTGATGTCTGAAATAATCTCTTTCAAGTCAGGGCCAAACAGCGTTTTACCTTTGAAAGGGATGTTAAGCAATTTGTTCTTGGAGGACACATCCGCTGACCAAGACTTTAGCCAAAGCGCTCTGCACGCCACAATAGCAAAACCTGAATTTTTCGCCGCTAATCTAGCTAATTGCAAAGTGGCGTCTAAGATAAAAGAGTTAGCCAATTTAAGTGCTTGAACTCTGTCCATAACCTCCTCATAGGAAGAGTCTTTATTGAGCGACTTTTCTAGTTCTTCGAACCAGAAACACGCCGCTGTAGTGACAGGAACAATGCATGAAATTGGTTGTAGAAGGTAACCTTGCTGAACAAACATCTTTTTAAGCAAACCCTCTAATTTTTTATCCATAGGATCTTTGAAAGCACAGCTATCTTCTATAGGGATAGTAGTGCGTTTGTTTAGAATAGAAACCGCCCCCTCGACCTTGGGGACTGTCTGCCATAAGTCCTTTCTGGGGTCGACCATAGGAAATAATTTTTTAAATATAGGGGGAGGAACAAAAGGTATGCCGGGCCTTTCCCATTCCTTATTTACAATGTACGCCACCCGCTTGGGTATAGGAAAAGCATCGGGGGGCACCGGGACCTCTAGGAACTTGTCCATCTTACATAATTTCTCTGGAATGACCAAATTGTCACAATCATCTAGAGTAGATAACACCTCCTTAAGCAGAGCGCGGAGATGTTCTAATTTAAATTTAAAAGTAATAACATCAGGTTCAGCTTGTTGAGAAATTTTTCCTGAATCTGAAATTTCTCCCTCAGACAAAACCTCCCTCCTGGCCCCTTCAGATTGGTGTGAGGGTATGTCAGAACCATTATCATCAGCGTCCTCATGCTCTTCAGTATCTAAAACAGAGCAATCGCGCTTTCTCTGATAAGTGGGCATTTTGGACAAAATGTTTTTAATAGAATTATCCATTACAGCCGTTAATAGTTGCATAGTAAGAAGGATTGGCGCACTAGATGTACTAGGGGCCTCTTGTGTGGGCAAGACTGGTGTAGACACATAAGGGGATGATGCAGTACCATGCTTACTCCCCTCGCTTGAGGAATCATTTTGGGCAACATCAATATCAGTGGCATCATTGTCCCTACTTTGTTTGGACACTATGTCACATTCATCACATATATTTAAATGGGGAGGAACCTTGGCTTCCAAACATACAGAACATCGTCTATCTGATGGTTCAGACATGTTAACAGGCATAAACTTGATAACAAAGCACAAAAAAACGTTTTAAAATAAAACCGTTACTGTCACTTTAAATTTTAAACTGAACACACTTTATTACTGAATATGTGAAAAAGTATGAAGGAATTGTTCAAAATTCACCAAAATTTCACCACAGTGTCTTAAAGCCTTAAAAGTATTGCACACCAAATTTGAGCCGTTTTTACATTTAACCCCTATACAGTCCCTGGTATCTGCTTTGCTGAGACCCAACCAAGCCCAGAGGGGAATACGATACCAAATGACGCCTTCAATAAGCTTTTTCAGTGGTTCTTAGCTCCTCACACATGCATCTGCATGCCTTGCTTTCCAAAAACAACTGCGCATTAGTGGCGCGAAAATGAGGCTCTGCCTATGACTAGAAAAGGCCCCCAGTGAAAAAGGTGTCCAATACAGTGCCTGCCGTTTTTTTAATACATCCCCAAGATTAAAAGAACTATTCATAGTTATAATCCACTAAATATACTTATAAAGTAATCGTTTTAGCCCAGAAAAATGTCTACCAGTCTTTAAAGCCCTTTATTCTTATACTAAACTAAGAAAATGGCTTACCGGTTCCCAAAGGGAAAATGACAGCTTCCAGCATTACCAAGTCTTGTTAGAAATGTGTCATACCTCAAGCAGCAAAAGTCTGCCCACTGTTTCCCCCAACTGAAGTTAATTCATCTCAACAGTCCTGTGTGGAAACAGCCATCGATTTTAGTAACGGTTGCTAAAATCATTTTCCTCTTACAAACAGAAATCTTCATCTCTTTTCTGTTTCAGAGTAAATAGTACATACCAGCACTATTTTAAAATAACAAACTCTTGATTGAAGAATAAAAACTACATTTAAACACCAAAAAAACTCTTAGCCATCTCCGTGGAGATGTTGCCTGTGCAACGGCAAAGAGAATGACTGCGGTAGGCGGAGCCTAGGAGGGATCATGTGACCAGCTTTGCTGGGCTCTTTGCCATTTCCTGTTGGGGAAGAGAATATCCCACAAGTAAGGATGACGCCGTGGACCGGACACACCTATGTTGGAGAAAAAAGGAAATTTATGCTTACCTGATAAATTGATTTCTTCTACGATACGACGAGTCCACGGATTCATCCTTACTTGTGGGATATTATCCTCCTGCTAACAGAAAGTGGCAAAGAGCACCACAGCAGAGCTGTATATATAGCTCGTCCCTTCTCTCCACCCCCAGTCATTCGACCGAAGGTATAGGAAGAGAAAGGAAAAGCTAAAAGGTGCAGAGGTGACTGAAGTTTTGAAAATAAAATAAAATAAATACTTGTCGTATCGTAGAAGAAATCAATTTATCAGGTAAGCATAAATTTACTTTTCTTCTACAAGATACGAGGAGTCCACGGATTCATCCTTACTTGTGGGATACAATACCAAAGCAACAGGACACGGATGAACGGGAGGGACAAGACAGATACCTAAACGGAAGGCACCACTGCTTGAAGAACCTTTCTCCCAAAAATAGCCCCCGAAGAAGCAAAAGTATCAAATTTGGAAAAAGTATGAAGGGAGGACCAAGTCGCAGCCTTACAAATCTGTTCAACAGAAGCATCGTTTTTAAAAGCCCATGTGGAAGCCACCGCTCTAGTAGAACGAGCCGTAATTTTTTCAGCAGTCTCGTATGCCAGGCGGATGATGCTTTTCAGCCAAAAAGAGAGGTAGCCGTAGCTTTTTGACCCCTACGCTTTCCAGAATAAACAATGAATAGAGAAGATGTTTGACGGAAATCCTTGGTCGCTTGTAAGTAAAACTTCAAGGCACGAACCACGTCCAAGTTACGTAACAGACGTTCCTTCTTAGACGAAGGATTAGGACACAAGGAAGGAACAACAATTTCCTGATTAATATTCTTATTTGAAACAACCTTAGGAAGGAATCCAGGTTTAGTACGCAAAACCACCTTATCAGAATGGAATAGAGAAGAGATAGCAACTAAGAACAAAACTTTCCAAGATAAAAGCTTAATATCTATGGAATGCATTGGTTCAAACGGAACCCCTTGAAGAACATTGAAAACTAAATTCAAACTCCATGGCGGAGCAATAGATTTAAAAACAGGCTTGATTCTGATTAAAGCCTGACAAAAAGACTGAACGTCTGGGACATCCGCCAGACGCTTGTGTAGTAAAATTGACAAAGCAGAAATTTGTCCCTTTAAGGAACTAGCTGATAATCCCTTCTCCAATCCTTCTTGGAGAAAGGACAAAATCCTAGGAATCCTAACCCTACTCCATGAGTAGCCCTTGGATTTGCACCAATAAAGATATTTACGCCATATCTTATGGTAAATCTTTCTAGTGACAGGCTTTCGAGCCTGAATCAAAGTATCAATGACCGACTCAGAGAATCCCCGCTTAGATAAAATCAAGAGTTCAATCTCCAGGCAGTCAGCTGCAGAGAATTTAGATTTGGATGTTGGAACGGACCTTGAATGAGAAGGTCCCGTCTCAATGGAAGTTTCCACGGCGGCAGAGAGGACATGCCCACTAGATCCGCATACCAAGTCCTGCGTGGCCATGCAGGCGCTATTAGAATTACCAAAGCTCTCTGTTTGATTCTTGCAATCACACGAGGCAGGAGAGGAAATAGTGAAAACACATAAGTTAGGTTGAACGACCAAGGTACTGTTAGAGCATCTATCAGTACAGCTTGGGGATCCCTTGACCTGGACCCGTAGCGAGGAAGTTTGGCATTCTGACGAGAAGCCATCAGATCCAATTACGGTGTGCCCCATTGATGAATCAATGATGCAAACACCTCCGGATGGAGTCTCCACTCCCCCGGATGAAAAGTCTGATGACTCAGAAAATCTGCTTCCCAGTTCTCTACTCCTGGGATATAGATTGCTGATAGATGGCAAGAGTGAGCCTCCGCCCATCGGATTATCTTTGAAACCTCTATCATCGCTAGAGAACTCCTTGTTCCCCCTTGATGATTGATATATGCTACAGTCGTGATATTGTACGACTGGAATCTTATGAATTTGGCCAAAGCCAACTGAGGCCACGTCTGAAGCGCATTGAAAATTGCTCTCAGTTCCAGAATATTGAATATTGGCAGTAGAGACTGCACCTGAGTCCAAACACCCTGAGCCTTCAGGGAATTCCAGACTGCCCCCCAGCCCAAGAGACTGGCGTCCGTCGTCACTATTACCCATGCTGGCCTGCGGAAGCACATTCCCTGGGACAGATGATCCTGTGACAACCACCAAAGAAGAGAGTCTCTGGTCTCTTGATCCAGATTTATCTGAGGAGATAAATTCGCATAATCCCCATTTCACTGTCTGAGCATGCACATCTGCAGTGGTCTGAGATGAAAGCGAGCAAACTGAACTATGTCCATTGCCGCTACCATTAATCTAATGACCTCCATACACTGAGCCACTGATGGCCGAGGAATGGACTGAAGTGCTCGGCAAGTATTTAGAATCTTTGATTTTCTGACCTCCGTCAGAAATATTTTCATGTCTACCGAGTCTATCAGAGTTCCCAAGAATGCAACTCTTGTTAGTGGAACTATTGAACTCTTTTCTATATTCACTTTCCAACACTGAGTTTTTAGAAATGCCAACACTATGTCCGTATGAGATTTGGTCAGATGATAAGTTGACGCCTGGTTCAAAATATCGTCCAGATAGGGCGCCACTGCTATGCCCCGTGGTCTGAGAATCGCTAGAAGGGACCTTAGCACCTTTGTGAAGATTCTGGGAGCTGTGGCCAACCCGAAAGGAAGGGCCACGAACTGATAATGTTCATCCAGAAAGGTGAACCTTAGAAACTGATGATGATCCTTGTGGATAGGAATATGAAGATACGCATCCTTCAGGTCCACGGTGGTCATATATTGACCCTCCTGGATCATTGGTAAAATTGTTCGTAAAGTCTCCATCTTGAACGATGGGACTCTGAGAAATTTGTTTAGACATTTGAGATCTAAAATCGGTCTGAAATTTCCCTCTTTTTTGGGAACCACAAACAGATTTGAGTAAAACCCCTGTCCCTGTTCTAGTTTTGGAACTGGGCAAATTAGTCCCATGGTATAGAGGTCTTTTACACAGCATAAGAACGCCTCTCTTTTTGTCTGGTCTACAGACAAACGTGAAAGATGAAATCTCCCTCTTGGGAGCAAATCCTTGAATTCCAGCTGATATCCCTGGGTCACAATTTCCAATGCCCAAGGGTCCTGAACATCCCTTGCCCAAGCCTGAGCAAAGAGAGAAAGTCTGCCCCCTATTAAATCCGGTCCCGGATCGGGGGCTGCCCCTTCATGCTGTCTTGGTAGCAGCAGTGGGCTTCTTGGCTTGTTTATTTTTATTCCAGGCCTGGTTAGGTCTCCAGACTGACTTGGATTGAGTAAAATTCCCTTCCTGCTTTGTGGAGGAAGAGGAAGCAGAGGGTCCTCCTTCAAAGTTTCGAAAGGAACGAAAATTATTTTGTTTACCCCTCATCTTAACAGAGTTATCCTGAGGCAGGGAATGACCTTTACCTCCAGTAATGTCAGAAATGATTTCCTTCAATTCAGGCCCAAATAGGGTCTTACCATTAAAAGGAATAGCTAAAAGCTTAGATTTTGATTACGCATCAGCAGACCAAGATTTGAGCCATAACGCTCTACGCGCTAAAATGGCAAAACCTGCATTTTTTGCCGCTAATTTAGCCATTTGAAAAGCGGCATCAGTAATAAAAGAATTAGCTAGCTTGAGAGCCTTAATTCTATCCAAAATGTCATCTAATGGGGTCTCAACCTTAAGAGGCTCTTCTAGAGCATCAAACCAAAAAGCTGCTGCAGTAGTAACTGGAACAATGCAAGCTATAGGCTGTAAAAGAAAACCCTGATGAATAAATAATTTCTTTAGAAGACCCTCTAACTTTTTATCCATAGGGTCTTTGAAAGCACAACTGTCCTCAATAGGTATAGTTGTACGCTTAGCCAGGGTAGAAATAGCTCCCTCCACCTTAGGGACCATTTGCCAAGAATCCCGAATGGTGTCAGATATGTGAAACATTTTCTTAAAATTAGGAGGGGGAGAGAACGGTATACCTGGTCTATCCCCATTCCTTTGTAACAATGTCCGAAATTCTTTTGGGAACTGGAAAAACATCAGTGTAAGTAGGCACCTCTAGATATTTGTCCATCTTACACAATTTCTCTGGTGGTATCACAATAGGGTCACAATCATCCAGAGTCGCTAAAACCTCCCGAAGTAACAGACGGAGGTGTTCAAACCTAAATTTAAAGGACATCACGTCAATCTGTCTGGGGCAACACAATTCCTGAGTCTGAAAGTTCCCCCTCAGACAGCAATTCCCCGACCCCCAAATCAGAGCACTGTGAGGGTACGTCGGAAATGGCCAATAAGGCCTCAGAGGGTTCAGTATTTACATTAATACCTGGCCTACTGCATTTCCCCTGTAAAATTGGCAGTTTAGATAATACCTCTGTAAGGGTAGTAGACATAACTGCAGCCATATCTTGCAGAGTAAAAGAATTAGACCCACTAGAAGTACTTGGCGTCGCTTGAGTGGGCGTTAAAGGTTGTGACACTTGGGGAGAATTGGATGGCATATCCTGATTCTCTTCAGACTGAGAA